>NW_026517066.1:0-305281 GCF_026229845.1 Diaporthe amygdali
CCTAACCCTAACCCTAACCCTAACCCTAACCCTAACCCTAACCCTAACCCTAACCCTAACCCTAACCCTAACCCTAATAAGGCTTTCTCTAAGTGCACCCCCTAAGCGCTGCACCACTCTTGATAGAGGACGGCAGAGCAGATTTAAACAAGGCGTTTCTTAACGCATATAAAGGCTCGGCCGCGATCAACGCAGCAACAAAGCTCAGCTTTAACGCCCTCACGTATCTTGTCGATCTACCTGAACGAAGCATTGACCTGAACGCTACCATCACGACTGGAGGATTCGGATCTACTCTGAGTGGGATAATCTCTTCGATTAACGATTTTACTCCAAAGTATAATTGTCCTCGAGATGTGTTGGAACGGCTGGACGCTTTAAGAGTAGATTTTACTGTCTCGCTCCAGTATCCGCGTCTGGTGTTCCGCAAACATTGCTATGGCTCTGTTCTCGAATATTTTGCAGGCGAAGGGGGCCTGAAAAAGGTGGTTGATCTGGTCGACAAGATGAATTAGTATTTATTATATTATAAGAACTTGCTAGCGATTTCTTTCGTTTTAAGAATAGTAAATTTAAATTAAGTTTAGCACTTGTCCTTGCTGTCGGCATCATGCTCTCACTCTACAACCAGATACATTCTAGTTACTGTTTTCGTGAAGAACAGAGCCTTCGTCTGTGTTGATCTTCATCCTCTTGCCCTTAATAGCGTAGTAATGTCCCTTAGTGCACCCAGGCGCCGTGCCAACCTGGTAACAACAATCCCAGGTGAAACCTTCAGGGTACTCCTCTCGCATCTCTTTTGTGTCTATGAGTCCGTGGCAATCCTCGTCATGGTCGGCCCAAAAGTCATTCTCCTCGTCGTCGCAAACCTCCATCTCCCCTAGATTATATTAGTTAGCATGAGAATGGGTCAGTGTCCCCGTCTTTCGAGGCCTGATGTACACTTGCCATAGTGGTAGGTGCAAGCCTTAGAGTTGTTAGCTTTCTCGCTGAAAGTCTCTCCGCAGCGGACGCATATAAAAGCCTGATCCGAAGCCTTCCTCTTCTCGCCGGGCTTTGGTGCATATGCCTTGGCAGCTCTGAGCTTTTTAATGTGGCCCACGATCTGAGACGTGACCGCCGTGTCCTTGCATAGTGCTAAGACCACAGCACGAAGCTCCTCGGCAGACGCCGATTCCACTATATTCATGGCTTTACCGAGATCACTGTGGTCAGAGGATTTATAACTCGGTAAGCAGATTGTGTCGGCATCGATGACGCGACCTAGACGCGTCGAACACCATGTCACGTCAGGATCGACGTGGGGCTGCTTCGGGGTTGATCTTGTTTGCCCGAGTGATGTGGAGTCCTCTTACAGATCTCATCGGTTCCACAATGCCGGTGAGGGGAGGGGGCGGTTACAGACCAGCAACCGCCTAGGGAAGTGTGCGCTAGTTGAAAGAACCTCTCATCAAGCACCGATGCGGAGCGCCACTTTGAGCATAATACCAAGCCTCCATTGCCCGACCTCACACATGTTGAACATAGAATCATTGGGTCAAGCCACCACGCGAGCACGCGGCAGCCAGCATTGAGTGGCATTGCTTAATGCAAACCTGGTACCCGGAATTGTCGCTTGACAGGCTCTGGACTCGGGTGTTGTACGCCGACATAGCGCTTCACTCGATTTGTATCTTTAGACCAGGGTAATTTGCTTGACACCATAGTCTAAAAGCTGGCCGGGAAAAGTACCTGTTCTATCAAACAGCAATAATTATAACTACCAGTCATTTATACCATTCATACAGTACAGTATGCTTGGGATCAAACTCTGTGCGACGCTATGAAGCCAGTGACCCCGTCCCAGTACTCTCCGTGATACCTCCATCCACCACAAGTTCGTGAGAGGTCACGTATCGACTCGCGCCGCTTGCAAGCCAGGCAACAGCGTTTGCAACATCAGCACCAGTTCCCATCCAGCCCATGGGACAGTTGTGTTCTAGGATTCTTGTTGCGGCCTCCTGGTCTCCAACGTCGCTGCTTCGTGCAAGATTGTCCACGAGTGGCGTATACATAAGACCCGGTACAACACAGTTTGATCGAATGTTTTCCTTTGCATACATGACGCCGATGGCCTTTGTGAAACGGATGACGGCAGCCTTGGCAGATGCGTAGGCTATCTGATGTTTTCCGATGTACCGCAAAGCGGTAATAGAGGCATTGTTAATAATGTTGCCAGAGCCTTGTCTCTGCATGATGGGGATGACGTGATGGCACAGGCGATAGACTGATGTAAGGTTGAGGTCGATTTGGCGGTTCCAAATCTCTTCCGACATGGTCACTGGGTTTCCGGCTGATGTCTGGCCAACGTTGTTGATGATAATGTCAACTCTGCCATGCTTCTCCATCACGGCACTGACTAGTGATTCGACATCTGAGGTCTTTGAGACATCAGCTGCGACAACATTGACGACAGCTTCGGGGGTCTCCTCGAGAAGACGTTGCTTTGTTCGCTCAGCAGCAGAGACGTTCAGGTCACAGCCAAAGATCTTTACGCCATTGCGAGCCAGGAGACGAGCAGTGGCAGCCCCGTTCCCCCAGAAAGGGCTGTCTTGGGGTCCAACCTGGCCGATACCGGTAATGAGTGCCACCTGCCCTGAGAGATCAGGGTAGGTGGGAAACACTTCAGGCACAGGGGGGCTTACTGTAGACATGCTGGCCGTAGTGTTTTAGATGGCTAATGGAGATGAGATTGGAGGATACGACAGAGGGGGTTGCAGTGAAATGATGTTGGATTCTCAAGACACAGGTTGAAGCCGACTTTATCTGACTGTGTTTGGTAACATCGGCGCTTCGCCCGGAGCCCACATGAACTTCCTTTTTATAGTGAGGGGAAAGGTCTGGGCATCTGGTCCCACAGACTGAACATTGGGGCCCCGGACTATGTTAACGGCTGATCTTCAACGTTCTTGAGAAAAGGGCCGGCACTCTTTTCATCCCGTTTCGCATGGCTCGCATGAGAGCGCTGCAGTCAGCCAATTCCGACTAGCGCGTGGCCTCTTTGGGATTGTTGATCATTATATACCCCCTTCCTCATTTCTCAGATTATTTCGTTCCGTCACCTTCTCTTCTAACTCCTGTCCAAAGTATCATCCTACCTACACGATTAGTAAACCAGTTGTTAAATTATGGCTGCGAAAATCAGGTCGACGGCCACTTCGCTCAACGAGCACGAGACACTTTCTACAGTAAAAGATGCTGCAACATATCAACATCCTGCTGTCATAGACGACTCCACGTTCAAAGAGGAAACCGAAGCGGAGAAGAAACTGCTTCGCAAGATCGACATGTGCCTTCTCCCAACAATTTGGCTTCTCTATCTTTTATCATACATGGTCAGTCGATCTACGCATCACTGCTCTTTACTAAACCGTGATAGTGATAATATATATAGGACAGATCTAACATTGGAAATGCTCGAGTAGCTGGTATGGGTGACGACCTTGAATTATCTGACAGTCGCTATTATCTAGTCGTCGTTCTTTTTCAAGTTGGCTATGTCATCGCCGAGGTTCCCTCCAACATGATCCTGGCCAGGTCTCGACCATCCCTCTTTATACCCGCCCTCATGATCTTCTGGGGTACTAGCTGTGCCACTATCGCAGCTGCACAAACTTGGAAACAGCTTGTCGGTCTTAGATTCCTGCTTGGAATTGCTGAAGCAGGGTTCAGTGTACGTCCAATTGCCCCTCTTTATATTGTCAGAACAACTTTGGTGATATCTTTACAGCCTGCAGTCATATTCATCATCTCGAGTTGGTATCGAAAGCGGGAGCAATCAAAACGACTTGTTGTCTTCCTCAGCGCTGGTATCATGTCTAGCGCTTTTGGAAGCGTCCTTGCTGGCGCCATTACCAGTGGTCTGGACGGTAAGCTGGGCATGGCAGCCTGGAGGTGGCTTTTCATCATAGAGGGTGTCATTACTGTTGCTGTCGCATTCATTGTTCCCTTTGCACTTCTCGACTATCCTCTAAACTCGAAGCGACTGAGGCCTGAAGAACGCCAGCTGGCTTATGCTCGTCTTCGTGCCGACGGTATCACCAGTCGTAATGATGGGATTGAGCATGGTCTAGGCCATTTGGCAGCTTTCAAAGCCGCTGCCACCAACTGGAGGATCATTCCATTGACGCTAGGTTACATGGTCATTATCGGATCCATATCCCTAGCTTATTTCTATCCTACCTTCGCCGCACAACTTGGTTATAACAGAATAAATGCCCAGTAAGTTCACTTGAACATCTCGCTCACAAACTAGTTACTAACACCGGTAGATACATGACCGCGCCATTCTACGGTGTTGCTCTTGTGATTGCTGTCATGCTTTCCATCATTGCCGACAAGCTACCCTCCTACCGTGCCATCTTCACCTCGGCTGTTCTGCTCTTTTTTGGGTGTTTCTTTTCAGCTCTTTCTGCTGGGATCACCTCCCCTGCCGCTCGATACGTCTTCCTGTGCTTCATCAACACTGCGGGCTGGTCAGCAAATGCACTGTCTCTGTCTTACACTAGCACAGTTCTTGGACCGGTGGAGCCAGAGGTTCGTGCGATTTGTCTCGCTATCATCAACGGCATGGGCAACCTAGCTCAGCTATATGGAACATACATCCTCACATCATCAAAAGCCCCAGGATACGTCATGGGCTTCTCGGTATATTCTGCTATTTTCGCGATTGGAGCTGTTATTTATATCTGCTTATACTTTCTTTTCCGCAAGTATCCATATAAATCTACCAGGACTAACTAAGAAAGCGCCTCCCTAAACTTTTGGATATTTTAAGACTCGTCTCAAGGAACAGGCTAATATACTCAAATACATTCGTGTCTTTCGAGAGAACAATGCTGCCCTACCAACTAGGATGGAAAGAAAGATTAAAACTAATTAAGTTAATAAAATTTAGCTGGCTATTCGGTTATCACTGAGTCGAACAAGTGTGAATAAAACTCTATGACTTCGTTCTGTGCTCTTAGAACTGGACTTAAAGTTCGCTTCTTATAGTGTATGTTATAATAAAGCCACTCTCCTATTCTGGTGACTCGACGAAAGTGAGCTCGCTTTAGGATGTTGGCCAAGATTCCTTTATGAGGAAGGATTAGATTTTATTCTCTCACACGGATACGATTATTAATCTCACCCTTGACACTACAATATCATTATCAACATAGGCTTAAGGTTTTTAAAGTTGCGCATAACGTATGAATCTTATAAAATATAGCGGAAGTCAGGGTGTCTCTCGCCAAGCTTGTCCTGTTCCTCCTGAGGCAGCTGACGGAGATAGTCTCGATTGCCAAGATCGCGCTGCCTGTTCTCGTATGCACAGCAGATCCACATGTTGGCGGCGGCAATAATACCTAAGACTTGGAACGCAATGCATGTAGAAATACCGGGAACGTACTGGGGCCCGTCCTTGAAGGGGAAGACGACAGCTGAGATAATGCCACCCAGCTGGCCAACTGATCCGGCATAAGCAGCAATGGTACCTCGCTTCGTCGAGCTCGTGACTTGATTTGCACTAAGTTGAAACGACGTGTTACTGAGATGGTATCAACGCATGGGAATGGCTTACTATGCGGCAAGCTTACCACCAAGAAATCGAGAGAGGCTGAACAATATAGATGCCAATAGCAGCAAAATAGATACCGATGTATCTTATCGCGCCAGTTAAGAACATAACAAGCAACAGACCTATGATGCTAAGAGAAAAGCCGAAGACGCAGAAAATGCCTCGTTTTTGGATCCGGTCGGACCAGATCCCAAGAGCAACCGAGACAATGCCCGAGGCAACACGAGGCGGCGCAGACAGCAGGTTCGATTTCAGGTCGCCCCAGCCAAAGGTACGCAAGATGGTGGGCTGGAAGACAGAGATAGCGTAGGCAGTTGTGCAGACAGCCAAGTACAGCACGCCGCTGCTGAGGACCTTCCAGTCCTTTAGCGAGTTGACGACGCCCTTGATTGTCATATTCTCGTGAGACATGCCACGATTGTCGGTCTGCAGTCTGCAAATGACCCATTGCTTCTCGGACTCTGTGAGAAAGGTGCTGTTCTCTGGGAAGGGAGGGACATAGATCCAGGCGAGCAAGGCCGCCAGGCATGTGACAGTTCCCTCCGTGAAAAAGATCCATTGCCATCCCGAGATGCCACGCACACCGTCGAGCGAGCCCAAACCGGCGCCCAGGAGGCCCGAGATGGTGCCGGCGATGTCGTTGGCAACGAAAAAAAAGGCCATACGTGTAAGCAGCTCGTGCCGCTTGTACCAGCCAGAAATCAAATACATGCAGCCGGGAAACATGCCAGACTCGAAAATGCCGACGAAAATACGAGAAACAAGCAGGCCCGCAAAGTTGTGGCAGAATCCAGCAAAAGTGGTGGTCACTATCATGGTTGTACGAGAGATGTTAGCCTTGGGTGTTTCAGCAGAGTGGGAAAATCCATCCGATTTCGTGAATACGGCTGGACTGCGAAATAGTACTCCCACGGGCTTTCCCAAATTCACTAGTGTGAAAAGGTGGCTATTGGCCGAAAGGCATACTGATCTGTCTGCTGGATTGGAAACCGAGCACAAAAGGCAATGTAGATCAGTGCGGCTCTACTGAAAAGTGATAGCTGAACCACAAGGATGACTTGGACTTGGGAATGGGATGAGAGAGAGGTTGCTCTTACAGCCCCATCCGAAGATGATGACACCTATAAACTTGCGAGGCTCGACACGGTTGAATACATAGTTCGCAGGCAGTTCAAGGATAATGTAAGGAATGTAGAAAACTGTATATGGCTTAGTTTATGTCTTTTCGTTGATGAAAATGGTGTGCGTGCAAAGCTGTAAACTCACCAAGTACGACAATGTTGTACTGGTAGCCGCTCATACCCAGGTCTTTCTCCAAGTTCCAGAGTCGAGCGTTTCCAATGTTGACTCGGTCGAGGAAAGTCAGCATGTAGAGAAACTGTAGCAAAGGGATGACGCGCCAGTCAACCTTGTGCAGAATTCTCTTGGCCTCAACCGGATCGGTTTCAATGTTGGTCGTCGGATCCATCAGCGGCAGCGCTTTCGACATGATGAATGCCTTGCTTCTCGACGGTCGAAAGGCCCAGAGAAGGCCGTTGGGGCTGGGTCGTTAGGGTCGTCACAGGGAACAGCGCAGCAGCTCGTGGGAGTAAGAAAGACAGAAGAAAGACGAAAAGGAGGTAAAGCTAAGTGACAGATCTTTCTGGAGCTAAAGGAACAAATGATCAACCCTAAGCATCAGCCTACTATGTGCTCAACTCGGAGGAAAACTAAAGAGATGAAGAATGATTTGGACGCGTAGTGTCTTCCATCATCTCCGCATTTTGCCACGGCTGAAAGAGTTGGGGTTCATCTCTTGGTCATCCGTAAGAGTTGCAAGGTAAGACGGTACTGCCTCGCGCCTGGAGATAATCGAGTACTGGCGATGAATAAGCGATGGGAGTGGGGAAACCTGGATGTGTGACTCCAAGGAATCGTGCTTCCAATATGTGAGGGGGCATCGGGTCTGCAATTTGAACCTGCAAAATCTTGCGATCAGATAAGCCTGAATTAATGATTCTCATAATTCGTCCTTGCGGGCATGGATAAACCCTCTAATATTGCATGTCACACCTCGTCCTAACCTGCCCTCTCTCTCTACTGCCGTATTTCAGCTCCAATCAAACAAAGGGGGTTCGTATTTTTGACGTTTGTAAAGATGCCTCAAGTAGCACGGTCTCTCAACGTCCTCGTGGTCGGAGGTGGCCTCGGCGGTCTTGCCACCGCCTTAACCCTGCAAACTGATGGCCACTCAGTCCGCGTTATTGACGCTGCCCCTGAGTTTGCAGAGGTTAGCATCCAATTCCCTCACCTGATTCATGGCCGTGACCTAGTCATTGACAAACCTTCATGAAGGCTGGCGCGGGTATTCGTGTCCCCCCAAACTCGAGTCGTCTGTTGATGCGCTGGAGCGTTGACGTTGAGAGCATGAAGAAGTCGACTTCAAGCCGTTATCATTTTATTCGGTGGGAAGACGGCTCCACGATGGTCAATCTGCCCTTTGAAAATATTGTCGAGACCTACGGCGCTCCTTACTATCTGGTTCACCGTGCCGACCTGCACGCCGCCCTTCTCGAGGCCGCCCAAAGGGCCGGGGTTGAAATCCTCAACAACAAGCGCGTCGTATCGTATGACTTTGAAGCTCCGAGTGCCACCACTGAGAACGACGAAGTCTTCGCTGCCGACCTCGTCATCTGCGCGGACGGCATCAAGTCGGTCGCCCGTCCGCTGCTGACCGGCCGACCCGACATCCCTCGTGATACTGGCGATGTTGCCTACCGCATCTTGATTCCAGGAGACAAGCTTCTGGCCGACAATGACTTGGCCGACCTCATCAACGATCCCTGCACAACATCATGCTGTGGCCCCGACGCCCACCTGGTCGGCTACCCGATCCGCAACGGCGAGATGTACAATGTTGTCGTCTGTGCCACCTCGTACAACGAAACGACCGACGAGGTCTGGGTTGTCAAGGGCGACAACCGCGAATTGTGCAGCCGTTTCTCTAAGTGGGAGCCCCGTGTCCGGAAGCTTTGCGAACTCACAGGCGAATTCATGAAGTGGCGTCTCTGCGACTTGCCCAATCTCACTCGCTGGGTTCACCCTTCTGGCAAAGTCGTCTTGCTCGGCGATAGCTGTCATCCCATGCTTCCCTATCTGGCGCAGGGTGCTGCGCAGTGTTTCGAGGACGCCGCCGTTCTTCGGCAATGCCTCGCTCTCGATATCCCCCTCAAAGAGAGCCTGAAGTGCTACGAAGAGATCCGCATGCCCCGTGCTTCTCTCATCCAGGCCAAGACGCGTGAGCACCAGTACATCCTGCATATCGAGGACGGCACCGAGCAGCGGGAGCGTGACGAGAAGATTAAGATCAGCAACGAACAAAACCCCATCTTCTGGGGCTACGACGACCGCCGCAAGTGGCTGTTTAGTCACGACGCCGAGTTGCTGAACCATGAGGGGACCGCGCGATATGTTGTGCAGAGTACCACTACTGCTGCTTATTAAGAATCAGGTTGCTTTTTACCAACTCTCTCTGTCTGCGATCAGTCTCTTCCTTCATACACACACACGCACAAACACATAGAAACTATTTGGTTGCAATGTCATGAAGGGAATGAGCTCGCCAAATCATGCCAATCGAAATTAATGAGTGAAGGTGGAAACAGGGCTGGGAACAGAACGATATCATGCCTGGTGAGCTAGATAGGTGTATATGTGCGGATAGTAATGATTTGCAATCAATTTCTGCTGTAGGTTTCAAAGCTCCATGGCGACAAAATTTTGTGAGCAGAGTATGCCCTGTCCTTTATGAGATTTCTTCACATGCAGTTACATACTGCAGACACAAGGAACTACTCAGCCGATCTAAGGCACGGCAGGGAGCCCAAGCTCTGTTCCGGGGCCAGGAAAAATTTATCCTGTCAGCTCCTGATGTCCGAACAGAACTTCGCCATCCGTGGTTAAATTTGCAGAGAAACGCCATTCTGTCAAAGGTGCGTATTCACTTGGTGCGGGAGGAGTCGAGTCGACCATACATGCTCGGCCATGGACAACATGAATGTAGTCCGCATTGATGCCGTGGCTGATCCAAAATAGTCTAGCATGTCGGGGTCGTATTTTTGCTTCAGTTCCGACAACCGCGGATAGTTGGTACCCCAGAAGGAAGACGACCAATTAGGCTTAGTAATACTAGCCTCGCTAATATACTTGCCTATATCGGGAGCTAGTCGTCTTTAGCCAGCAGCCTTTATAGTATTGGTCTTGTTTGCAATAATAAGTGCGGCTGCTCTCCCTCGTCCTGGATTTGCCGAGACCGCACTCCCATTATCCAGACAGTCACCAGGCGATATTATCTGGACACCAATACTGCCCTCCATCTCAGCCAATACCTCCGTTATGTTTAGACCGCTTAAATGTTCAGCGCTCACTAGCCAGCTGTCGTAAAGAATGATTCCACGATCATAACGATAGTCGACTGTTGTAGGTTGAGGAACTAGTGTTCCATATGTGCCTTCGAAGAACTCCCTGTAGCTACGGAATTCGAATGACCGGGTTTGGAAAGGCGTCATTCCTGGGAGACTCGAGACATTGGACAGGATCGGGCCCCAAATCTCGTTGGCCTTAGCGATACCCGCTTGCGATTGCTGAGTCTAAGAGCTCGTGCCACCGTGGCTGCTGCTTTTAAGGGGAACCAAAAAATTCCAGCGCTGGCTTCTGCCTCCAATTCTCCCAGTTGGAGTTGTAAATACGACTTTTGCTTCCTCTACTGTTGCTAGTGAGTCTGGATCGGATCGACTTGTAGAAAGCAGTTTCGGACAGGTGAACTCGAAGAAACTTAACAAAGGCAGGCATTGATCCGACTATGATGGCAATGTTATTTTCAACGATTCTAGTTTCCAACGAACGACACTCAGCTTCTAGGAGTTTGTGTAGTGGGATGATGTGAATAGTTTAAGGCATGCTAACATTATAATAGCAATCTGGCCCGTCCGCCAACCGCTGTCCTGCATTCCGAGCAGTTTTACTCGAAATACAAAGCAAATAACACCGGCCACAATACCCTTAGACTCAGTTAGCACTCTTGCAATACTGTAGTAGAAATACAATAGCTTACATAAACGCTGTCGCAAAAAATGTTGGTACCTGGATTTGTTTCAACAGGGTTATGTTAAGAGAAAAAACAATTGGCAGGGGTAGAATAAAAGTATAAATATCTAATATAACAAACGTGGCACTAATAGCAATTTCAATTAGAATGCCTTTCGTTAGAAAAGCCGACAATATTGATTCCTCCCAAGTCTGTCCAATGTGTAGAGTGTTTTAATAACAGAGAGATAGATTTAGGGTAAAGTATACCAGGAAGGCGATTACTAGGCCAATTTTAAAGCCGATTCTGTTAGTTTCCTTGACAGAAAAGAGTTTAAGGTAAAAAAGAAACATGGCTGCTTTGGGAAAGAAGAGGGCAAGCCCAGCCAGCAGAGCCTTAGTGAGAACCAACTAAAGACGAATTGTCGTTAAACATGCTGTTCTATGTGCTTAATAATCAAGCGTTCTCACGTTGAGGTACCTCACGTCCATCCAGCAAATAGGGATGTCCTACGGGTAGGGGTAGTATTTTGATACTGCAAGTAGGTCAACATTGCATACATTGGCACGACGACTTGTCCGGTCCAATGACTCAAGATCCGAGCCAGGAAGTCGTAGATTTCTCTGAATTCGATACGTTGCAAAGCAATCTTCCAGTCCTTGCCAAGGACCCTCGCACGATAGTTAGAGTGGCGTGCGTGAGCGCGAGAAGGACGACTGGAAGTGAGAGTGACATTCACTCTACCTAGTTCTCCTGCATCTTATAGAGCACCGCGCCCGTATCCGCTTTGTATTCTTTGTGATCGTACGCCTTCTCGTCCAGCTCCCGAAGCCTTCTCTTGTACTATTCGACAGGCTTTTGATTTCCGTCAAAGAGCGTTTCGTCGTCTTCCGTAGCCAGCTCCCACTCGCACTTCTTCTCGAACTGACGGATCTGGTCCTCGATCACCTTTGTCTGATTCTGGATATTCACAGGTTCTGAAGCGCCTTCCTCGAACTCGCCCTCAAGTTCGTCGTCCTCAAGAATAGGATGAGACATCACAGCTAGCGTTGGAGTCATTAACAGCAGTTGTATCAGATGACAGCATTTGGATCAGATAACAGCAGTTGTGTCAAATGACAGCAGTTGTATCAGAGACACCAGTTGCATCAGATGACAGCAGTTGCATCAGATGACAGCAATTGTATAATATCCCACATCCATGTCTCGCTGATGTTCCTCATCACAACCTGAGTCATCACGCAGGTCAAGAGACTGGCGTCTACTCGGCATATTGAAAGTGGAGTGGACGTGCCATGCGAAGTCGGGAGAGATGGGACTCTAGACTGTGCTACATGCAAATCGATACGAAAGGGAGCGGCAAGATCAAGGACAGACCCAGAAGTTGCCAGGTACTATAAACGATCCACAGATCTTCGCACACACCATCCTACAGGAAGCCAGCTCGGGATTTGTCCAAGAAACGTGTCTGTCCCGGACTGACGCAGAAGCGCGAGCTCATGCTGCACATAAGTGGTGAGCTCGGATATGAACAGTACATCCTCTGAGTGGCACAGCTCCAAGATGTCCCAGATGAAATCCAGTTGCGGAAACAGACTCTGGGGTAGGATTCAAAAGAATGAGTGTCTCAAGCAATCAGCCACTCGATCAACCAATCAATTAATCTGGGCCCGTAGAAGTTGATGGTAACACAGACGTGCTCTCACCAATGTTTTGCTTTTGATAGATATAGACAATATGTGGCGGTATATTGAATTCCACTAACCTGAAAAAGAACATGATCTCGATTAAGCTCTTCAGATGTCCATCATGGACCACGATAAGTGCATGTGAACATAAAATAGTGCATAAACGCATGTCGAATGATTAAGTGTTTAACTACCTGACGAACTTATTGGTTTATCCCAAACTTCTTGTCAATGGCGCGTAGCGTCTTTTTGATCGACTTTAAAAGAACTGAAAACATTTGGCCTTTATTTCGCTTCCTCTGATCCCTAAACTTCCTGCATCACCACTGTCACGGAGACAGATGATCTGCTCAATATCTTTGTTATCATGGAAGCGCCAATCACTGTACCAGAGGGCTTCGAAAAGGCCGCACAAATATTTCACGAGATCACTGGCAAGCCTGTAGACGGTAACTTCGCCGAACAGCATGACAAGTTACGCCAAACTATCAGGGGAGAACGCGATATCACAACAACCGGGGACAAGTTTTGCCAAGTCCTAGACTGCTGTGTCCAGCTTTCAAAGCTGGTTGCCTCCGCTAAGCCATCGGTACGAGCTCCGTCGAATCTTTTTTGGATTGCACCACTGCTAAAATGGCTTGTCAGGTGTTCCCTGCGGGGTCTGTGTGCGTCTCAGGGCTGGAAATTTTATTTGAGATTGTCAAGACGTACCGTACTTTTTTCAGGCTTCCTAATATTCTTGATATTATTAAAAGACTCAGTACCAGCCTGCAAATGGTGAGGAGAACTTGGAATGTGGCCACGACGACCCGAGGCGGAATTAGCAACGACCTCAATAATGCACTACTCGGCATCATCCGCGACTTCCTTCAAATATGCATCTCATACGATAAGATCAAGAAGGCCAAATTATCCCGAAATCCATTGCCACATTTGATTCTAGCTGCTCGAGCAGTAGTAAAGTCTGACTATGGCATCATGGACAACCTTAAACACATCGACAAGTTGACAAGCGTGGCGCGTAACTTGAAGAGTGACGACGTCTATGAGGCAATCACTGCTTTGCAAAGCAGCCAAGTTCATCAAGATGATCGAAGTCGGATCATCCAATCGCTACCATGTCAGCAGACGGATTTCTGGAGGACCTGGGTCGATTCCGCATTCCACCATTACCGACAGGGTTTCGTGTCGGAAGCGGCAACGTGGTTGCAAAATGATCCAGCCTTCAAAGAATGGAGCAATCTTGGCAGCTCGAGTGGTAAACGTATCCTGATCATCCAATCACGGCATGATGGGTCGGGCAAGAGCAGCATCTGTTCGGAGGCAATCGAAAGGCTTCGGGATCAGGTGCATGTGGGTTTTCCAACAGCTAAAGGACCCACTCCAGCAATGTGCTACTTCTTCTTCAAACCCGTCCCAGGAAATCCGATGCTTGGGGATAAGTCAAAGACAGGAGTTCGACTCACTGATGCATTAATGTCAATTGCATGGCAATTTGGCCAAACCAATCCATGTTACCAAGGACACTTATCAACGCAATGCCATTTCAGACCTGATAGGGACGACAAGCTTTGGCAGCAGTGGCTTGCAAGTTATATGCCAAGGACTGGTCGCCAATCCATCTTCATCATCCTCGACGGCATAGATCAAATCCATTCAGATGACCAGCAAATGGAAGAGAAGACGCGCACCGCACTGCGTGAAATCATACGACAGGTTAGCAAACCAAGCAAAGGCGGCTTGGATATTCGACTACTCTTGAGTTGCAGAGAGAGCTATATTGCCGAGCGTATCCCTGAGGAGGAGCAGAAAGCAGTCTCCTGGATCAATCTGGCCGACTATTGCCAAGACATGGCTAATGCATTTATTGACAAGAAACTGGGTTGGATATGCTACGGCTTCGACAGCACCCAAAACGCCAAAGACTTGAAGTGGCCATGGAGACTCAAGGAAAAGCTGCTTCACCATTCCAATGGAAATATCGGAATGTTGTCAGCCTTGTTTCGAGACATTAGTGATCCAGAGAGACGTTCCAGCCTCGATGAGTTCGACAGACGCCTCGATAACTACCTGGACAACTACAAGCGAATGATTCCGGCTCACATTCAAACACTCAATCAGAGGCTCAATGACGACGAAATTGAAGACTTGAATGAAATCATTGCATGCATTGTCTTGATGAAACAATGGCCTACATTGACTCAGATTCGGGGAATTCTAGGGCTTCGAAGAGAAGGTAGACCGGCCCCAGACGAGGATGAACTGAGAGACAGGTTCCGATACTATGGGCAACTCCTGAGCGTCTCCGAAGATATTCTATTTTCCGAAACCACCCTAAACTTTTTCTTGGAATGTGAACAGAGAATAATCCCATCATTCTTCTTTGAGCCAAGCGCCGAGAATCACACAGGACCTATTGACACAGGGAGTGAAGATGGTGCTGGGGGCCCAAACATCAATGGCATCGGTGGCACACAGAAGATCCACAAGTCAGAAATTGATATAGTGAGAAATGCCTTAGTCTTCGTGTGTGGGGATGATCTGTACCGGAGATTCGATTTCGACAAGTTCTTCGCTTTCTGCTCTGCGGGACAGATCGATTCAGGGCCAGGCACATGGACCGCCAGCCGCTATGGCATGGAATCTACGAGACTGAGCAGCCCAGCCACTTATCGCAACTTCATTGGCTTCGGGAGCTCCGACGGTCACACAAGAATCGCGTGCTCCCTGTTGAGATCGCTTCAGGCTTCTGAAGAAACAGAAAATTCAGCCAACGATTCTCTTCGCGACTACGCCATAAAGAATGTTTTCTGGCATATCAGCAAAATCGACCACGAGCCAGATTCTGGTAGTTCGAGGAGAGAATCACAAATCTGTGAGATGCTGCAATCCCTCTTCACGGGTCAGCATGCTATCAAGCTGTGGTTGAGTCAAGACTGGGGTGACAGTGACCGATTTTCTAACTGGTTGAAAAGTGCGGTCGAGACGACCTTAGACTGGGTAAGTCAAATGGAGCCTGATAAGTCGATAGAACGGCAAGAACTTCTGGCGACACCCATCAAAGTCCTGGTAGATCAATGGTTACAGGACAAGCAGTGCTCCGTCGGGAAGGCGTTTGAACAGTTGGCTGCTTGCCATAAGCAAGTGAGTGAATATATCGGCAGCCCTCAGCCAAAGCGTTCAAAAAAGAGCAAAAAGACTAACACTGATACACAGGCTGGGAAACTCCAGTACGAGCGAGATGATGTTGGCGCGAAGGTTGCTGAAGTGAAGCGTATTGCTTTCAAGGAGGAATATTGGCCGGCAGACACGCATTCGAGTTCCTTACAACTTGCAGAAATGCGGGCTTTGGAGACGATTCTCTACTACGAAGATTACCATCAAGTAATCGAACAGAGCAAGAACCTTCTTGAGAGAGACGATGCGAATTGGACAGTACACTGGTACCTTGCACAGGCACTGGTAAACGAGAACAGGATTTTGGAAGCCCTGCGGCATTGCGACAAGATTTTGATCATTCTTGGACATCCTCCGAGTGGATCTCGTCAAGAACGACCTCATGAGTTGGGGAACATCCTACAATTTCATTGGCGGACACTTCAACTTGCACCTAGCGAAGTTACGGTGGCACGCACGCGGCGATTCAAAAATTCTTGCGAGAAACTTCTCGAAGTATTTCCTGATCACTATGCCCTCATTGACACCTTAATTGGTACCATGGGCTCAGACGAGAAAGTTCAGCGTGAGCTGTATGATGATCTCTCCAAGAGACAGTTGCCGCAGCGACAGCCTGGGATCACGGTTATGACTGGCCTCCTACATAATCACGCCACAAAATTGGATTTCCACCGAAACCTTGTCAATTGTTATCGAAAGGAGCCAGAAGACTTGAAGATCATCTACAAGGAATCTATCCAGGCAGCAGAAAAGAGTTGCGCAATTTGGTACGATCTGCGATTCTATCTCGGCCTCGCTCAGCATTATCAGAGCCCGCGGAAGGACAAGGTACGGGCGCGCAAAGGCGTCAGTCTTGGCTGCAGACTATACTTGAAGGCATCGGAGAGCGAGTTGGTGCACAAAGAAGAGTGTTTGAGAATATGGGAGGACGATGCCAACATGTTCTTGGGACTTCCGAAGCCGAACAAAGAGGATGCGAACTACATCCACATCGCACGCACAATCACAGAACGCGTAGCCGGTATGCTTGCTTCGAGCTACACTAGCACGTTCAAGAAAGGCAGTGCTTTTGTCCGCAAACGTCTTGAACTGCTGGAACAGATCAATCGGCGGAAACGTATCGATATGGCCTCACATGGATCACCTGACACCTTTCTAGACCATGCAATCGCACGACTCTACAACCTTGATGGTCAAATTGATAAATCACATCGACAGATCCAGGAGTCGATCACATCTGGAATAAGACTGCTATCAGACGATGTTGCACATAATGACTGGCAAGGTTGCTTGGTGCTACTCGAATCATTGAAGGCCGTGAACGACAACAAGCATGCTTTAGCAGCTTGTGGTCTTCTATACAATTTGACCAAGCAGGGAGAAGCGCGTTGGTCCGGTTTCAGCTGCGATGGCAATTGCAATAGGTCTTGGCCGGAAGACTTTCAAAGCATATATATATGTAAAGATTGCGCCGACGTCCAGTTGGGAAGTTGCTGCTACGGCAGCCTAGGTCAGTTCAGCAGGTCGAGCTTGGAGTGTGGAGAGAAACATAGCTTTTTGATTTTCTCAGAGGAGTGTGCCAACAAAGCCAAGAATGCAGGCATGGATATGATGGTTCGCCTGGGGGAGAAGCAAGTGACCATAAAGGAATGGGTCAAATTGTTGGAAGAGCGATATCTGCACTCTTGAAAAAACAAGGAAGTTTACTCCACATGTTCATATGCTAGGCTTGGTTGGCCCGATTCCTGTCAGGTCGTGACACTCAGGTTAATATGACTGCTACAGACGTGCGCGCCTTGGGCATCTCCCCACCTGTTGTGTTACCTTGCCGTGCTTGCCCACCGCCCACTTTGCCGGGCAGGGTACGCGTGGCACCGATGCTGCGATGCTGACCTACCGCCTACGAGACTGGTCTCTACAGTGCTGTAGGAGGCAAGATCAGGACACCCACAACGGCCACTACTGTACAGCCAATGCTTGGAGAGGACCTGCGACTACCCCTACCGAGTTCGCTCTGCAAACGTCATTCATTCAATACCGTAGAATATACACCTGCTATATCAGGCTAGCGTCTAGTGCGCACCCAGTCTGTGCGTCGTTAGCGATGATACGGTGATAAGTGGAGACCTCGGGAGGCCTAATTAAGCGACAAAAACAAGAGATGATCGACATCCACAAGGAGTGCAGGAAAATGGTATCACCTTCTACTTCGGGCACACGACCGATTGCGCTATCAAGAGCACGACATTATGTTGGCAATGAGTGCTTGGAGCTCGAACAGCGTCATTCACTGTCTGAACGTATGTATATCAGTCGCTCCTCACTGACGCCAAGGTCAGATAGGTCAGTCCCATCCGGGCGAGTACCTTGTTCCAAGTTCGACGACCTGACTACTCACAATGTCTCTGGCCAAGCTCTGTGTAGGCTTGGGCGCCATAGTCATCGGCGCTACAGCTCTGCCGTCTGATTCTCCGTCGACCAACTATGCCATCAAGGAGCGACGTTACGTCCCCAAGTCTTGGACGAGTCTTGGCCCGGCAGACAAATCCGACATCATCAATCTCCAGATCGGTCTAAAGCAGAGCAACAAGGGTGCTATCGAGCAACACCTACTTGAGATCTCGGACCCCGACCATGCTCGCTACGGCCAGCATTTGTCTGTCGACGAGATCACCGATATTGTCCGCCCAACAAACCAGACTATCGACAGCGTCCACCGGTGGCTCGAGGGACACGGCGTCGGAGATATCGCTTACTCGCCTGCTCAGGACTGGATCTCCATCATTGTGCCCATTTCAAAAGCCGAGGAGTTACTTCAGACAACTTACTCGAAGTATGAACATGACAGGGGCCACATTGCCAACCGCGCGACAGAATGGTCGCTGCCACTGCACCTTCATAAGCATATTGATGTCGTCCAACCCACGACTTCGTTCCTGACGCCCAAGCCTGAGCACAAGCCTGTCAGGTTTGACTTGTCCGAGCAGGAGTTGACCTGGTGGGAGCATACAGGCCAGTTCAAGTACAAACAGCAACCTGCATCTCAGCTAGCAAGCGGGACCGCCAATATCTCGGCAATCTGCAACGCCAGTTTTGTCACCCTCAACTGCCTACGCACAGTCTATGGCACGATCAACTACACTGCACAGGCTGCTGACAACAATTCGATTGCCATCAACAATTATCTCAATGAGACAAGTCGGCGTGACGATGCCAAGACCTTCCTACAGACATTCCGCCCAGACGCCGTCGCTGCCGCCGACGAGTTTGAGTTCATCATCATCGATGACGGGCCAAACTACCAAGGCCCTAACACCTCTGTTTTTGTTGACGCGGGTAGCGACGTCGAAGGCAACCTTGATGCTCAACTGGTCCTTGGCGTCAGCTCTCCGACGCCTCTGTTTGCGTACAATACGGGCGGAAGCCCACCATTCATCCCCTCCCTGAGCACCCCAACAGACACCAACGAACCGTACCTGGCTTTCCTAAATTATATCCTTGCACAAGACGATATCCCAAATGTCTTCAGCTCATCTTATGGCGACGACGAGCAGACCGTGCCACAGTCTTACGCCGAGAGGGTTTGTTCGGGCTTTGCGCAGCTTGGCGCCCGCGGAGTCACCTACTTAGTCTCGTCTGGAGATGCCGGTGTTGGATCATCCGGTGATTGTTATAGTAATGACGGCAAGAACACCTACAAATTCACGCCTGACTTCCCCACGTCGTGCCCATGGGTCACGTCTATCGGTGCCACCGCCAACTTCACGCCCGAGACAGCCGTCACCCGCTTCGCCTCGGGGGCTGGATTCAGCAACTACTTTGCACAGCCCGAGTACCAGGCGTCGACCGTCAACAAGTACATCGCCAGTTTGAACGGCACGTATGACGGGCTGTACAACAAGAGCGGCCGTGCCTATCCCGATATCTCAGCGCAGGGTAACCTCGACGTTATCGTCTATGCCGGCAGCATCATCCGCGTCGGAGGAACAAGCGCTTCGTCGCCCACCGTCGCGGGCATCCTGGCTCTAGTCAACGATGCCCTCATTGCCGCGGGCAAGCCAACATTGGGCTTCATCAATCCTTGGTTGTACAAGGAGGCTTACAAGACCTTTACCGACATCACCATCGGCTCAAGCTATGGTTGCAATACTACCGGGTTCCCAGCTCAGGCTGGCTGGGATGCTGTCACTGGTTTTGGCACACCTGTGAGTACCTTACTTAGCAGTAACACGATTACGGCACTAACTTGGTAATAGAATTTCAACGAGTTGGTAAACGCTGCTCTTGAGAAGGACTAGATGTTATTTCGCGGCAAGCTGGAGTCTTGTACAATGTATATAAAATTCATTTCCGATGTGAATGGAATGTGAATAGGTCTGGCCATAGCTCGAAAGTGAACGCAGCGCTTTTGTGGCGCACTGGGACATACAGCCAACTTAACAGAAGTCGGTTGGTTACGATAACAAGCAACTAGCCGCCTAGCATCCTGGTATGCAAAGAATTAACTTGATTCTATTCTGCCCTGTGGTCGGGTTTCTCCGAAGCTTGAAGCTTTTCTCTGCACACACCCACAACATCATACCGTTGCAAGAAATTTACAAGTTCTTGAGTTGTCTCTTTGTCGGGTTAGAAAACTTCCCCAGCAGCAGAACATCGTGCGGACTCACCGGGGAGCTTGAGGTCTGGCAATAATGCCTCAATATCAACATTTCTCTTTGTGGGTAGATCAAACATTGGTATTTCCGACCATAGTTGAACGGCTGAATTGTGTGGAACTCGGATCTCGTTGAAGAGGCGAAGTCGGTAAGAGATGGTTTCCGTTGATCGATCTGGTAGGTCTCCAAAGAGAGTGCCGAGAGCCGCAGCATCAAGAATGGCAGAGTTGGCACCTTGGCCCATGTGCTATACAATAAACGTGTTCAGCCGATATCTTGCGCCTCGCAGTGAGTAGTGGTACTTCAACCAGCCACATCGCCATCTACTGATAAACGAGAGGCAATCAAGTGTAAACATGACGAACCGATAACATGGCATGTGCTGCATCACCAATGGCGACAAGACGGCCGCGGCTGTATCGGGCAGCAGGTGGTCGTGTGTAAAGTCGCCACACAGGCAGAACACCCACCAGGTGGTCACAGACCGTCCCAAGGTCAGGATGGAACTCGTTAAGGGCAGCCGCCACATGCTCCGGGGTTGTCTCATCACGCATCGTGTGGATCGCCATCCCCGGTATATCCTCGAGGGCGTAGAGGACGAGATTGAGGTACTCGAAGTCATGGCACCAGTACCCGAGCAGGTACCGCTTGCGATCGGGCGCCACACTGAATGTACCACGGCCAGGAACGTCGGCCATGACCCGTGCGAAGGGGTTATGCTGCAGTTTCGCGATGGGGATCACGGCGCGGACGGCCGTGGTGCTGCTCCGCAGAGCTGGGGAGGGCTCGCCCAGGATGACGGTCATTGCGGACGAGTGGACACCGTCGGCGGCGATTATGAGGTCTGCCTTGGTTTGCGAACCGTCGGCCAGGTAGACGATGCCTTGCTCCGGCTCGATGCTGACTACCTCTGTATATTCAGAAAGGCGGCACGGCAGGTTCGGGGTATCTCCACCACCGTCATTGTTCGACGGTGGCGACTCTGCCACATGCCTCAACTCCTGGTGCAGATCAGGTCGATAGACTGTGCCGCCTATAGATTCCTCTACCTGCAAGACTTGCAGCAACTCCAATGTCCTCCCATCGAGGATCTGTGAGTTCTTCGCTAGTAGCCAGGTTCACACCAGGATCCTTGGTTAGCCGGTGACCACAGCTGTAAAGAAAAGCGTCTACAGGGTTGATTCTTAGGTAAGAGGAGACCAAGTCGCAATACTATTATACCACTTACCTCTACAAACCTTCGCTCTAGCATTATTAAAGCCAAGGCTTTGCAAATATTCCAGCGAGTTTAACCCGAGCCCAACGGCAGCTCCAACTTCACCTGACAAGCTGTACTTCTCGAAAACCTGTTTGAGATCATGTAAGCACTCGCGAGTGCAGGTCACTACTATATTGTAGGAGAAGGAAAGGTATTGCTGAGTGCCCTGACTGTTACTTTGTGCCCGGCCTTCCTCATTGCAATGGCCGATGTTAGCCCGCCGATGCCACCGCCGATGACGACGACCGATAAGCTACTTGTAGGCATTGCAACCATTCTGAGGGCTCATTCGCCGTGTTTAAAAGGCTGGTGTATAGTTTCAAATGTCTATGCTCCTGTGCTCCTGTGCTCTCGCCCAAGTATACAGTGTACTGATGAGAGTTGGGGTTAGTATGGGTGTGCTGGACGGCGCAGAAAGCTTCGAGACCGGTCGAATAGGTGCGCTGGGATTTATAAGCCGATATTTCAACAGCACGCCAGTAATCATGAGGCGACTTCACACGTGTCCCCGCATCCAGACTACTTATTTGTGTTACATAGATGCACATTGAATACATGGTATGAGATCCTGTGCGCCATAGAACCCGTCCCCACCCCCGGGATAGTGTTGGGGTGGGGGAGGACTGCACTAATCAGCAACTTTCGACATGAGTACCTGGTAGAAGGCAGTTTTGGGGGCAAGTAAGGGCTGAATCATTCGTCACGACCTGGCTCATCTCTTTGAAGTCAAAACAGAGGTCCCAAGCGGTCAGCATAACAAGTCTGCAATTAGTGCGACCTCTTGTTGTATAAGGGACTTGAGCATATATAAGTTTTGGTAGTATTTGCAATGGAAGTAACAAGAGGCAGGCTAAGTCTCGAGAGCCTCAATCTTTCAAACTGGCCATCCGCAGCATATTACCGTAGCAACTTTATTTAAAACCATCTCTTTTTTAAATAAGAGATTAGTAAGCTTAGCTATACAAAATAAAAGGCTATACAGCTATTCATATATCTCTTTTATTTTACTATTATTGTGATTTCTTTTAATCTAAAATCTTTAATTTATTCTCCCTATAAATATATAACTCTTACAACACACAACTTGGAACAACAACCTTTACGAAGTTTTAACTTATCTTAGACATGCAGTGACACCGGGTGGACTGAAGCCCGTGTTGCTTACTAAAGACTCTTAAGCGTGATCAACAACCTCTCCCTCTCCTAAGTTAAGAGTGCTAATTCGCACAGTACTGGCCAAGTCCACGACCCAATAACATGAGAGACTTGAGACTTGAGACTTTCTCGAGCAGTAAAGTGATAGAACGGATATCATCCCCTCCTCTCCGCTTGCCTGCATATGCGCTACTACCTTTCCGCCCCAAGTGGACACCCGGCCCACCTATTGTCATTGTCGAGTTGTTGGTCAAGCTGACTAGTCTCCTGCAGGCGCGGGAGATGGCGGTTCGGAGTGCTTCTATTAAAATATTTAGGAAACAGACTGTACTCCCCTTGTGAATCCATTTGAGAACCAACAACCCCGCTCCTACACGTTCTGTCCCTGCACCAAAACCTAAACATCGCTCCCGACCTTCTCCTTGAGCTCAGTCTGGATTACTTGAATATACTATTCTTGCTATTTCTTGAATTTGTCTTCAAAGATGGCATTATTGGACGTGGGCCTACCAAGCCTACATATAACTATGCTCCTCGTCCTTGCAGGTACTACTGTTATCACTTGGTGCTTCGTTTCCACATTCAAGGCTTGGTACCGGCTTTCCCACGTCCCTGGTCCCTTCCTAGCCTCCTTCTCCTCCTTATGGATTGTCAAGCAACTTCTCAGAGCACACATCGCCCCTGCTCTATTGGAAATACAAGATTACGGGCGTCTGGTAAGAGTGGGACCAAACTACCTTTTGACAGATGATCCAGAAACCCTCCGCCAAATCTCAGCTGCTAGGAGCCAATACAACAGAGATGAATGGTGGGTCAGCCTCAGATTGAGCCCCGAGGCTGACAACCTAGCAACCATTCTGGAAGCAGGACCACACGATAAGGTCAAAGCCCAGATGGCTGCTGGTTACGCTGGTCGTGATCAAATGGATATGGAGAAGAAGGTCGAGGCGAAGATCGTACATTTGAAAAATGTTCTCCGCCAACGATATTTGTCCGAAGGCGACAACCTCAATCCTGTGGATCTCGCCCGTGTCGCGTACTACTTCACCTTGGATGTCATTACCGACCTATCGTACGGGGAGGCATTTGGATTCTTGGACGCTGAAGGCGACTTATACAATTACACAAACTCTCTAGACCAATTGTTATTGGTGACCGGGCTCTTCTCTGAGATCCCTTTCCTGCGTTACTTTTCCAATACCGTCGTGGGAGCTGCGTTCAAACCGAAGTTCTCAGATAAGTCCGGTATGGGACGGCTGATGAGGTACGTGGCAACAACACATCAACACACGTCAATTTTAACTTGCATCTAACCGAACTTGCTGTAGAATTTCCCGCGACATAATTGAAAAGCGATTCGAGAGCGGTGAGCAGAATCACGGAGATATGTTGGTAAGTGCTTCGAGTGGCGCTCACGGCCTGAGTGTCAAACGATCCTGCTCGAGTTCCATCTGCAATCCTAATAATTTGAGGATACACGGAGCTGATGGAGACTATAGAGCTCCTTTATGCGCCATGGAGTTGAAAAGAAATCAGCCATAGCCGAAGCCCCGCTTCAACTGGTCGCTGGGGCGGAGACCAGCTCAACTATCATTAGAAGCACAATGGGCTATCTAATGACCTCTCCTCGCGTATATCAAAAGCTCAAGGAGCAAATACAAGACGCAATCAGGGCTGGTGTAGCATCGTCGCCTATAACTGTAGAGGAGGCGAAAAAGCTGCCGTATTTACAGGTAGGTGGTATTACTTGAGCTTGAAGATTAATGGCAGAGGATGAGTTGTGCTCACACAATCGCAGGCCGTCATTGTCGAAGGCATCAGAATGCGTCCTCCCGCGCCCTATGGTCATTATAAGAGTGTCCCACCTGGCGGCGACACGATCAACGGCCTGTTCATCCCCGAGGGCACGGCTGTTGGGCACAATTCGTTTTCAATGATGAGAAGAAGGGACATTTTCGGTGCGGACGTGGAAGTGTTTCGGCCGGAACGTTGGCTTGAGTGCAACGATGCTCAGAGACTGCAAATGGACCGGACTATCGACATTCACTTCGGAGGGGGTCGGTGGATGTGCGCGGGGAAGGTCGTGGCGTACACTGAGCTCCATAAGATTTACTTCGAGGTAAGTATGCCCATCATCATCGTGATATAACAGTTTCTAACCAGTTCAACTTGCTCAGCTTTTGCGGGAGTTTGATTTCCAACTCATCAACCCGTCGAGACCATTTAGAGAAGATTCCTATATACTTTGGAGACAGACAGATATGAATGTCCGGGTTTCTAAACGGATCTAAGGCAAAGCAACAGGACGATAGGACAATGCATGCTTATGAAATCTGTGATTCTGTTTTTATTTGTAACGGTGAATACACTTCATTCGTTAGCACGGTTCCTGTTCTCAATTTTCTCAGTTTATGCGCCTCTTATCAAAGGAATTCGAAAAGGCTATCTTGATGGTACGGGCCAGCTGGGCTGGCCAGGGGTGCGGCCAGGTTCGGCTCTTTTTGTTGTCAGCTACAGACAGCAAAGCATTTGGCTTGGCAATAGGATTAATCTTGCCCGAGCGTAACAACACGACTTCTTCGGGTGGGTCTTGAACTACTTCATCAAGTCAAGGGCATGATACAACGATTGTCCTTGCGCTGGCTATGTACGCAAACTAAAATTCAAGACCCAATAGCCACAAGTATCTGAGTTTAAGCCATCCATTACAAGGCAGATATTATGGAAGTCGTCTTTTGACCTAAAATAGATTATGCTGTCTTCGCAGGACTGCCATGGCTGATGTCTGAAGCTGGGTGACATCTTGAAGCAAGAACACTTGCATCGAAGAAAATGATTGAGCATGAAGGTGGCATGTGGGCGCTCTCGGTTTTCACACAGCAGGCCACGTTTTTTGTCAACGAGGAAAAGGAGAGGTGCCTGAGTAGACCCGGCAGACTTTGCTCCGACCCACTACTCAGCTAGCTCCATATCGATGATCTTTCTTCTAACAACAATTGGAAGGCTCGTCGAGAACCTATAGAGACTCACTGTACGTTGCGCCTTGTCCTTATCAAAGCGGCCAGGCCGCGCAGTACGCGTTTCGGATCAAAACGACCAGCAGAACAAGGCATGGAAATTATGTCTCGGAGGCCCGAGATATTGACTCAAGCTGGAACAAGTAGTTTCGTGTCGCCTTTCCTGGGATTAATGTTGCTCTGTGCTATTCCGAGTCTTGGATCAGAGACTTTCAATATTTGGAACGTATTTAGCATGCAATGCAATTGCACGGTCCATCGATTTCCCTCACCGCTGTCGGCAAACTCACAAAGCTGCAGGAAGCCATAGTTTTCTTAAACCAAAACAGAGAGAGAAAAATGAGAGAAAAAGTACAAAAGGGGGAGGAGGGGAGGGTACGTGCAGACTTCATTGCTCGCTGGTTTGCCCGCGGCTAGGTGGCGGCTCAGACGAAGCCGGCCAGTACGGGTTTGTTCCAGTTGGCTGCATAACCAAAGCAGTCTGATCTCACATCTCAGTAAAATGGCAATTCAGGTGAACCTTTGATATCCTCCCTTATAAAGATCCATCTTCTGTTTCCGCATCGGCCCGGTGAGAACTTGTAGTGGCCAGCGCGCTGTTGCGCAAAGTATCGAGCCATTGTTGGCGTGCGAGAAGGATTTGAAGATTCTCTAGTAATTCTAAACCTTTGGCGTCAACATATTTTCTTTACCCGCAATGGCACTGTTTTAAAAGCTCCCAGAGGCAGGCGGGCCTTATCGATAAGGGGGCTTCTGCAGGGACCCACATGGGAGCCTGCAGGGACCAACCGCCCTAGCCCACAGCCACCCAGCCTTAACTTGCACCCGGCAGTCTTCCAATGGTATGTCAAATTTGGTGATCTCCACCCTACCAGTTTTACCCGCGCTAAGTTTTGAGTACGTGGCAGAAGATGCAAGCGCCTGTCCTGCCTCGATCTTATAACAGCATCGAGCAGTTGACTGATGACCTTATCGATTTTATCCAATCTCCACTGGTGCGCCAGATCACAGGCGGCGTCCACGTGAATGATGCATTCATCAACGATGCCTGGAGCAAGCTTCCAGCAGAATGGACCAATTATTGGGACTCACTCTCAGATTCTCGAGTCGCACAGCGAGATATGATTGACAGTATCGACGAAGATGAACGCGCGCGTCAGTCTGTTGGCTACGAGAGCGCTCTGAGCCGGCCGGGGGGGCTTGTATCATGGCTGGAGAAGCTAAAGTCGGTCTCTTTGCCTCGAAGTCAGCGTAAAGGGCCAGTTTTGACCCTTCCCGAAGTTCTCACCAACCACATGGAGACAAAGAAACTCAACGAGGTGTCTGTTGCGGCGCCTTACATCCATTCCATCTGCCAAGCGAGCGGCATCACTCACGTCATTGATATGGGTTCCGGGCAGGGCTATCTCTCCAACACGCTTGCGTACCTGTTCCCGTCTCTCCGTGTCCTGGCAATCGATGGCAGTGAATCTCAGATAGCCGGATCAAAGGCCTTTGCCACCTCTCTCGGTATCACACAAGACAGGATGCAGCATCTTGTTCGATACATTGACAGCTCAATAACACTGGCCTCAGAGATAGATGCTTGGGCGAGTGGGCAGAAATGCCTACTTGTGGGACTTCACGCCTGCGGCAATCTGTCCGAGCACATGCTTAGGTACTTCGCCACATGCCTCTCCATTACTCACCTGGGAGCCGTTGGATGCTGCTATAACCACATCGTGATGCGCTCAGACAGCTACCCGGATGGCTTTCCTATCAGTGAGCGGCTGAGGAAGCGGAACGTGACACTGACATCCACGGCATTAATGGCGAGCTGCCAGGCCCCTAACAATTGGGCGAGGACAGACTTGACAAAGCCCAAGTCGATATATTCCAGGAAGCAGTTCTACCGGTCTTTATTGGAGAAGATGTTTCATGATAAGGGTATTCAAATCAACGACAAGCCAAACTGGGGCACTAGGAAGAGCGATTTGGCCAACTTCGAGAGCTTCACAAGACGTGCGATGGAATGTCTGGGTGTCGAACAGGATACGATTTCGAAGATGGACATTGCCGAGTATGAGACTCGGTACGCGAGCAATGAGGGCAGGATATCCATTCTGTGGACATTGAGTGTGCTATGCTGTAAAGTAATTGAGAGCATTATTGCTCTTGATCGTTACTGGTTTCTCGTCGAGCATGGAGCTCGCAACGTGGACATTGTTCCCATCTTTGAGTATAAGATCTCACCGAGGAATCTGATGATGGTAGCCGAAAAGCCTCACTAGTGTTCAAGTGTGAGGCCAAGAAATGACACCATGTATATCTTCTGCACTTTCCTGAGGAGAATTCTGTTTTCAGTGACCAAAAGACGGCCCGACACCTTGACAAAGCGGGTGTGGTATCTTTCCACGGTAATTACACAGTAGCACTCAGGACCTGGGACCCTGGTGGTATTCAGTCACTCTAGCAAGGGTTTGCAAGCATGCAAGAAAAAAGTGCCGTTGCAACCCTGCCTGCGCTGCCAAGCTCTCCAATCCTTCAACAGGCATGTAAGAAAATAGTTTAAAAAGCGAGCACGATGCCGCCTCCTCACCGGCAACGGACGTCCACGGCCGACAATGTTTTCCTACCTTCCTCGTCGGTCGGTCGTTGCGCTGCCTCTCCTCTCATCTCATTCTGTTTCCCCAGACAGCCCCCCCCCCCCCGCGGGAACGGATCCACTAAATCTGTCCCGGAAATGGTGAAGCCAAGCAATCTGTACGCCGCCATGGCGAGCACTATCCAGACCTTCTTCGCCGACTACGACCGGGCGCCCGATGACGGGCCGTCAGTGCTCTCCAACACCCTCACGCCAGGCTGCCGCCGTTACCTGCGCCCCTACACCTTCACTGACGCTCTTGGGTTCCCGCGGGACTTCTTTTTCAACAATACCGCATACGAGGCCGGCATAGCCAGCGAGCTGTCCGTCACACAGACAGCTAACTGGACCGTGCTCTTCACGTCGATAGATGTGCGAAACCTTAAGGCGTCTGCTTTCTCGGAGTACAGAGTTAGCCTGTGCGGCACGGACGAGTATCTGGTGGAGGTGTCTTGGTTCTGGGACTTTACCGAAGACGGCAAGAAGATTTGGAACATCATCGAAGTTCTGGAGCCAATTACTACTCTCAACTATTCAGCAAAAGCTGTAGAGATAGCGGCGTCGGGGCAGACATGTTAGTCTGGCGCATAAAGGGTCATCCTGTCATCTCGACTTTATTATTAGAGAGCATTGTAACAAATTGGATAGCAAAAGATTTCAGAATATTAAGATTAAATAGATTTTGTTTTGTTTATACTTTCATATCTTTTCTTCATGTAATTTAGTTATACAATATCTCATAAGCTCAAGAATTACTGCTTATATGTACTCCTTGCATGTCCATGTGCCTGTGATGCTGTGCAGCGAGATGGATTAAGCCTGAGAGAGTCCATTGGGAGATACTTGAATAGACAAGCACAGCAATATTGCGTGCACAAAATCTCTCTCCACTTTCACCAATGCCTATCCCGAGTCACCAGTCGCGCAAAAATGTTCCAGTCAGTTAACGATTGCCATCTTTCAGTCTTTACTGCCAGCATCTGCATCCAAAATGCTAACGATGATCGTGAGTGCGTTAGCTCACCACAATCTCAAGGTAACTGCAAATTTGACCGTGCTTTGCATTTTAAGGAAAGTAACGAGTCAGGGCCTGGCGTGGCCAAGATTAAAAGAATCAGTTGCCGTCTTAGGTTTTCTCGATGACAAGGAACTGATCAACACGTTCCCCCATCACCAAAGACATCGCTAAGAACTATATTACCTGAACCGCCAACATGCGTTTTGCAAAGGTCACGGTCGAAGAGTAAGTAACATTAAGTCTCCTCATATATTTAATTCACGAAGAGGATAAAACTCGCCAGGATTCCGATGTCATTTGACCTAGCCATGTAACACAGCATATGTCCAGATTGACAATAATTAAAAGAAAGCAGCCGAGCGCCTTATGGAGCTCCTCTCAACCTCAGCGCTAAGGTCAGCACAGAGGAGGACACGGGAATTATTCGAGCGTTAGTATTGTTTATGATGTCTTCTGGCGTAGTTTAACCTCTAACCATAACACTCGCGCGCCCCTGAGGCCTCCCCCCCCCCCCACCTCCAAACCAAGGACAATGAAAAGGGACAGGGGCACGCTTAGTCGTCAAGAATTGTTCGTTTTAGCCGCGAGACAGGTCTTTACCTTAAAACGTTCAATCATTACTATTATTTTCATTGCATTCGTTTTACAGTCCCAACATTGTTGGCTTTCGTCCATTGAGGATTCCAATTTTTCAACCAAGCAACAACATACAACCCCAGCTTCCAAAGCTGATTTAACACAAAATATGTATGAAATGATTCTTGTAGTTGCTGAGAGATGCACGGCTAAAGGAGGCCTCGTATTTCAGTACAGCGTATGCGTACCGCTGCGTAGTGCTGACTGAATTTCACGCCACTGGCTGCACATCCGATGAGTCTTGACCTGATTTAGCTGAGCGGAGTTCACCGCCCGGCACGGAAGCACGGGAAGCTGAACTGCAAATTTCAGCAGACTAAATCCCAATACGAGGTAGGATTAGGATTTATGTGCTTGGCAACAGCGTCACTTATGTAATTATTGACGACAGGAACTGCTCAGTATAAAATCTCTGCACTTCGTCCAGAGAAATTGCTGGTCAAGAATCTGCATAATTTGGCTCCTACCCTGAAACAAGTCCCATCCGAAATCGCCAAGCCGCTAAGATGTTCTTCTGGAAAGCTTTGGTCCCAACCATCTCCACGACAAGTCTCGTCGCCGCTGCCATTCTAGGCTCAAGCCACATAGGGATTAAGAGATCCGAGGGAACAGTCACCGGCGCAGAAGACGGCACATCATACCACTTCAACTCGACGGGAACGTCCGCCCAATGTGCCGGGCTTTCTGTGGCTGATCTCGAATCGAGCCTGGCGCGATTTGACTCACTCTTTCCCCCACAGTCAGTACAAGGCAATTTGTGGCAGCTATGCCCCACGAAAGAAGGAATCATCAGCTAATTCTATTGCAGATACAGTGCCGGTCCATTCTATGAGGGCCAGACGGTCTGGAGTTCCGGTGCTCTGTATCTCGACACAGCATCGGGTGTCAAGGGCTTTTACATCTCATACTCGACAGTGACACCGAACACGACTGCCACCTGGGTGGACGCTGGCGCCGATATCTTGAATGTTTGGCTCGCGGTGCGGGAGGACATCGTTGAAGAGTGGTCTCAGGGTTCAACTTTTCAATGGGCTTGGTATAGCATCGACAAGACGATCGACGGAGTCAGCAACCATGCCGGAGAGTTCACCATCCAGATCCAGACGCCCACATTTGTTAAGCTCTGCGATACTTCATGCGGAGGGACGTGCAACCCCAACATATGTACTTGTTAGTCGGAAACCTTCAGCAGAGAATAGTTTTGCCTGTCTCTGAGCGAAGGATCGCAATTCAAGTGCCACAATTATCGCCATTAAGCCATCCACAAGTAGGATTTCTTCATCATCGTTGATGACCCCGTGCACTGTCCTGACCAACCCTAGCCAACCCTAGAAGTTAATATGTCACAAGCACACCAGCCCTGGCGTGCAGCTCGTGGCTTAGATCGTTTGATGCCGTCGTCTCCCGTACTACTGTTCATCTCGATTGCTGGATGTTGACAATCTGAACCCTAATGTCATACCAAGAAACATTGATGCGAATGTACTCGTGAACGACATGCTGAGTTTGAGCACTATTGGAGGAAAATTGCTGGTTACATGACTGGAGCACATCCTACCAGGTATCATATGGATGGACAAGAACAGAGAAGTCCAGATTTCGAAAATGCGCGTCGTGTTGCTACTCTTGTGCCATATGTATTATATCAGCAACAGTCCCGAAAGAGACTTTCCTCAGTATGAAATGGCTTTGCTGAATCCAACTAGTTCCCAATTAGAGACCAGTAACGAAACTATACTTCGGTTTCGTTATACTTTAATTGAAGGGGTCTTTCGAACAAACCAAATGGAACTTATATAATCGATTTTTCTCCAATAATAGAATTGAATTCGTTTATATAATCACTCCATCAAGCGATTTCTAGCTTATCAACATCAATCTGCTCTGGCTCTTTTCCTTGGAACTTCGGCGCCTGGCCCTCGATACACACTTCATGCTTCTGATCAATTGGAAAAGGCCACACTTTCCAACACAGCCAGTATGTGGACGCTGAAACCAGGGTGCTGACCAGCCAGCTGAGGCTGTATAGGTATGTGGCCTGTTTTGGGATGCCCTTGCCACCGCAGGCTACGGCCAACCCAGGCATATTCGGCACGATACCAAAGATGAACGCGATGATGGCGCGGGGATTGACCCCCATAGTGTAATAATGGGTCCCTTTTGGATCGTACAACGAGGATATTCTAAGGCTCCTGGCCCGACAGACCCAATAGTCGCAGACGATGATGCCCGCAACGGAGCCCAGAAAGAGTGAGTACCCGCCGAGGAACGAAGAAAAAGATGTCGCGCTGATAGAAATGGTCAGCCACGGGCCTCTCAACTACGGGAAATATCTCACCCAGAGCTTCATACCTATACTGAATGTACCACGGCATAGTGCATACGCCCAGCACGGCGCAGACGTAGGCTCCACGCCGATTGTTGACGTACCGGGGAAACCACAAGCTAAGGTCGTTCCCAAAGCTCACCGAGTTGGCACTGATATTTGTTCCCACCACGGCGAAAGCCCAGAAGAGCCCAGCGAAAAACTGTGCAGCGCGGTTGTCCCACAGCCGGGCGACCTCGAGCGGGTTCCAGGTGACGCGGCCATAGATGACCTCGCACGCCGAAGACACGGTGGCGCCGACGACGCCGCACATGGTCACAAGCACGAGAAGGCCTACAGCCTGGGCCCAGAGTACATGCCGGGGAGAGGCCGCGTAGCGCGTGAAGTCGGGCATATTGAGGGCAAGGGTGGCCTTGGGCCCGATGGCGGAGGTGACGCACTGAAAGAATACTACCACAACCGGGGTGCCGTCGCTGATGTGGGTGGGTTTCGAGAAGGTTGGGCCGAATCCATTGGCTATTGTCCGGCTGTCAGTTTAGTCTTTTAATTTGTCGTGCCGGAAAAGAGTTGTTACCTGCAACGAGGGCCCAAGTGAACAGCGTTAGGCCAAACACAGGCATGATGAGCGTCTTGGCCATGAACATGTACCGCAGAGTGCTGACGTGCAACCACAGCAGCGGCAGCTGGATAAAGATAAAGAGGAAGAAGCACAGAAGCTCTGCACTAGTGACATGGGCAGACGCAGGCAGGTGGTTGGGCATGTTGTCGAACTGCGGCCAGATGGCCGAGATCATGACGGCGAGGCACTGCCCGCCCTGGAAGGACTGAGTTCCAAACCAAATACATGCAACTACGCCACGGATAAAGACGGCGAGGTAGGAGCCGCGCATGCCGAATGAGGCCCGAGTCAGGACGGGGAAATTGATTCCCAGCACGCAGCCGACATAGCCGTCGAGCATGGCTGGCACGCAGACGAGGCAGTGCCCGACAAAGACGGCCAAGATAGCGAGGCCGGGGTTGAGGCCTTTGGAGACAGATGTAGACGACACTTTGTGTTTTCGAAAGGAGTCGTTAGCGGATTTTGACCTGTTCTCTCGCATAGGTCATTCGTGCATGTCAGTACATGCATGCTAGTCCTGAGCTACTCACCCTGATACATCGAGATAGAGAAGGCCTCTGCGATCCAAAACCCGAGCAGGCTGGGCCATCCCCACGTCCTCTGTGGCGAGTCCCGTGGCACAGGATCCAGGTCTTTGTTTGAGATGCGGCTCCCATCTGTGCCGTATTGGTCGCCCTCGGAGCGGAGCTCTAGCCGCCGGCGGAGCTGGAGCCCCATTTTGTGCTGGCTCTCTGGGACTTTCTCGATGGCTGCTAGTTTTTTGGCGAGGAACTGTATGAAAAGGTGAATTGTAGTGGCGGACAAGCTTACAGAGCGTGTCTACTGCAGGTTTAGAATAATCTTGTATTTCATGTTGGATGCGTAGCATGCCTGTGTTGCTGCCGTGCTTATCAGTCTTGCTATCTAGCCTGTTTGCCTATCAAACGAGAGACTGGGTCTGGGCGGCGGAGCAACCGGCAGCGTTGAGCATATGTCAGAATGACCCAGACAGGGTGGCATCAGGATAGTTGTAATGGTCCAGGCTTTGGTCCAACATCACTGTTGGACGGGCGTGGCGCCTGTTTATGCAGGATTATGAAGGACTGTGGCTTCCTTGTAAGATCCAATTAGCTAAAAACGACATAAATTGTCCGAGTCCTTTCTCAACTAGCATGACCAGATGCAGTTCTATGCTGTGGCCATGCAATCCGACCCGAGTCACGGTACCCCTGGCGGCTTGGGTTGAAGGCTGCTTCCCAACTGAACAAATTGTTTATGAATTGTTGATGTCTTGTGCCAACGGATGTGTCCTACGCCTCCCGCCTGTTTAAAGTTTTTTACGAAAGCCTTCCGCGAACCCCGGATGCCAGCGATTAAGAGGATGGTATAGATATTAACTGAATACTAATGTATTATTAGTTGAAGACTAAGAGGATCGCTGTATTATTCTTCACTCGGCTTCTTATATAACACTAGAAAAGGCCTCTGTGACAATGACAGCCCTGATTGAGACAACATTGAAAGACTAACAGAATTTCAAAATGCTTATAAAACGGGGCGATCTAAATAAAATAGTCAGTTCAATGGTGGTTCAATATGAATCGAAGGTTCCTCGTTCTATCTAAATTTTACTTTAATTAAAAGATTTATATTCCTCTATTTTATATTTCTACGATACAAAAATAATTCACAGTTGCTTAGCTCCATGGCTACCATCGAAGCAACCGGGTTCTTGAGAGCGCTCGCCACTCAAAAGAACTGCATTGTTAGTGTGATGAATTAGATTCCCAATTTCTCAGCAGACAGCACTAACCGCCTGCGTGCTTTCCTAGCCAAAGGCCAACCAGTAAGTAAAACATAGTTGGCAGCCGGGGAGACTGGTCGCTTCATCTTTGGGAACTTATGGCAACGTACTAACGCGGTTAATAATCTAGTGCGCCTCCGACTGTATGGGACTGCTGGGAACACCAGCTCAACGCCCAGGAAAGCCCCTACAATGTCGCATTGGCTGTCCCTACCATATTATTGAGGGGCCTGTCATGATCGGCCTGGCTTGGGCACGCAGGCCACTTCGTAGTCGTCCCACAGAAGACCAATGATGAGCTGGCCGAAGCATCTGAGATCTGAACCGCGGATGGCGTGTTATCATATATCCACCTGTAAAATCCCTCATCTCAGTACGGCGGGATGGTGATGGTTTCAGTTGAGATCCCATCTGCTTGACGGCCTTGTATTAAGGGAAATGATAAATATACTCTTGTCAGCATCTCCACTTACGACGACTCACGGCATGGTATCACGACCCCCTGACGCTGGAGGATTTTGCGGGCTCCCGAGAACCGAGAAATTTTGCTATCGTCTAATCGAGGCTTTCGGTCAACACACGGATTTCAGCATGGCCCACGTAGCAATGTTCGAAGCCCAAAGACTGCGTCAGAGGCGCGAGGGGATGCCAGCGACTGAGTGCCCGGGACCAGGGACCAGGGACCAGGAGGATCTGATCCTTTTCAAAAGGTTCCACAGCAAATCTAGTTTTCGCGTCAACGACCTACTTAGGCAAGACCTAGACATCCTGGTTATGTGTATGGTTCTGACGAGTGAGGCATACGAATACATCTCCTGCGAGCACTTCAAAACGCTCAGCCAGGGAAAGGGGTAGGTAGCTCTCTGGTCCCGGCAGCTGCTTGACGGTTCTGACTGGCGCAAAGCCCTACACAGCATAGCTTACAGAAAACCATGGGTTGCCTTGGTTAGGAAAAATTGTGTTCCGGTGTGCCTGCGCCAGGAGCTCGCGAAGTAGTTGTTGTGATCTGCTACTGTGAGACGTTCTAGTCTCATGAGTTCTGAGCACACGGTCTTATTGCAACCCCCAAAATGGCAACCCGAAATCGAAGATGAGAGTTCACTTGTTCTGCCGGTGTTACTTGCCGGAAAGGCGGAGTCTTGGGATGGTTTGCTGAGGACGCCTTGGTGGAAAGTCGATCTCAGTTCTGGGGAAGGTGTGGGGAACTGGGGTAATATGGGGAAGTGTGCTTCACAACGACTTCTAACATGACCACTCGCCGAGTTCCTCACTTCACCCTTTCCCGACACCAAAGGATCTTACGTGTACTGATGGCGTCGCCTTCGCAGGTAATTGACCCGCGACTCTGAGATATAATACATGTGGTTTCAACTTAGATACAACTGTTTACGGTAGTATTAAAGCCGAAAGTTTTACTCCACACCCGAGGGATATACGTCATCCCCAGACAAAATAGGAGTGAATACAACCTGTACTTCTAAGTGAATATAAAGTAGTATTACTGGGACCCTATACGCGTACGTAAGCTTCAGGTCAGACTTTATTGAACCGCTATGTCGCGCGAAAGAGGACCGAGAGGACAATCTGTCGCGCTGGGGTGTTGGGATTTCGTGCAATCTATATCTTGGTTTCTTTCTTACAAACACTACGAACAAGGTCTCAACCACATGTATAAATACGGCAGTAACATTACGGGGGCTTCCCTACCCCAGGAGACTGGCAGCCAGCCTCAACAAGAACACAACACGAGCCTATACCTCTTACGTTTGTGGGCTTTCGTTATTCATTCAACATGGTCCTGGGAATCGGGTTGGCTGTTTTTCTCCTGCTGCACTCTGCTACTGGGGCGGTGAGTTACCTCAAGCCCGGTGACACAGATGCAGGTGTAGGTGCAATCGGAGGTCCATCGCCCTACCAGTCGCCAAGGTTCAGGTGGTGGTGGCCTGGTGGCTGGATCGAGCCAGCAGAGGTCCAATCTGAGATCGTGGCCATGATCGACGCTGGATTTGGAGGCGCTGAGGTTGGGGACGTCGAGGATAGCATCAAAGTTCAGATGGACCCTCAAGTTTATGGTTGGGCACAGAGCAGATGGAACGCAGGTGTGGCTGCTGCGTGTGAGCATGCTGACAGGTATGAATATTTGATCCTGCCTCGGGAGACCTTAAGGAGTTCTGAGGCTGACTATTGGATATGGGAATGACCAGCATTGGTGGACACTTAGACCTTACTCTTGGTCCGCACTGGCCAACAGGATTCCCTGGATACACTCCAGACTCTCCCGAGACCATGAAGGAGCTTGTCCACGGCCAGGTCTTTGTTCAGAGTGGTCAGACTTATACAGGAGCACTGCCTATTCCCGTCGCAGCACCATCCGGAAACGAGACTGGTAATCCGAACGTCGTGGCGACTCCGAAACTAGCTGCAGTCCTATTTGCCCGCGTCAAATCGATCAACGAAACAACGTCGGCGGTGGCCTTTGATCCGTCGACAGTGCAGGTCATTACCAGCAGGGTTACCAACAGCACTATTTCTTGGACGGCTCCTGGCGACGGAGACTACATTCTGGTCGCAGCATATGGACGCGGCACTGGCCAGATCCAAAACATATACGATGGTTCGTTGCAAGAACCTTATCACCTCACATTCCGATTGACAACTTGACTAATCTTCATGAAAGGAAACGTGGATGCCCCAAAGGTTACGTATCCATTCCCAGCCTATATAGTAGATCACTTCAGCAAGGATGGCGTGGAGGCTGGCGTGAGGTTCTGGGACGAGCATGTCTTGACGACTGATGTACGCGCCTGCCTCGCGCGGTAAGCTATTTTCCATACCTTCTGCTTCAAGGGTATCATTCGCAGCCTATGTACTTTCAACAGGTTAAAAATCACTAAGGAAAGTTCAATGTAGAAACAACGGCTCCATCTTCGAGGACTCACTCGAGCTCAAGACCAAACAGTACTGGACGCTGAACTTCCTCAACGAGTTCGAGACCCGACGGGGCTACGACCTGTCTCCGTTCCTACTCTACGTTATCAAGGATACGAACTCCTTTTCGGGGGATACTAAAATCTCCGATAAAGTGACGAACGACTTCTACCAGACAGTGTCGGATTTGTACACCGAGTATCGGCTGGGAGGACTCAAGGCTTGGGCCAACAGTATTGGCATGAGACTCCGTGTTCAGCCGTACACCGCGTCTTTCGACAGCACCTACGCCGCAAGCCTGGTGGATATCCCAGAGGGCGAGTCGCTCGGGTTTGAGGGCAATATTGACGCCTTCCGCGTTCTGGCCACTGGCAGAGACATTGGGGGATCTACCACGATCCTCTCGGACGAACTTGGTGCGTACATGGGGAAAGCTTACGGGATGACATGGAAGTTCCTTCTTAGCACAGCCAACCTGGATATGTCTACTGGGGTCAGCCAAGTTGTCATCCATGGATTCCCCTACAGCTCGTCTCCGGACAGTCGCTGGCCAGGCTTCGCTGCATTTACTCCCCTTGGCACCAACTCAAACGGCTTCGCCGACGCCTGGGGCCCACGCCAGCCTCAGTGGATGTTCGCCACCAATGCCAGCCGCTACCTAGCCCACGCGCAGAAATTACTCCAAGACGGTGGCCCTTCCATCGACGTGGCTATCCTCAATGACGCATGGGGCATCGATGGCGAGTGGCCGGACGATTCGCTGAACGCGGCTGGATTCTCGTACCAGTTCCCAACACCGGAGCTGCTCATCAGGCATAACATCACCGTCGACGAAGCACGTCTTGCACCATTGGGACCCAGTTACAAAGCCATGGTGGTAAATAGCCCGGCCATGGACGCCAGCGTTGCTAAGCTTCTGCTGGATTACGCCCAGAATGGCCTGCCCGTCGTACTTGTCGAGCCGCTTCCCAACGCAACCTTTTCCTACAGCAATGATACCGCCGCCCAGCTCAAACGCTTAAGTGACCTTCTATCTGAGATATTAAGCCTGTCGACTACTACTTCAGTCTCCGACAAGACCGCGGTTCCGAGTGCCCTAAGTAGGCTGGGTGTTCAACCCTCTGTGCGATACTCCACGAGGGAGAACGCCAGCCTGATCACATATCGTCGCACTATGGGCTCGGGGTATCTGTACTGGGTCTATAATAACGGTCATGACCTATTTGATGGTGGTTTTGAGCTAGAGGGTGAGGGCTACCCATTGTCAATCAACCTGTGGGGTGGGTCTGTCAACCCGCTGGCAGCGTTCGCCTTCTCAGATGGCTACGTCTCGGTAAATTCGACCATACAGCCCACATCCGTGGCTGTATTTTAGTATGTCTCTTAAGCTCCTCCCATTTCAACTCTTTTTCAAATCAATTTACCCTGCCAGGAGCAGGGACTAGGCATAATCGCTGACTTAATGTATCAGCTTGGGACCCGACAACGACTTCGGCGCATCCCATCCCACCAATCCCCTCGTGGCCACAAACTGCGACAATTACGTCCGAGATGGGACCATCTACATTTCCTCAAAATCTAACTGTAGCGCCTCCACATCCAATGGCACGCACATTACCCTATCTCCTTCCTCGCTGCCCTCCTCAACCTCGCCCTCTAAATGGATCCTCAGCGTCCAAGACTGGCGTCCTGCCCAGGTCAACGAAATGGGTCTAGACTCACCTGACACCGTCAAAGAGAACCTTGACCCCATAACCCTAACTGAGCTCTCCGCTTGGCCCAACATTACCGGCCTCATCAACGCCAGCGGTATTGGCAAATATGCCACCACGATTTCTCTCACCAAGGGAACCAGTTCGGCAACTCGGGTCCTTCTTGAAGTAGGCCACGTGGAGGGTACCTGGGGCGTGCGGCTCAACGGCCAGGTTCTCACCTCAGTCGACTGGTTCGGCAACAAGCCTATCGACGTGACGGATCTGGTTCTTGATGGTGTGAATTGTGAGTTCCTGCCAGTCACATTCCAATGATCGATTCATTCATTGACAATTGAATCAATAAGATCTCGAAATTACCGTTGCCACAACGCTGTGGAACAAATTGAGGGCCGTGTGGCCTGAGTTGTATGGATCGTTGGAGGCACAGCTGATCGGACTAATTGGGCCCGTAAACTTTTCGTACTCGTTGGAGGAGGCTTTGTAAAATGGTTCATCAATATTTGGGGGGCATTTAGGTGTAACTGTGTCAATTACAAGACTTAGTAGTGGAACCTGGTACAGACTTTCTAATCTGGCAGCCGCCAATCCTGTAAGAAGACCCGCGGTACGCTAAGGAAAATAATACCAATGGAAAGGCAAGAACCTACATGTTAAGGGGACCGGAACTTATTCTCAAGGCTGATTTTATCTGCCAAAATAGGTAAGACATAGATGGGAAGGGGTTTCACAATTAAACATCGGACCAGGTATAGGCCGCAGGAGATTATCCGGTCTGTGCCTAATCGAGAACAAGCCGGGCAAACCGAAAGTGCGCTCCCTGTCTGCGGTTGCCAGGGAAGATAGAATGTGTTCTGCTGATGTCATGTGCCCTTGATGTTCTATAATATAATGCCGCCGGGTCGGCATCGATGATGGCGCTCGGGACCGGAACGTATAATCAACATTGCCGCTAAGATCAGGCTCCCTAGGTATTATGTCTTTAAAGTACTATCGTTATCTAGTTGTCTATATGTATTTCGAGTGCCGTTTCTGCCATTTTGAAAACGTATTTACAGGCTGTAAGGTGTTTCCTTTCTTATGATGTAAACCTCTCCCACGAGAACCGTGCAGCCGACGGTCATGGCGATAGCTATGATTGGAACGTTGACACGGGCAAATTCCATCCTACGGATATGAATGTGCTTCCTTTTGAGGATGTCCCGCCATAATAGCCCTGCCAACGATGCGCTAAAGGCAGTACTGAAGGCGCCGTAGTTGACACCAAGCGCCATAGTATAAACAGTCGCCCAAAATGTCCGATCGCTGATATAGCTGCTATTAGGCTCCATATGTATCCTCTGCCAGGCTTGAATAACTCGTGATAGAAAGATCGTTGTACCAATATTAGTTCCTGCGAACTAAAAAGCCACCAAAATAAGCACATATGAACAACACTTGATAGTCTCAGGGAGACTCACATTGCAAAAGATCACCGAAAGGAAGCCCATACCACCGATGGCGCCGATGGTGCCCGTTTTGTGCACCCAGTGATCCCATCCATATGCAAAGACCGAGACCCAGCCTTTCGTAACGAGTGCCTGGACTAGGACAAACATTGAAAAGGCGAACGGAACAAGCGCGAAGGGCAGGTGTGAAATCACGGCCATGACGGTTGGGAACGTCTCCTGCGACCATCGGTATCCGTCTTTACAGAGGGAGATGAGCGTCGGCGGGCTGTGATTCCTCCCGTTGCTTACTGTACTTTCGTCCAGCTCGCATTTCTTATTCTTGTTTGCGGATTCATCGATGCCCGAAATTAGGACGTCTTCCACCGGAAAGCTGGATTCTTCAGCACAAGGCAAATCGTCTCTTTTCTCGAAAACGGTCGGGTCACTGCTTGATGGCCGGCTGTTGTCAGCTGCGTTTCCCGCTGTGGTAGACATGGAAGATGCCAGGTGAGCAATTGCTTCAGGCGCCGGGCTGATGCTGGCCTCACTTGTCCGACCAGCAGGTGTGAGCGTGAGGAGAGGAGCGGGTCCTCTCCCGGGACTAACAGGCTGTATGTCGTAGCCTTGGTCTTTCACACCGTCCTTTGTATCAGCGTCGGTATCCTGGACTTGAATCTCAGGCCAAGCTTCTCTGGAGAGGCTGCGTGTTATCGACAGCATCTCGACGCCACCCTCAGTAGATAGCTGTCTCCCTCCAAAGTGCTCTGTGATCCTATCTCCTCTCAACGCTCTCTCCCTACGAGCCCGTTCAACCTCTTGTCGTCCTCTGCGAGAGATTGCTCGTGTATCCTCACGGTGGATCCACCCGAATGCGAGATCCCAGCACAGCATAACAAAGGCAGCCGGTAGCGTCACCCAAAAGACCTGAAAGTGATCATCATTTTTCGCCTTAACGCTGGCAGCGTTGATAGCCAAGACGGTGATCAGCGTCACTGACATGATGATGGCACCAAACGCTGCGCCTCCTTTGTCCAGGAAAGGGTTCATGATCTCGACGAGAGAAAGAAGCTGGCCTTGGTCGTCGTTTGTGTGGGCCTCCTCCTCATCGTCTACAATTCCTCTGGCGTTTGGAATGTTGGGGTTGACAGCAGGTTTCAACTTAGCCTCTGCTGGAAGCTCGCGCATTGTGATAGATACGGGGATAAGGCCCTCGTTGGCAAAGACGATGTATAGCAGGAAGGGGAATAATACAACGGCAGTAACAATAACAGGAACCACCATATTAGCGGTATAATTGATAAACTTGATATTAAAAGCTCCTGCGAGAACAAGGTTGGTTGGGTTTGATGAAACGAGGATTGCTGAAGCAATGTTGGCTATTGAGAACTGAGTGAAAATCCAGGCTCTGGGATGTTTGATATTATTTGATACTCGCGTCATATAGGCCAAAAATGCTGTACCGGACAAAATAATTGGATCATTGCCGATAAAAATGCCTAGGCTAAAGAAGAAGGCGTATAAATAAAAGAACAGCCTATGGCCGACCTTACCTCCCCACTGCAGAACCTTCAAGGCTAGATACCTGATGAGACCGGACGCGTCAATTGAAATTGCAATATAGGCTAAAGTGATGAAGAATATCATGATGTCGATGGGGAAAATGCCGTTGTCTCCAAGAGTGCCAGCCTTGACTTCGTCTCTTCCAATGGCCAGAATGGCAAGGAGGAAGAGGTCTGCAATGAGGGGTGCCGTAACAGAATTCATGGGGAATCTCTTGCACACGAGTTTTCTGGCCTTGCCGTCGTGTGGTTCATGGTGAGAGCCGTGGGTCCTCGGTGATATCACACGTATAGCACAGAGAAATTGCTGAGCAGCGTGCCAGAGTCGCCCGGGAACATAAATCGGGATGTGGAAAGGAAACAAGACGGCAATGTCTGTGCTTCCCTGTTAGTGGTGCTATTCCAACCCAGTGATACTACATATATCCATGGGCAAACACAGGCGGGTGATTCCAAATACTTACTGGCGAGAAGGAAGACAATGAGGGTTATGATGGACCGCCACTCTCTGATTTGATCAGTCTCAATACTGACGTCGGAGAGATTCATCGTGCAGATCGAACTTGTGTCGCAGGCTCAACCACCACGGAATGACGCATCAAGGCTTGGTTTGCAAACACAAAGCTAAGATGAGGCTAATTAGTTCCTGTGCCACGCTTCCTGGTGTTGCCATCTGAAAAGGCAAGGTCCAAGTCCAGGTCCGGGCTCTGGGTTAAAAAGCGCCAGAAAGGGTGGGGGTTGGAGACACGCGGGAAGAATCTTGCTTGGGTCTCCGGCGAGGTCAGCCCTAGAGAACCTGATGTTCTCTCCTGACCAAGACAACCCCGCCTTTTCATGTTGTACAACAGGCTGTAGAGTTCTTTCACGCGTTTCGCAGCCAATCACTTCCTCTCAGTGCCAGCTCAGTGCTCATCTTTGCTCTTGTCAGCCAGCGCCCGACTGCTGCTGGTAGGAGCTGAGAATGCATCATCGACGCGCTGTGCCATCTCCGGAAATGTCAGCATCTGCTTATTGAATGTTTCTCTTTGCCCCGTTGGCTGCATTCCTTGCCTCAATGTGGACACGTATGAGCCGCCCCCCATCACGCGAGCACCTGCCCGAGGCAGCTCTTTTGCTGAAAGCTTTGAATTGAATGCTCGGGAACCTTTTCTGTTTCTCACCTCGGCGGAAATTAGGAACGAGGACGAGGACGAGCCCGAGCCCACTGTTCCATTTCAACGTTTCAATTATCACTTGATTCCCAGCTCCTTTGGTCATTGCCCTGAATGACAATCGATAAGTGTGGAAAATGTCATAAGAAAGGCTGATTCCCAAGTTCAACTTCACCCGGCGGCTTGTAGTGGCTCCGGTTTGGTCGTCACTTATGGCACCCCTCGTGCCGACTGCGCTGCTGCAGACCCTCCTCAAGCGTGACGATGACACCGGTGTACCATCTTCTTGCGACGAAATCAACGGATCTTGCATCGAGGTCGTTTGCGCCTGGCCGCTGTCAGGTCAATATGGTTTCGGGCAGCGGATCTTGCAAGTGTAGTTTCTCCACCTTTAATGCCTAGCAAATCGGCAACTTGTCCGAGTGAGGGACTTGGCAAATGCTTGTTATCAACCTTTGTGGCGAGACCAATTATTTCTTAGCGCGGAGACTAATGCGACGCGTTAGATACTACATCCTCGTTGTCGTCTGTGTGGTTGCCCGAAAAGAAGAATGGATTCGGGCTGTCTGTCAAGCCGCTGCACTGCTTGTACCCGCTGTTGCAGCAATCCATGGTATCGTCTTAGCATCATTCCATGTTGATGGTGAGTGGGAGAGGATACTCGACCTCTTCTAGTAACTAACAAGTACTTAACCTAATAACGGGTCCACAATCTAGGTGCCACGGACATGGATATCTACGGAGCCTTGCAATTTTGCTCAATTGGCATCTTGGCGGCTCCCGTGACCGTGAAGTTGTCATCAACATTCTTCTACGACCCAGGACGGAACATCATCTTCCTGTGGACAGGCCTCATTCTGTCGGGTGAGATCGAGACGTCTTGAACAGCCACCCATGCGCACCAACCCACTGACCAAAACCAGGTCTGTTGAGCTTGGCTGTCGAATTCTATCGCTCCAATACCCATCCGTGCGAGACTGGCGGAGCGAGTCCAGTTCCAAGTCTCGGCAGATTTCCATACGGAGATGAAGACATATGCGGCCTTGTTTGCTCTGAAATGAACGGGCCATTCTCCGGTCTGAGGCAGGGTGCGACCAGCGAGATCTACGTCGTTCCCAAACCAGCGACGCTCCCATTTGGCATGGCCATGTTCCTCGCTGCGGCCGAGTGCGTCCCCGCTATTCTGTCCTTGGTTTCCATGTGGAAGAAGATTTTGGAAATAAATTGGAAGGCACGTCGAGGGCGTGGTGCTCCAGAGAAAGAACAGTCAGAGGATCGAAGCATCATTCCTGGAACAAACGGCGCCACCTTGAAGGGCATGAAGGACGTCAACCAGGCTATCAGGTCTCTGTTGAGTGCAGTTGAGGTCCCTGTATTCGGAGGTGCTTGGCTAGCTGTCCTTATCATCGGCGAGATCAACTTTTGGAGTCCTCAGGTCAAGTATCACACCGAACCCATTAGCAACATCGGTAAGTAGTTCCTATCTTTCCCCGACTTAGGCTTACCTCTCCAGGCCAATGGTCAACAATTCTTGCAACCGGGATGGCAGGTCTGGGCTCGCTTTACGTCTGGCTTGCAGACAGTAACGGCGAGCTCGCCAATGCAGCTGCAACAGGTCATGGCAATTGTCCATACTGCTATCGTCGCGAGCAGTCTGACCGAATAAGAGACGAAGGCGGAGCCCCGCAAGCCAACACAGCCTATCCAGAACATCAAGAGAGCCGCCCTGGGTCAGAAGCCAGGCGTTCTACCGTAGATTCCACGGGAGAATGGGTGGCTCGACGAAAGATTGCCAACGCTCTAGGGAAAATGGGCAACTACTTCGGCAACCCAGCAAAAGACCCATTCGGTGCCGGTGATTTCAAGACCGGGGCGTGGCCGCGAATCCCAGGAGAAGCTCAGCGCAACGATCGAATGGCCGAAGACGAAGATCGCTACAGCATTATGGAAGAACCAGGCAGCTCGCGAGATTCTCGGGACGGCGGCCCCTGCAGTGTTAGCGGTTCGGCAGCTCCATCTGCAACACCAGCGTCGCCCACGTCACCCACGTCACCCACGTCACCCACATCGCCAATATTGCTCTCGCCCCGAGCAAGGAGTTCGAGGACACATGAAAGCTCGTTTTCATCACGGAACCTCTCCCGCCACTCGTCTTTTGAACAACCGAGGCCGGCCGCGGCACCTTACGACCCAAGAAATCCTTCAGCAAGGCGTCGCGCGACGCTCGAGGTGCCGCCGTGGGCTCATCGGCAATTTTGAATACCCAAGTCCACGGTTTCCAGAACCAGTCTAATAAATAAGTCTTTCCTGCTGCTGGCATTCAGAAACATGTCAGAAAGGTCTCCGAGCCATCTATTGGCGAAGCCAGCATTGAATGATTTCCACATCTATTGCCATCGTCAGTTGTGCGATCGATTTTGGGACTTTCTTAGTAAAATTTTTATGTTCTCAGCATGATAGAAGAAGACGGACTATAAGTCAAATGTGAAGATTCAATTAATTGTAAAATAATTATCAAGAACTTTGAACATATAAATGTGAGGTTTGTAGAGCTGAAAGCCAACAGAGCCCTATGATCAAGACATTTATCGATAACTTATCCTATCAGCCCACTGCCTGTGAAGAGCTTCAAGCTCACGTACACAGCTACATTGTCTCTGCTTTTCTTTTCAAAAAGCGAGCCTCAAAGAAAATCTATAAATTTTTACAGCTCTATCGAGCCTCTGCACAGTGACGACGTAAGGATTGTCCAACCTCATTTCATAAGTGCTCCTTTCCACTTTACCCAAGGATTCGCTGTCAGACTTTCAATCACATCTATTAAATTTCATTGTGGAAATGAAAGCAGCCTGATCAATTTTATTTTTCGTTCTTGTCGTATAGACACCCCTGTTTCTCGCTCGCGCTATAGTAAAAACATTTCTACTTGTCATTCCGCCTGCAATAGAAACATCACTGATTTTCGTTCCCGCTGGATACATACATCCCTGTTTTTCGTATCAAGCGACCTATCGGTATATGGTAGGCAATCTGTTGTACTGTCCATCGTAAATAACGCTCAAATAGGGGATCCTGCACAATTGCAAGTTGTATTTAAGAATACTCTTCCTAAGATGTGTGAATAGGAGCGACTTGTTTTTCTTGGAGTCTGTTCAGTCGCGATCTCAAGGTACTGCTGCCATAATGAAGTGTCAATCGGTTTTGTTTCATATGCCATTGTTTCTGCTTGCGGCCGCTGCAGCACAAGTTCCGTTTCACGAATACGTTCTGGCGCCTAACTCACGTGTCATCAGCCCGGTCTCTATTTACCAGGCTGGCGGCAACGTTGAGAATGCTGCTGGCCTCCTGAATACCAGGGGAAGTACGCTCCAGGATAGCCATTCAACCTCATTTTCAGGTAATGGCTCTTACGTTACGCTGGACTTCGGCAAAAACGTGGCTGGGAGGGTTGCTTTCCAGGTAGACGCTGTCTCGGGATCGACCGATTCGATAGGCTTCACGTTCAGCGAGTCCTCAATGTACATCAGCGCTCAGTTCTGCGATGCTGTAATTGATGGAGCGTTCGATCTTCCTCAGTGGTTCAACGACACAACACCAGGCCATTACGAGGCCGGCCACGAATTTCAACGAGGAGCTTTCCGATACCTCACAATAGTCCATAATTCGACAGAAACTATTAGTCTCTCTAACGTTACTGTTTATTGGAGCACATCCCCTGAAATGACTGACCCATCAGACTACACTGTTTATTTTCATAGCGACAACGAAAAGTTGAATCGAGTGTGGTATGCAGGTGCCTATACCAATCAAATCTGTTCAGCAGACCCCACTACCGGAGGTGCATTGGGTGCCCCAGTGGCAGGGTGGTTTTATAACTATACTCTTGCGAGTAAATCATAGCTCACCAGTGCTGTCTTCTAATTCAATTCAAAATGATCTTGCTTGTGCAGACGGCACTAGTGTTTTGTTAGATGGTGGTAAGAGAGATCGGATCGTATGGCCAGGGGATATCGTCATTTCGGGCCCTTCCATCTTCGTGTCGACAACCAGTCTTGAGCCTATCCGCAATGCACTTGACTCGCTCTTCCTCTACCAAGAATCGGATGGCCGTTTGCCTGCTGCGGGATACCCATTGGCACAACTATTTGCATGGAGTTTTACATATCATTGTCACACCCTCAACGATGTATACGATTACTTTATGTTCACTGGTGATGTGGACTACATCACATCATTATGGGACCGGTACCGGCTAGGAGTCGATTATCTCCTGCAGTTCATTGACTCATCTGGTCTGGCCAACGTGACCAGTACTTCTGATTGGGTTCGAAGCGGTATGTCGGGTCATAATATCGAGGTTTGAATTCACAGATCCTTGATTGCATATACAGCTTCTAACAAACAAGCAGGCCGATTCCATATTGTATTACACATTGAGGAATGCTCTCAAGCTTGCCAATGGGAAAGCTTTGCGGCAGGCATCCCCACGGCTGCGAATGATATTCTTTGGGACAAGTCGGTATCCTTGTATCGTGACAACGACACTATTGAAGATAGCTCTTCGGCGCCCTCTTATCCGCAGGACGGAAATTCATGGGCCGTCATAGCTGGTATCGCCAACGGTACGCGAGCCGAGGCTGTTAGCGATGCTCTGAAGGCACGGTGGGTGCTTCCATATGGCGCGCCAGCAGTTGAGGCTGGTCAGACGATATCTCCGTTCACGACTGGGTTCGAGATCCAGGCGCATTATATGGCTGGCCATTCGGAATATGCTACAGATCTGATGGAGTTCATGTGGGCAGACTACATGCTTGACGGTCCACGGATGACAAATAGCACGTTTATCGAAGGGTATGCGACCGATGGTACTCCACTCTACCCAGTTTACAATTATGATCCTCGCGTCAGCCACGCGCACGGCTGGTCTACTGCTCCTACTTCGATGCTCACACTTTATGGGGGAGGCCTGACAATGACTTCAGCGGCAGGCCTAACTTGGAAAGTCGCCCCAGCACTGGGCAGTCTCAAGACTATCCGGACAGGCTTTGAGACCCCACTTGGGAGCTTTACAACAAGCTGGACGAACAGTACGAGCGGCTTGTCAGGTACTTTCACTGCACCAAACTCAACAATGGGGGAATTGAGCATTCCTTTAGGTATTGGCTCAAAGAACATGGTCCTTGAAGGACCAGGGGTTTCTCAGATGTTTCAGCTCACGGGTCTGTCGATCGCAGCTATCACAGGTCTCCGAGGGGGGAATATTCCATTACCATTACATAGAAATCCATTCCCGTTCAGATCTCACTTAGGGTGTAGGCTGTTTTCCGCAGTTTGTCTACGGTGTTGCTTAGATCTTAAAATAATGTAGCTGTTATTAATGTCTAGAGATTGTCAGGCTTTAAGTTATAATCGAACGCACCAAGCCGCTTGATCAAGTGCAGAGGATTACACATCAATTTGACGTGAGTGCGATGTCCCTGACTGAGCAGCATGATGGACAGCTTTCACCGACTCCCGAAGTCAGCCATCCTTTTTGGTGAGACGCGCAAAACAACATGTCGAGCTCTCTGATTTTTAAGGACGATGTCTAGAACGTCTCATTATGTTTAGGGAGAAAAGACATTATGCACAGAACAGTCTACTTACAGGCCGGTGATACGTGGGGTAAGCCGGCGGTGCAAAATGGCCGTGGAGCTGCCGTCGCTTAATTCCGTGTACCGAAGTCGCCTCTGACGTTACAACTTAGCCATAACAGATTACGATATACGTTGCAAAGCTCACAATGCTAACAATACAGTCCTATGAAGTGTCTCGAACTCGGAAGAGGCGAGCGCGACAAAGAGAGGCACATTAAATTGCTCGAGTTGGGCGATCCCGATAATGGGGATGTGGTCCTTCCACTCGAATACATTTTTGAGCATCAAGGCCATACAATTACCTGTCCGCAGCTCGCAGTGCTTGGTTGTAATTCGTCAGCAAAACGTGAAAGCCATTTTTGGATGTTATAATCCAAGTCAAAGGGTAACAGACGTCACTTGGCCCGGTACATCATGGAGGATATTTGCAGTTGTGTGGGAGGCAGTCACAATGGGTGGAGGTACAGATATTGAACCTCGAAGACCGGCGAGAAGATGGATGGAAAGAAACGGTATAATAGTCCTTGCAAGAACTGCGTTATAGCCAAAGCGCTGGCAGAGCTAACATGCTTGGGGTACGAATCAATAACATACGCATCTAAGGCGAGCTGAGACTTGGCAACTGATAAGATCTCCTTACAATTACATGTCATGTTCCGTTGAGAGCCTGACCGATTTCATTTCCAGCGGCTCTTGAATGTAGCACATGTTTACCCACATGTTCACGGGATGCTTTACACCGAGTACACTCTTGGCGTCAATTAATTTATCCGTAAACGCCAGTTGGGAACCATTTAGGTGCATGACATGTCCTATGAACATAAATACATGCGGATGATCTGAATGAGACAGGTGCTATGAAGGTCTTCCAGTTCTGTCTAAGGAGCTCTCTCGAATCTGACCAGCGTCCTTGGATTGTTGAATGTAGAGGGTAACCATGCACCTCAACACCCTTTTCGCGGCTATGGCCGCAATCGCTATCTCCCCGTCTTTTGCTGCGATTCCACTTCGCCATGGCATTTCAGCCCTTCCGAAGCGCCCGGGTATTATCCCAGCTCCGTATAATACTGGCAAGGAGTTCCCCTACTCGCCACCGAGGGACGAGAGCCGCTACTGCTACGTTCAGCCGGGATCGCCCAACGGCACGACCCGCGACGACGCGCCCGGGATCTTCAAGGCTTTCCAAGATTGCAACGGTGGAGGTACAATTGTCCTCGATCAATCATACCTGATTGGATCACCTCTAGACCTCACTTTCCTTCAGCATGTGGACATTATCATCACCGGAGAAGTGGCCTTCGACGACAGTGATGTTTACTACTGGGCACGTAACAGCTTTAAGTATGACTTCCAGAACATGTCTTCTTTCTGGAAGATTGGGGGAGAGGATATCAACATCTACGGTGACCTGAGCAACAATCGTTCTGTGATCAACGGTCGTGGTCAGACATACTGGGAGGAGCTCTCCAGGAACAGCACAGTAAGGCTTCGAATTGCACATTGACGAAGCAGCATAAGCGATTGGCTAACTCGGAGGGGAACCAGCTGCTGAGACCCATGCTTTTTGTGCTCGAGGGAGTAAAGGGCGTGACGATGTCCAATCTGCGCATGCGCAATCCACCAAATGTGAGTTGCGCGACACAACGACGGCTCTATCCCGCAATGTGTCAACACAGAAGTGCCTAAACGGTTGCTTGTCTACAGTGGTTCAACATGATCGCCAACGCAACAGATGTCATCATCAGCAACATGAACCTCGTAGCCGCCAGCAGCGGCGGGGTAAAAATTGCAAATTCGGACGGCTGGGATACATACCGCTCCGATCGCGTCGTCATCCAGGACTCGGTCATCATCAATACGGATGATTGCGTGTCGTTCAAGCCGAACAGTACCAACGTCGTCGTGCAGAATCTCGACTGCACTGGCTCGCACGGGATCAGCGTGGGGTCACTTGGCCAGTATAAGGGCCAGACGGATATTGTCGAGGATCTATACATTTATAACATCTCCATGGCTGACGCCAGCGACGCAGCCCGCATCAAGGTCTGGCCCGGCGTGGAAACCGCGTTCCAAGACCTCCTGAATGGTGGTGGCGGGCTGGGCCGTGTGCGGAACGTGACTTACGATACTTTCTATCATGATAACAACGACAGGGCAATCACTATCACGCAGTGTTATGGGCAGAAAAACCAGACGCTGTGTAATGAATTTCCAGTCTGTTCAACTCATTTGGCTGTTCCCTCAGTCATGCCAACCACCCGACTTCCAACTGACTTACTAGCAGGCCAACTTGACCATCTCCGATATAACGATGAAGAACTTTTGGGGCACCACATCAACAAAGTTGGACCCGGAAGCCGGATCCCTCGTTTGCAGTGCGTCAGATGTAAGTTCAAACTTTGAGCCGAGTCACATGGGTAAATAGCAGGAATGGAAGCATGCCCGTTTGATAACCTTTACTAATACTACACACCACGACAGCGCTGCAGCAATATCGTAGCGCAGAACATATCTGTCAACGTACCCAGCGGAGAAGCTCCAGTATACGAATGTTCAAATGTCGATCCTGAGTTGTTAGACGTGACTTGTGTAGCTCCAGAGGGCGACAGGGATACTGGAAGCGGATAGAATGGTTTCGGACAAGTCAGACAGAAACAAGGACTGTACCTTATTGTTTGAGGATGTTCGTTATTCAAACTATACCGTATGTAGCTGGCACTTTATACATCAATAAATAAACAAAATAGTCCCCTTAAGTTGATGCCACAGAATCCTCACTTCCCCTATGACAATGATTATACTCTACTTTATCCTCACGATCATCAAGATTGACCTCTCACAGTCGTGAATTCTTACTTCGCGTACGCCTGAATCGCCGGCTCCGTATATTGCTTAGGTTTATCGAAGATTAGGGCCACGGCTGCCACTAGGATGCTGGTTTCCGTGACGACGAGGTCTCCCTGGTCAAGACCCTGGGCGAGGTAGGTATTACAGGCGTCGGCACCGATTCTATTAAAGTCACCGGGGCCGTCATGCGTCAGGGCGTCAATAGCAAGAGCGTAGCCGATAGGGTTATACAGGGTACCTTCGTGAGTGCAGAGCGCGTCAGCCTCAGTGCCCTTGCAGAGCACTTGGACCTCATTGTTCGAGACGCCGACACCGCGAATATCTTGAATGAAGGCCGAGGCGAGTTCTCCCGACTGTGGCTCGACGATCTCATCAATGAAACCTGAATAGATGCTGGTGGTGGGCACATAAGCCGAGTCACCGCCGCCGGCGCGTAGGGTGGTGATGAAGTCGCTGTTAAATTTTTGCTGCAGCACTGACTTCGAGTTGAGGAGTCCTAGCGGGTAGATCAGGTTCGCCTCGATTGTGCCGTGGTAATCGGCCGAGATCGCGATGTGATCGGCAGTCACGTCAATAGTCGACGGCCAGTATTTGTAAGCCCACTCTACTATCGGTTAGTGAACTGTAAACGCGCCGAAATTGAGACGTCTATAAAGCTTGAAAGCAGACAGGTGAGGCACTACTTTGGAAACAGGCTCATACATACGGGCATCGATGTTGCCCTGCGACCAGGCAACAACGCCCAGTTTCTTTCCAGTCATCGCCCCAATATAGTTGATAGCGTAGGCCGCGTACTCGGCATTGGTCTGGGCGTCGTCAAGAAGATAGCCGGGGATGTTAACCCACACGGGGTTGAAGCGATTGTCGGCTGTCAGGAGTTTGATGTAATTGCCCTGAAAGGTGATAAATCCCGTATTGCCAGTGCCTGGTAGGAGGACGATGGGCTGCTGACCGGCCTTGTCCTTGGCGTCGAAGTCGTTGGGCATGAAGATCGCCTTGCGCAGCGTTGCTTCCTGAACACTGTACTGGGCATCCGACTCTCCCTTCTGAGGGAAGACTGGCGTCGGCGGGTCTGGGTTATGGTTATCGTGGCTGTTCTCCCCGGTGAGGACGCCGAGAACCAGACCGGTGATCGCGCTGACAGACTCAGTGACCAGGCCGCTCGACACCAAGCGGGCGGCAAAGTCGTAGATATTGGAGGGTTTTGTCCCACCGCCCAGAATAGCTGTTAACTTGGCTCTCGCATCTTCGACCGAGCTGGGCGGTTCACCATTTTGCGCGCCAGCCAGCGAGCCGGGTAGTTCTGCCTGCCTGGCGTGGAGGACAGCAATAGGGGCAGGGGCAGGGGCCGCTTGAAGGGAAGCACATAACAAGAGCAAGGATGCGAGAATGTCCAAGCAGTACATCTTGAAAGAGGTTATGGGGTGTCTTTCTCCTCTGTCCGACTCTCTATTTCAACTCTCCAAATAGTAGTCCGAGGAAAGCCGTCAATCGTTGGTGCCTTTATAGATTTTGAAAGGTCAGCTCATGAGTGACATAGAGACTGCAATCATATTATATTTACGAGAGAGTCCCAGGGGTCTTCCAATTCACTTATTTAGACTAACCTTCGCATTTTCGTCCAGAGTACAGAGGGTTCACGTCTTGAAGCCACGTCTCCGGCCTTATTCATTCCCCCTTGTACCCTACGAGCACATGCAGTAGCACCGATATAATACAACACAGATACTAGAGCACGAAAGAGAACGGTTTTTCACTGGTGTGCGTGTCGCTATTCGAGAAGCCATGACGTGGTGGTACAAGGTTTGCCAACATCAGCGAAAGCAAAAGGGGAGATTGGTTGCAGGAGAACCAAAGGATAAACACAAAGCCGTCCTGGGAAAAGATCAGACGCGGAGCGGCCTGGCTGAGCGCATAATCTGATCTTTCTGATGTGCCAAGTCCATGTCACCCCGCCAATGGACGAAAGTGGAAGTCCATCTGTCACTTCGCCAATGGACGAAAACGGAAGTCCATCAGTCGTTCTTCTGTGGATGTCACTGTCGCCTTGTGTTCCCCGCCCGTAAGGCATACTACTTAGGCAGATTGTGGCCCGGCAGCGACCGACCTGCATAATGAACGGCGGTGTCCAGCCACCAACAAAACTGATGTGCAGGAGTTTCTCGTTGACTGCCTACTGGATGCAAGACATTTCATGCTATACCGTAGTACTCGGCTCGTGGTGACGAAGGCAACAACATCTTCATGTGAATGGCGAGGAATTGTCACGTGCGGACTGACTTGGCACGAGACACCGGATGAAGCATTCTGGATGATTGTGTGGTCGCAACCACCACGAAGCTAAAGGGCCCGCGGCAGCAGGCATTCGAGCAGCGATCAGATCGGTGAATACTTCGTATTGTGCACTTCTGCTGTTTATATGAAGACGGCAGCTTTGCTTACCTGATTGCAAACAGCCAAGTTGCAGCTGGTGGGTGATACATTCTAACAGAATTTGTCGAGCGCAAGAAGCGTAGTCATGGAAAAGACTGATCAACAATTGGACGAGATGCTACTCGCACTTCTGTCGATGTACCTAAGCAACCCTGAATGACAGACCAAATGTCTGTATCCAAATTGGAAACATGGCTTTAGTCCAGCTGTTTCCCCGCGCGCCGACAATGCCCCCAACGCCAACCATCGACGGAAGATGATCCCACCATAGTTTTGCGCTACAAACCGTTCCAATATGACCGGGACGTATCCACTACCATGCAAGCATGGTAGAGTTATCGTATAGGTCAACCTGCATGTCCCTGGTTCCCACGACAAGGTCCGATGTTCCCAGAAATGCCTCGTAATACTTTCTTGACCTCTTCTACCAGATTACCTCTGGCGACCAGTTGACCGCGGTCCTTCTCACCCTGGTTCTCTGAGCCGGGTTTAGTATCCCTGCCTGTGGAGGCTTTCAGCCTCACGTTACCAGCAGCAAGCTCATCCGGTCCAAAAATGACGGTGAGAGGAGCCTTTTCAGCTGCGTTGAATTGTGAACGCAAGCTTGGTTTTGCTTTTCGTAAGAAGGCGGCTCTGACACCGGCCTTTGTCAGCTGGCCACAGATCGCCATTCGCTCAAGCAAAAAGCCCCCACCACCTGCCGCGACAACATAAACATCGAAATCCTGGGCGATGACTGACTCCCCCTTTCTCTTGGGCATGCGCGCGTTGAGAATCATATAGATGCGTTCCACCCCAAATGACACGCCTACACAAGGAACATCTCTGTCACAGTACCTGCCCACCAAATCATCATAGCGTCCGCCTGCTGCTATGCTGCCGACCTCTGGCTGTTTGTCCTTCTTGTCCTCTTTGGTGTCCAGTAGAGAAGTGACCACTTCGAAGATCATGCCCGTGTAGTAGTCGAGCCCACGAGCGAGCGATAGGTCGAACGAGACTTTGTCGGCAATTTTGTATGCCTGTAAGTAAGAGGAGAGAAGGCTCATATCATCGATCCCAGCTTTTACATCCTCGTTGGCTGTCAATTTTTCATTCGCTCTGAGAAGACCCAGAGTCTCGTCGAGGGTGCCACAGCTCCGGACAAGATGGCCAATTTCGTCGGCCACGGATTCTGGGAGGCCCTTCTGTTCGACCATCTCCCGCTTCACCTCGTCCCATGGTAACTTGTCGAGCTTATCCACCGCCGAGCTGATGGGTCGGATTTTGTCCTCCGGTACTCCTGCAACAGCAAAAATGCCGTCCAGAATTCTCCTGTGATTGATCTTGATCGTTATGTCCATTTTCAACCCCTGAAATGCTTCAACAACTATCAAGAGGATCTCGGCGTCGGAGGTCATGGACTCGTACTCGCCCGCAATGTCATAATCGCACTGGTAGAACTCGCGGTATCTGCCACGTGATGTGGTCGGTTGATCGCGCCGGTACACCTTTGCGATTTGATATCGACTCACTTGGGCGAAGTTGGTGTTCATTGCCAACCAACGAGCAAAGGGAACCGTGAGATCGTAGCGTAGGGAACACAGCTCGCCTCCCTGGTCTTGCAGGTCGTAGATTAGCTTGGAATCTTCGCCATACTTCCCTGACAGGATTTCCTTGAGCTCAAAAACGGGTGTGTCAAGTTCCTGGCCACCGTGACGTTCGAATATCTCGCTAAGGACTTGACTGCGGGGCCGATTAGTGAGACAGCGTGATGCATAGAGCGGCTGCATCAGGGCGCGGGAAACTAACAAGATCTGCTTTCGTAGCTTGACGTCAGAGCCTATGAAGTCCAATGTTCCTTTAGGAGTTTTCAGCTGGGTCGGTGCTGCACGGGTTGGCAACTTCGCGATTTCAGAGAGTGTTTCCATGCTGCCAGAATGATTGTAGTCACTGTGAAGAAACTTAGAAGCGCTCGAGTGAGTCTTTGAGAGTTGGGTATAGACACAAGTTTATGACTTTTCTCGAAAGCTCGCCATTTGAGTCACAGCTCAGGGGCTGAGATCTCCATATGAATCGGGATGACCCAAACCCAGGCAGTCAGTTGGTCGACGCGGTCGTGACTGGCTGCGTCTGCCCATCCAGTGAACGCGCTAAGCTAAAGCGCTAAGGCCAGATCAAGGCGCAGTGTTAACAGGAGTGAAACCCATTTTCTCCGACACCGTTGCGCTCCAATTCATAAAGAGTATTGCACTCCCAGCTGAGGCTGTTTCCGCACAGAATCTGAAATTTCCACGACCCTCGCGCAGACCGCTCATCGACGCACTCGAGGGCGTGAGCTGGACGGCAAATACAAAGTCGACGTGTTGCTTCTGTTCGAGCAGTATTGGGACCGATGAGACCAGGTCGCTAATATTTGCGCCAAAATCTGACATGCTGCATGTCAAACCCTTCTATGCGTCTTTAGCCGTAGAAGCCTGTCACTGTCTCATTCCACCGTCCTCTGGCGTCTGTTCCAGATATCAGCGTTGGCTTGTAGTGCTCAGGTCGAAGTCATCATGGAGACAGGGGCGAAAGTGTGCTCTTGTATGTGTCTGACAACATTGCTGCTATTGTTGAGCCTCTTGTCCAGTGGTTGAGTTCAGTGGATGCTATATCGGTATGCAAAGCCCTCACCTCGACATCTAAAAGGCCGCTTGTATGGAGTATCAGGCGACGTAGCGTACATCATTGCCTGGTCTGCTGGACAAGAGAGATTGATCACCTGGAGCACCACCACGGTTGACTAGGGTGAGAAACTCAAGCTTTGGAAGGTACTAGTAGACAGGCTCATCAAGACTCATGCTTCTCCACTCAGCCAGTTGCAAGGCCGCGACGTGGGGTATGAGCTTTCCAGGCGAGACAAGCACAATTGTGCTACCAAGAATCGAGTAAGAAAGCATCAGGGGCCAAAGACTGAGAGCCTAACGCACAGTGAAACAGTACGTCACATCCTCTATGTCAGAGACCTTAGCTGTGAATATTGCTGCTTAAGTCTTGCACCATATCTTTACCTTCAATACCTAGCCCGATGCACCCAGAACGGCCTCTCAGTCGCTGAATACTGTAGTCTGAGCGAGCTTACATGCACCACTTGAGCAAGATATACATATATATATAGGTAAGCAGACCATCAATTTCACTGTTCAGGTCACGTCCCACGAATCTCCGCAGCTGTAGACAGATGAAGGTTCTGTGGGAATAGTACATCGAATCGATTTCACGACCGTCCGCGATGGAAGCAACTTGAAAGTCAGAGGTCAAAAGCCCTAATCTTCATTCTTATTGTATTGGCCACGTCCAAACAAAAGCGGGACGTTAGTACCTGTTGGTGCCTGTTAGTGTTTGGTTACAGATTCTGACGACTTTACCTGCACGTACAAGTAAATAACTCACGAATCCCGTCGGATGCATACTACCTCATCTGAAGCATATTTTAATGACTTCTGAGCCCAGTTTCCTGTCCACGGCTCCAAGTTGCTACAACCCCAACGTTGGATGATCAACCTTGCAAGGCCAAATCTAGTAGCCCACCACCAGTATGATCAATAGCACGAAACTGGATGGCGTCCCTCTCATAGTCGGAATGAGTTCAGAGTTTATATGTAAACTAAATGAGACACTAAGTAGGGCGTTCCATACAGTCAGGCAGCAGCATCGACTGGGAGGCTGCTTTCTCCCTTGCCGCGCCAAGTTTGTCATTTTCGCCGACTTGAACACGGAAACGATTAAGGCTTCATTCGAATAGAGTATGAGGTATACGGAAAATGGTCATTCTCGAACCATTACATGCGAACTGGACATCCAAGACGACGACTTCGTCCAGATTATGGTAGACTTCTTGGTGTGAAATTCTGGCCGGCTGGATTGTGCCATCAACGCAGCCGGGGTGAGTGGTCGCCAGAAAGTCAAGCACTTTTCAGAAGTGCCCCGTAACAGGACTTCCGGCATGATACCTCTTCTCAGACAAGAGTTGTAACATGCAAACAATACGATGGTCCTTCCATCCGTAGCTATTGTAGCAATTCCAACTTATTCTTATGATGACCGTCGGGACTCTGGTGGCCTAAAGTGACCGAAACCGTGATGTCCTTTCGAATTTGATTGTCTGTGGCTCGAGTTCCAGCGACCCCTGGCCAACCTTTACTCACAGGGTCCATGCAATACGTATTAACTTTGCCACTACTGCCGTCATCACCACAACTGATGTCGTTTAAGAAGGTGTTGTGCTCCCATAATCTGTCAAACGGGGCCATATTATGGCTGTCCGTCAGGATGCTGTTGCCAGCCCTAGCTCGCAATACCTTTGAGCCAACTGGTTTGCCTCCATTTCGGTGGCCTCCCAGCTCGCGTGGAGTGACGGTTTTCTTGCTTTTTAATATAGGACGCAAGGTCGGAATCGAGACTGCTAGTAGGACAAGGTAGGCTTCAACTCTGAGAGAAGGACGTAGTTAGCACAAATGAGGGATCTTGTATTCCAGCCCCACGCTCAAGTACAGAGAGGGTATCGGTCTCAGGTCACTTACGTCCACCAGATGGCTGCTTCTGCCATAGCATCTACAGATCTCGGGTCAGATTGCATTCCATGGGAACACCAACTATTATTTATAGGGTACTGACATGTTTGGTCGTCTGTCTCGGTTATCGCCTGAAGTTTTACTGTTCTGACAATGGACGCCACCATGGCACTGCAAATCCAGGAATCAGACATTCGCTTTTATCGACGAGGCATGGTCGGTCAGACTTACATGATGCTTAGTCCCATGACGGCGCTCAAGGCCACTTTTTGCTTCCATTCCATGTTGGAGTTCCAGAATAAATTCGCGGGAATAGAGCCAGGGCTAGGTCCACAATTGAGCTAATGGCTTCAGGAGAATCAGTGTTCCGAAGTGACCCTTCAACGGAGAAGATTCTTGAAAACCTTACAGCCCTGAAGAAAGCCCGCGTATTGTTGCACACGGGGATCCCAACAGCCAGCTTCGATGCTCTTATCCCAAAATCCTACAATGGGCCTGCACTGGACTAAGCTGATGATGACTGTACCAAGATCGACGACGAATTGTATGGCTATGATGCTCCACAGAATCATCGGACGCAAACTTCTAGGGCCGCTCGGTGGCAACAGGCCGAGTAGCAGGAAGGCAAATGATATACGGCCGAATCCGGGCGACATGATGGCAAATATCTCGGATAGGAACATCCATTTGACAGCGTTGGTGACTCGCTCTGGATGAGACACCAATGCACTTATGTGATGACCTAGGCCCCACCAAACCGAGATGGTCACGAAAGCACTGTTGATGATTGCAAAAGTCTGGACCCGTATGTTGGTTGGTTAATAATCGATTCACGCTGTGTGGGAGCAGTGAGTACCTTATGCCCTTACTCACAAACGTAACTAGGATAACATAATCATCCCTGAACAGCTTTCTGACGATTTTCAGTCGGACGTAGAAGCGTGCTGCAACGGTGACAATTGCAAGAGCTGCGAAAACCCACGCCACAGCGGCAACGGCTGCACCAAGACTATTCGGGGCTGGTGTAGTGGCCATTGTCGGTAAACGTGATGGTCGATTTTTTAGACAATTCAAGTGACGGCCTGGGGTGCGTTGAAGCAAAATGGAGGAAGATGAGAGTCGAGCTGAAGTGCTTTGGCCAGAGGCAGGATAAATGGTGTTCGCCAGATTTTCATCTCCACGTGTGCGAAAAGGTTTGGAGGTATTCGAATCCGAGATGATGCCGATCCCGATGCAGGCTGGATTTTTGCGAAGCGGCCCCTGGCTCCTTCAAAATCACAACCTGAAGTGAAATTTGGAATTCCAGACTGCAGGCTGTGATGTATTGGGACGTCGCTTAAGGAATACATTGGTGTGTATGGCTGGGACACTATGCAGTGTTACCCAGAGCAGTAGCCTTTGGTCTATTTTTGGTACGCGTCCAACTCACATGAACACGGCTGACCTGGGTCAACGCAGGTATAAATGATGATCATTCCTTCACAGGCAAAATGGTTGGGTGAGCAAAAGGATCAAACCCTAAAGCTCGCACACTCCAGCCCAGTTTCCTTGTGGCATGCACAGCCTGACAAGACTCTATTTGCTGGTTTGTTCTTCTCATTTTTCCCATTTGAGAGAGGAGATTCGTACGCCTTATACTGTTGCGTGCGCCGCCGATGCATTATGGTCACCCAGAAATAGCCGTATTTAATCCAACTCGGGACTCAAATCATACTTAATCCATTTCACCCTCACACACAGATTTTCCTCTACTTTCTTTCTGAGAAATGAACTGAAAAGAAAAGAAAAGAAAAGAATATCCAAAAACATGGCTGCAAATCAACCCTAATCATCTACAATATAGTCTACGTATATTTCCCAGGGTAGAAATGACAAGTTAATCGACAGCTGCTCTTCGATTTTCCTAATAGCCTGGTAAGGTGTAGTAATTACGCAGACAAGCGGATCGTGAACGGCACTTTCAAACGGCACTTTCGAACTCCACAACCCCCACAATTTTCCCATCGGAAATGGCTCTTGGCGACCCTAAACTGGCCCAAGCTGCCCCAGACCGCAATCGCAGGTAGAGACGCATGATTCTGACGCTTGTCCCCGACGGCACGTTCCTTGCAGGCCAACCTCCACTCAAGCGGTAAAATTCAAGCGCAAAAATTGCTGCCATCAATAAGCATGTGTCGAACTCGTGGCCGACATTGATCTTTTGCAGCTACCTCATCCATTGTTCTCACCCCTCACCCTTCACCATTGGTGGTTCGTCAGCAACATGGGTAGTAATGGCCCAGGGTTACAGCCGCGCATTCTGATCGCAGGCGCTGGCATTGGTGGCCTAACCACAGCCCTGACACTGCACGCCGCCGGCTTCACGGACATCCATATCTTCGAAGCCGCCTCGTCTTTAACAAGCCTGGGCGTGGGCATCAACGTCCAGCCGTCAGCGGTTCTCATTTTACGGAACCTCGGTCTTTTACCAGCTCTAGAGAGAATAGGCGTCGAGACCCAGGAGCTGAACTTCTACAATCGCCACGGAAACAGTATCCTAAGTGAACCGCGAGGCAAACATGCCGGCTATGCAGTGCCGCAGTTCAGCGTCCATCGCGGCGAATTCCAACTGCTGTTGTTGGATGCAGTCAAGGAACGCCTTGGCAACGAGAGAATCCATCTAGGGCACGCGCTGGGGTCATGGGATCAGACTGACGACGGAGATATCATTAAGGCACATTTTGTCCGCCGCGAACGGCCTACGCGAACAGTCAATGGGGCCGGAAGTGCCAACATAGAGTTTGCTGAAGGTCCCTTGGAGATTCCGAGCATGACCGGCTCCGTGCTTGTCGCAGCTGACGGCATCAACAGCACAGCTCGCCGCCTTCTCTATCCCGATGAAGGACCACCACGTTTCTCGGGGCGAATTCTGTGGCGCGGATGCACCGAGAGAACACCGTATCTCACTGGTGCAAGCATGATATGGGCGGGTCACGCCAACCAGAAGTTCATTGCATATCCTATCGGCAGGCGCGGATTGAAGAACGAAAAGTCGCTGATCAACTGGATCGCCGAGCTGCGTGTTCGCGAGGAGGGGGATCCGGATACAACTCCGCCCGTCACGGACTGGACCAAGTCTGTGGACAAAAACATATTCCAGGGTCCGTTCGAGGGGTGGACTTGTGGTGGTCTCAGAATGGTGGAAGATTTGATTGCGCCGACAGAAAAAGTCTTTGAGTTCCCCATGTGTGACCGTGAGCCTGTCGGAAGATGGAGTTTCGGCAGGATGACTTTGTTGGGCGACGCTGCGCATGCCATGTACCCCATCGGCAGTAATGGTGCCACGCAAGCTATCATTGATGCCGAGACGTTGGCTTCGTGTTTTTTGGAAAATGTCGAAGACATGCCAGGAGCCTTGACAAAATATCAGGAATCGAGACTTTCGCCGACAGCGAAAATAGTATACGCGAACAGAGCAAATGGTCCGGACCACGTCTTACAGCTCGCAGAGGAAAGGGCGCCTGGCGGGTTCGAGAACGTGTACGATGTCATTCCGAAGGATGAGCTTGACTCCATCGGTGCAAAGTATAAGGTCGTTGCTGGGTTCGAAATGGACAATGTCAACGCAAGAGCAAGGGAAACTGAGGGGTTGGCTGCTAGATGGGCTTGAGAGACAAAACTTAGGCATGTCAATGGTGTCGGCCCAAAGGTTTACGGATTTTCGGCCTCTCAGGCTTGCTTGTATAAGGGATATCGTCTATCGACCAAAAATACTCTACTGATATAGGCTATATGAATCGCACAGTTTATCAACGTCCTCGGCTGAATGCTACCTGGGAGCTCATGAAACGTACGAAAGATCAAACACATTAAGAAAACGCAGGAATAGATTGTGCCCTGTGCCCTGTGTCATTAATCACAGACCTCTCCTACATACTTGAACGACTTTGTCGGTTCCACAGGCACTCAAAAAGTCATGTCTTCCAGTGCGACGATGTGCAGATCCAATTGGCGGAGGAGCGGCAGTCACACTTGATTTCCGACTAGGTTCACGGGCGCGATAAGTAGCTAGTATAGCCAAGAGGACGCAAAAGCATGTGTGCAACACTATCGTACACAGAAATGTCTGGCTGAATAACTTGTGTCGTTGCTAATCAAGCTCTCACTGTTTGGTATTCATAATTTGCTCTAGATCAGTAAGGATGTGTCAACAAAACGAAGAGGGGCCAAGATCTAGAAATGTTGTCACACATTTCTCCCAGGCCTAATTCTGAAGCGGTTGTGTTTATTACACAAATGTTCAAAAAAGAGACGCTTTGAATTCGCCGTGGACAGGTAATTGCTTTACGATTGATCAGTGGGATCCACCGTCCCGGACTCTCGGGACATTACGAGCCGAAGTAACGACTCTTAAGACACAAGCTTTGGCAAGCTTCAACCGCACATGGGAGCAAACTTGTGCAATACAAACAAAGTCTTCTCGATCTCTACTACTGGCTCAAGGCAATCGAAAATGCCCACGATATCCGGCGAATCAGCAGTCTCTCTTTTTGGTGCTCAGGGTGGCAAGCCACTGTGGGATAACCATGCAGGGGATGATTTCAATCTTGAACAACCTGACAGAGATATCGGGACGGGTGTAGTCACGAGTGTCTCCTCTCCTTGGCTCTTCTGTTTCGGGCCGAAGACCGAAAACACTTCAAAGCCGCGTAGCGTTCTCATCCTCGGCGGCGGCGGCTATTTACAGCTAATGGTGGGACGGGAGGGGATCGCCGTCGCAAAATGGCTTGCCAGTCTCGGCTTCTACGCCTTCGTTCTGGTCCATCGCTTTCCAAACGCCGAGACGCTACCTCAAGCACCAGTGGACGATGCTCGTCGCGCTTTAGTCATGATTGAGCAATGGAGTCGGGAACTGATCGGACATGAATGGGGCAGCATTGGAGTCTGCGGCCTGTCTTCAGGAGGCCATCTTGCCGCAGCCCTTCTTGCAAAATATCCCCTGACTTGGAGCCCACAGTCTCCCGAAGTGCCACCGAAACTCGATTTTGCCATTATCGGCTACGGCCCTATATCGACAAACGCGAAGGGCCGGACAGTTGTCGCGGACAAACCACCCCTTGAGCCCCCGGAGAAGCAAGAGCTTTACGATATCCTGCAACCAGATGCACAGTTGGATGCCGCAGCGCCACCGACCTTCATCGTCTACTCAGGCAATGACCCAGTAGTCCCAGTGGTTAATGCCTACCGTCTAGCGGAAAGTCTGACCCAAGCTGGTGGTCAAGTCGAGTTGCATGTTTTTGCAGATGCTCCGCATGGCTTTGCCCTGGACACAGAGAATCTGCCTGTCTCCAAATGGCCGGAATTATGTGCGACATGGATGAAGCAGATTGGCTTAATAAAGACATCATGAGAGTGTGGTGACCAGGTATTTACGTGCATATATGTGGGAATCGATTGGAAGTTGGGTTTATAGCATCGCATCGCATTAGAAACAAAGACCTTTTGTCTTGAGAATATACCAGCTACGCCAGCCCGTACGTGCGCAGTTTCAAGAGTGATTAAGGAGTCATGAGTTTGGCATGTCCGTCTGCTTCTATGCCCGTTGAGACGTTCCTATCTATGGCTAATGTGTGCACTTACTTCTCGTCTGGCAGGCCAGCCACGCAGTGCAATGAGTCTCGAAAAGAAAAGCACAATTTCCGGGAAATGAAATTGATGTTTGATATTTCTCAATTGCCAGATGCTTGATTATCAGCAAAAACACTTTGGAAATGTCGCATCACAAACCACATTCCCTGGTTCTACGAGGTAACGTCTCGTAACATGTGTCCATGGGCTACACAAGAAGCCGAGGTGCTACCTCAAGCTGAACGTTGGCCTCAGCACACGACAACACTCCGCTCTGAAGCAAACACAAAGTGGCTCTGAAGCAAGCAAATTGTATTTCATGCATGACGCAGAGACCCTGAAAGCTCGGTATTGCATCTTGATATTTATTAGATGCGTCTCCCTAAGTATACACGATTTCTGTACAGTGATGCTGCCCTTCATACAACGGCGACAATGGGATTCGGCTCAAGAGACGCAGATATCATGCATATATATTTAGACTAATCATACACAGTATCTGCGTGCATACTAGAACGTTGTGATGGTGACGCCTGATTGCAGAGGAAGCTGCCACACACCAAGGCTTTGTGTCAACAAACATTGTAATGCAGCGCTGTCAGTCCTCCATACTGCTGCCACCCATTCTCGCCTCTTCATAATCTCCGTCCTTTACCACCAGTTTCTGCCTCAAAGCCTACTCTTATGTTACCCAATATTAATGAATATATTTTTAGACAGCCCCTACCCCCTTATGTTATCATGTCTCTGTCACCGGAGGCTTCGTCGATTCTTGGATTAGCCGTAGGTATTTGCGGAGCCGTGGGCCTCTGGGTTGGCTCTGTGTGGCCGTTGGTGCTGTTTTGCTGCAAGTACTGTCGATGATCCCATGATGAACTGACCTATGCATATACCCTCTCGAATTCGCCATTCTGCACCAAGGCCCCGGGTTCCAGTACTTGGAGAATTCTTGATTAACCTTCTTCTAGTACAGCTGCGGGAGAAAAGGGCAAGACGAAAGAGGGAGCACGAACTCGCAAAACTCGCCGAGCTCGGCCCCAAGTCAGTAATGAATGGGCCGACCCCCCCCCCCCCCTATCATCGCTGCACATATTTCCGTCCCCTAAATCATCATATTGCAAAGCGTTCCCATGATATTCTCTGAGTTCTCCGACGTCACTCCTCAGCTCTTACTGTACCCTTTCTATTTTACGTGGCTTTACCTATCGAAATGTAACTTATAAGGCCGCGTTACAGTTCTATCCGCGTCATCACCGACTTCAATCCCGCCTCCAACACCACCACCACCACCACCATCACCAACACACGCCGCACCACCATCTCGGCCACTAACGATGCGCCATCCACCGTCTAAATGGAAAACAGGCCAGGGAAAACTCGCAAACCTTGGATAGAAAGAGAACGGGGAAACCTCCATGAGTATCTAGGAGGGAGGATGGATAAGGGCAGACGACGACTACAACGTTAAAGACGTCGACGACGAGGATGATCTATGATTTCAACTTTATATCTAGAAGAATAAATCAAAAGAATACAGTCCCCGGCCATATCGCGAGCTTGACGTAGCGGACCGACTTAGCTCCTAGGGGGAACCAATCGAGATCAATCATCATGCACTGCAGTTGTACAAAAAAAGGCTGGAAATATTTCGAGGTTGGTAGCAGTCCCGGCTACGTGAGTCAGTCAGACAGCTTTAGAACTTGAAGAACAGTATTACACTGCGTCACCATTAGACCCCCTTGCCGGCCGATTCAAGGTCTAACGAGAAGACTCTCCTTGCGGTAAGAGGGTGCTAAGCCGCAATAACGACTCATGCGACTCATGATTGACTTGCTACGTCTGATGTCTATATATCTCCAGGACAGAGGCTCGTCTTTGCAGACCAGGGCGTGATGTCTTTGACAGCAATCAGGACCGGGGTCTTATTACTCTCATAGTAAGCAGAGCAAGCTCAACTGTTGGAAGGAGTTATTTGTAAAAGCAACCCACAGAATTCAACAGCATATCACGGCTTGGAAAAGTCTGAACGAAGTCCAATGGCCCGGGAGGATTGACAGCCCAGGCGAATGCACAGGCCAAGAATCGGGCTAAGAGCGCCGCTGATCAAGGTGTGGAGTTTGACCTCCCAGCAGTGTTCAGATACAGATTTAATCCGCATATTGTTTCCTTAGAGTCATGAGGTAGCAGTTGCTGAAGCTGAGGGTTATCACGCTGGGCATATCCTTGCTTGTAATTGGATCAGTGGTCAGAAATAGGAAGGAAAGTAGTTGATTCTCCATGACCTACTGCTCTGTTGCTTTCACATACTTAGGTACATAGAGACCTAAGTGTATAGCACCTGAGTTTCCACGGACCTACCTATCCCTTCATAGCAGCCTTTACATGGTCCACAAACTCCACAATGTCCTGCCACATAAGATCAGGTTGCTCGAGGGCAGCAAAATGGCCTCCCTATGGACACAAGAGAAGCACTGCTGTCAGCCGTTGAATCCCATCTGCCATCTTCAGAGTCCATTTGGCCAGGCCGCAAAATGGAGAAGGAGGGGCTAAGTACTCGTCTTATCATGGTTCCTAAAGAAGGAAATCTTCCCAGTGGACTCGGCCCAACTTTTGGGTGACGCGGCAATCTCGTAGGGGAAATGCGAAAACCCAAAAGGAATCTTGACCTCGTCGAGGCCCCAGCTTACGGCGATGTCCTTGGGCGTGGAGCCCACCATGTTCTGTTGCAGAATCAACTTCTGTCAGCCTCAAAGCAATCGCAGAAAGTCGGGTTAGCTTCATCGAACTGGGGCATTGATATGATTGCGGATGAAGACATTTTTTCGACGCTCATCTGTTACACGTACCTCGCGATATATCCAGATGGAAGTGGGAAAGCTGCTCGTGAGCCAGTATAGCGAGACATTGCCTAGAATATCCTCCAGCGGCGGAGGCTTCTCGGCTCAGACAGACATTTTCTCGCCGATCCTGCGTAAAAGTCGTCGTCAGAAAGGGCGGCTCCTCATGTAAGAATGCCCAAAGCAGTCAAAATATTGACAAGCTCTTGACTCAATGAGGAAACAGTTTCTTCCACCATCAGACGAGCACGACCATACAGCTCATTTACGATCATGTATTCATACAGGCATAGTACCTTCGAACGCGAGCAGAAGGCGCACAGGGCATAGCCCCGTATATGCTACACATATCGATTGCTATATCCATATCGCGAATTGTCTGATGCTCTCTTTAGTTTTTCGGTGGACATGCATTCGGCTGCTCCCGGTTGAAAATATTGTCTACGCACGCGCCGGGCCAACGTCACTTTTCTGCCTGTAATGCCGTCCACGTATTATAGTATAGCTATCTGGTCCGTCTACAGGCACTGGAGTGAGTTGTATTCTTGAAGAAACAGGGTGGGTCATTTGGGTACATGTAAGCATGCTGATTTCTATATACAGATGTAGCCCTTGAAAGATACGAAAACAAGGGACGAATCTACGCTGATATAAACATTTCCATCCCAAACAAATGTAACCAATCATTTTGACTCGAGTTACCAGATATGGTCGAACGCAGTCTCCCTCCTCCTTCCACGATCCCTTAATCTCCTCAATTGCTCTTCCTCAGCCCTTCTGTCCTCTTCGAGTTGCTCCCTAGCACGTAGTCCCCTTCTGAGCTCATCAGCAAACCTTTCGTCTGCAGCTCTTCGTCGTGCCTCGTCATCTTCTCTGGCAATCCTCTCTGCGGCCTGTCTTGCCCGTTCGCGTTCAACGGCCACGCGGGCGATTTCTTCTTCTCGGCGCTGTTTCTCGCGCTCCGCTCTCTGTGCCTCACGTGCCTCGAAGTCCCGACGAGCCTCCTCTGCGGCTACCCGGGCAGCGACCTTCTTCTCGAATCGCTCATTAGCCTCGTGTTGTCGCCGTTCTTCTTCCACTTTTGCGAGATGCTCGGCTAGCCTCTTCTTTTCTAATTCAACCTTGGCTTGCCTGACTTGTTCGGCGTATCGGATCTCCTCTTCAGCCCGCTTTCGTTCTTCACGCTCTGCAGTTTGGCGTAGATATTCGCGACGCTCAAGGTCTCGGATCTCTTCTTCCAATTGGAACCGTTCGAGGTCAGCCCGGTGTCCCACCTCGGAAGCAGCGTTCTTGCGGACGTCCTTTGTCCAATGTGCGAGGCATTGGTGAATGTGATCCCGGCCGCCTAAACGAGACTCCTTGCACCCTTTCTCGATGCAAGCATGGGATCGGCAGAAGCCGTTGCGGTGTAGAGCTTCGTGGTGACAGCCACTATGATGGCAGCAATGTTCACGGCAGTACAATGAGGATGATGACTGCCCGGCAGTACAAGAGCCGTGGGCGCAGGCATGGGCCGAGCAAAAGCCACCTGTCGTTTTGGCTTCGTGAAGACACTTCTCGACGGAGCACTCGTGGGCGGAGCAGTACTTGGAGTCCCGGTTGTGGATGTCGTATTTGGCCTGATGACAGCTGGAGCTGTGGCATGTGTGTTGTTTGCAATAGTGCGAGCTGTGTTCCTTGCCTTTGACGCATCCTTCAAGGCTGCATTTGTGTGCGAAGCAAAAGTCACTGCGTGGTGCGGCGATCTGGCGGCAGCCTTGTCCCGATTTGGCACAGGGGATGTGAACATCACAGTGGACAGCCTCTCGGCCGTCAGCAAAGCGCATACGGAGACGTCGGCAACCGCGGACTAAGCCGCAAGGAACGTGCACATCGCAATGGCCTGCTCCCGGCTGCAAAGCTGGACGCATGCAATTGGGGACCATGCCGCACAAGTGAGCATGGCAGAAGCGGCGGCCAGGTTGTGGGCGGTGCCGGCATCCTCTGATCTCGCATGTGAGATGCGCCTCACAGACATCGAGGTGCCCGAGCCTTGGCCGGGTGCAGTGTCTCTCGGTGCACCTGTGATGAGGGCAGATATAAGGGAAAGGCTCCTTTTCAGACCGGGAAGCCTGCGCCGTGCAGCCTCGGCCGCCACGGCATTTTCCGTGGAAGGAGCAATACCGGTTGGATGAGTCTCGCGGGTTGATGCAGAATGGAGTGTTCTCGTTCCTCGGGGCCTGGCAGGTATGGTCCTGACAGTAGGCTGAGTAGACCCTGGCCCCTCCAATGGTGTCGTAGACGTGCTTCCTATCACAGCCTACGACCCGACATTGTTTGCTGCTGCCAACGGCCATCGAGTCGGCTCGCCTCGGGGGTCTGGCACTCGGCATAAAGACGTCGATAATCTCAATGTGCCGAGCCAGTGTGATAGGTGGGTACTGGAAGTGGGTGTCGATCGTGGGGCAGCAATGCCTCTGCGAAGAACTGCCTGGGCGAGTGAGGCTTGTTCAGGTTGAACGTATGATAGGCGACGGGATGTGCCTTAGCTGCAGCCCTATGGTGTAGATGGGAGACGTGATAATGCCTTGCAGACCAAGATGCAGGGTGTGATGGTTGGCGGAGACAAACAACAGGAGAATGGAGAACGCCAGCAAAATCGGGCACGGTGATTGCTTGCCTTGCTTTATACAACCGTGCAATAAAAAGCGAAAAGTGGGCAAAGGTAGCCATTGTTTTTGTATCATGGCGGACCGCTGCCTGGCGGTACGCATGAAGGGGATTGTAAAGTGCAGAATTGGTTGTGACACTCGGAGCCCTCAACTATGAGGCTGCGAGCGTGTTAGCTTCGTCAGCCATCATCGTTTAAGTTGAAAAAGTCGACCTGAGCAGTCCTGCGCTCCAGCACCCATGTACAGTAGAGTAGCGCAGCGCAGCAGCACTACCTGGTAGCTCCTCCGGTGAGCGCTAAGCCCAGTTTCAAGGCAGCCTGGAGCAGGACCAACACGCCCACTTGGCCTCATGTGCTGACTTGACGATGGCAGTGCGGCACTACCTGCAAGCCTGCGGCACGTACAGAGGCCCTGGCGGGTCCTCCTCACCCTCACCCTCCCCCCCTCAGCATCTCGCCGCGTAGCCAAGCTGTAGTGATTGGGACCGGTGGTGGAAGGATCACACCACTGCCACACACCGAGAATGCAGCAACCTGAAGCACTCGCTCCGCTCCGGGGGGGGCTGTGGGCGTGTATACATGCTGCATCCGACGGTGAGGTAGAGCAAGGTGAGTACGCGGAGCTCGGTGACACAGACCGAGGGGAAGCGGAAGTGGAATAAGGCCTTGCATTGAGCCCAAGCTGCGTGCCAGCCGCACCGTCCAGCTGCGCGCCTGCGGGAGCGGAACGGTGTGGCTCAGACGACGCCGCCGACCTGGTCCGCCGACGGCTGGCACCTCGCTCGTCCCGAGCTTAGACCATCGGCTTGTGTTGACGCGGACACACTGGCCGAGAGAAAGATGCAAGCTGGCATGAAGGGTGGATGGGATGATGCATGTCGGAATGTCTCGTGATGCGGATTCAAGAGAATGACTCCTCATGCCGGCGCACGCATCGCGGCTAGCCTCTACACTGCTACTGGACACTCAGGCAGGCAGGCAGGCAGCCATCAAGCCGGGCTGTCTGTCCATTTGCTAGGCGCGACACGTCTGTCCAAGACCTGCCCTGGAGGTGCTCATAAACGCGCAGACGCATGCATGCGTGATCAGATGATGTATGTGCCCGTTGTGAGCCATCTTCTGCTAACTAGCCGACCGTTATCGTGGCGGACGTTTCGAGGTCACTCTCACGGGCTGTTCCCCTGCACTGCAGAAGATGGGATGATCCTCCTGGCCACATGCCCGGTCTCAAATCAGGCCTCTCTTGGCACGGAGCTGAGCTGCGCTGCGCTGCGCTGCTCTGCTGAAATAACGGCGCGTTCCTGAGGGGAGTTAAGGAGGCAACCCATGATCAAGCCTTTGGGAGCTGAAAGCATGTAGCGCATGTATGTATGCATCTGGGCAGGAGGATTCGAAGAAGAAGCTGCGGGAAAACAGCATTTGGTGCACGACGTGACACTGAGTGTGGTGGCTTGGGTCGCAGACTGATTGATGAAGGAGGGGGGGGGGGGGTGCGGGCGGGACGCGCGACGATGTCACCGTTGCAGACCCAAACAGTAAGCAGCTGCACCTGGAGCTTCCAGGAGCTTGGGCCATCAGCCTGGCACCTGTCAACGTATCCGACATTAACATCATAGCATCGCCGTCAGCATCCAACGCGTTCCTTACCAGCGCTAGACACCTCCAATGGACCTTCAATGGACCCAAAGAAGACTTATGACCAATACAGAAGATTAATGGGATCTTTTGAACGCTTTCGATTGACCTTCTTTCCAAGTGGCATTGCCAGATGCTGATCCGTCCCTGCGGGAGTGATGGTTGATGTTAGGACGGACCCCCCGTCAGTCAAACCCAGGTCAATAGCTCCGCACTGCCCCACCACCGTCTCTGGAACGTCTTCCTTCCGTCAACCAACAACAAACCACCCCCCCTCCCCCGAAACACAGCCCCCCGACTCCCAACGCCAGCTTGGGAGCAGAGGAGCAAACAATCCATCAGCCACATTGATCTTCTGCAACACAAGCCGCTGTCAATCTCTTCAAGTAGACGTGGTTGTGGCACATACGACATGTAATCGGCTGTCAATGATTATGCTGGCCGGCCCTTTCCACTTTCCTCCCGTCTCACCCCCCCCCCCCCCCACAAGAGAAACCAAGCCCGGATTTTCCATCGCCTTGTGACACGGAGCCTCCATCAGCACTCTAATGACCTACACATGACGCATTGTCGCTGTCTGGAGAGAGCCAGAGCCTTGCCGTGCTCAGCTGGGAATCTCGCCTTTGTGTAACCGGGTGGGCTTGAGTCCTGTCAGCCTGTCACTCGCCTCCCTTCCTCCATGCTGTGACATTGCGCGCGTACCTGGCGTGCCTGGATATTGCGAATCAGCTTGCGCACCCGGGTCACTCGGTGGGCCTGAGGATTTTGCCTTCAGCTTGTCTCGCCTGGTGCGCGCTGTTTCAATCACGAGGATGAGTAATTATCTACTTGAATTTTTACATCTCTTGAGCCCGCCACCTTTGGACTTTGGACGGACACAGCGGATTCTGACTGGAAAGTATCCTCATTCATTGATTGCGCTCCGGCGCCCAAGTGGTCCATATCAAGTTCTCGTGATGAATGTAGCCACAGCCCAAGCGGTTTCAGCCATGTTTATGAAATGGTTTGTGTCCCACACACCGACGATGGCCACCGTGTGCTAGACACCAACGTCTCGTCTACCTAGTCGCGATACCTCAAGTGCATTCTAGCCTGTTTTCTCAGTTTTCATACGCTCAAGAGAATAGTCATCCCCTCAGCTGTGACATCGTGGTTGGTTGAGACCGACATTTCCAATAGTAGGCCCCTCCTGCTTAGCGAGCCATGATAATCTGAGTCGTGAATGCAAATACTCGGCTCTATTCGTACCTTATCTCACTGGAAATCGCCTAGCGGGCAATGAAGAGCAAATTCAAAATAATTAGTGTATTTCTCCACATGGACATTCAGACGCAGCGACTGCAGGCACTGGTGTTCCTGAAATGCGGAAGACACATCATCAGCCTGGACAATCCCTTGAAGCTCTTAGGTAAGCAGAGTGCTCTCACAAAAGCACATAGCGCCTGCTGCTCCATCCGGTCTTCACGGCCTTGCTCGGGTTTCTTGTACGAGGAACGCCCACCACATAGGTCAGCCGATGCCCTGAGTACATCTCAAACAATTCTTGGGCTCTTGCAGCAACATGGAATTCATTGTTGGGTTAGTTCCGGCACTTCTCACTCACGACAGTTGGTCATCAGTAGAGCCGCGACTTCCCTGGGCATCCGAACAAGTTGGCGTACAATCTCGGTCCGAAAGAGGTTTAGGCCTCACGGGGCTGCTCATAAAGTCTGAGAAATACTGGAGTACAATGGCGGAGCATTTGTTGCGCTTGTGCTTCGCGTGATATATTGCAGCGGCTTTTGGCCACAAACCTACGCGGCAAAGGGGACACCGGCTCACCTATCAATATTTGTCAGGCCAAGGTGCACACCTGGCCAGCTTGGTAGCTTATTGGATCGGGCGAAGGGCTCCAATCTCGGGGAAATAGGAAATACCACAGGGAACATCGTTCTGCGTATTGGGGGAAAGCAGAGACTATTTTGGAACAGGGTCAGTGCGGAACGTATATTTATTGCATGTCGATGCAAGGCGATCTTGATTAGCCGATCCGGCTGGCTCAAGGCACCGCTTCACACCTTGTCAACCATGCGCTGGACTGATCAATGCCATCCCACTGCGACGCCCACAACCTCTTCCAGCGTAGAGACATTTCTCAGTAGCCGCACCTGCCGAAATATTGCTAGTATTGATTCCTATGGTGTTGCCATTCGAGCCATACCAGTATGATATCTCGGTATAGGAGCTCGTCTGACTTTCCCTTTCGACAAAATAGCTGTCACAACATTGAATATCAAACAACATCCCTCGCATTATGGTCGCTTTGTTGGAAAAATGGTCATTCCGCGTCTGCCGGTGAGCTAAAGCCTCTTGACGGTACGGTCACCTTGAGTGGTCAGACTTCCGGTGGGCGTTGTCCCATGTCAAGAAAAAGCATTAAACTTCGCGCGTTGCATGGTTCTTCTGAGAAGAATGAACCACGGCGTGCCGACTGCAGACAGGACCCGAACGCCTGGCACAAAAACTTACTCGCAGCGTGTCAGAGCCCCGAGCTTGTTTGATTGTAACGTCGCGGTCATTGCTGCGCTGGTGGCGCGCAAGCTGAACCCAGCAGCCATGTTGCCAGCTAGATATTTTCCGCACTAGACCCAAACCTTGTGCCAGGCCATAATGAAATTGATCTTCAATCTTTTGTCAACCGCGGCCCCAAGCGCTTTGCTGAAGTGGTGACGTTCAGCTGGCGCACAGCAGACTTTTTGCTCTGGTTTCCCCCCTCCTCCAAAGTAATTCTTGTTTGGGAAACCCGGAATTGGATTTCTTCTCACCGTTTTCGTAAACCTCAGTCGCGTTAACGCATGGAGGACAACGAAATGGGCACTTCACGCGAGCCTCGCGTTGTCTGACGAGTTGTCAAGTCATGGCGCCATCTCGACAGGGCGAGTGTTATGTCGGAATATCGGTCACACTCTTCGCTGCCACCGCCGCACTGGCACTCCGTTTATATGCCCGCCATCTCACTCGAGTCCGTCTTGGAATCGATGACTACTTCTGTATCGTAGCCTATGTGAGTTTTGGGCCACTCACGAACAAAGTGCAAGTTCAATGCGTTTCAACCGTCCAAGCTGACAGAAGAATCCAGATTTTCGCAGCAATTTGTTCCGGCCTCATGTTCAGCTGTCCGTAGGTTCCTAAACATCGTGTAGAGTGAAATGGCTAACAATTATAATCAGGGACGAATTACGGTCTCGGAAAAATACTGGCTGATGTTCCACGCCCGCAGGCTGTCATCTTCCGTGACAATACTTTGTATCTCTACATTCTTGAGTTCACATACGCCTACTCGCTCGGATTCTCCAAGCTGTCGATTCTTGCATTGTACTGGCGACTTTTCAGCCTTTTCAGGATCCGCCTGCCTATCATCACACTCTTTGTGGCCACGATTATTTGGCTTCTCTGTCGGACGTTTCTGGGCCTTTTTCATTGCTATCCTATCCAAGCATTTTGGGAGGGAAAAGCCAAATATCCCAATGCTGTCTGTCCTATCGATGACGCAAAATTTGAATTTGGAACTGTTGTTGTTCATGCCTTTCTGGACGTCACCATCTTCAGCCTGCCGATTTTCCAAATACAACAATTAACTTTCAGGACCACCGGGGAGAAGCTAGCTGTACTAGCTATTTTCGCATCGGGAGCTTTTGTATGCATCGTTTCCATAGTCAATCTGACGCAACTTTATGCGTTCCTGCATACCGACGCTTCGATAGAGGTCCTGTAGTAAGTGGAAGACCAGAATTTTGTCTCTTGGTATGAGTCCTGTACGGCTCTTTGGTCCAAGACAAAATCTGCACAAAACTTGCTAACGTCCTTCTTCACTTCCAGCAATACGGCGCCTCCGGCACTATGGGGCCAAATCGAGATCAACATGGCCATCGTTGCAAGTGAGTTGAAGTAATCCGGACTCACGCCTCAAGGTTCAATCCTTTTCTGACGCCTCTCAGTCAGTCTCCCACTTGTCCGACCTGTTCTCCAGAAGGCCTTCCGCGGGCTATTTCCCACGAGAACTGATACACGAGGTAGCCAGGACGCAGAGCATTATCCTGGGTGGGTCCACATGGAATGGCTCAGGAAGTTAACATCGATATCGTCATCCACCGCTAGGACTGGAAGGACTGCAAGAACCGCAACCACCGGTGTGACGGGAGACACCAGACATGATGTGGCAAATGATGAGGTGGAACTGACAAGTTACCATGATCTGGACTCTTTTGCGGACGCGATGACTCGGACACATACGTACGCTACTGGTGGACGGGTACCTTTGGAATCAGGCTCATCAGACTTCAGAAATGACCTTAGGGTTACATGGCGCCTGCCGCCGAGGAGCCCTGTGCCTGGCTTTGATTCCATTCTAGAGATTGTGAGCCCCAAGGAAGCTGGCAGCTTTGATAGGAGCAAGGTGTAAATTGATCATAGGCCTAGTATGTATCATCAGAATGCAGATCTGATGAAGCGTATCAATAAACTTAACGATGACATTTGTCGTGCACACAGATTTCAGACTTCTCTTACGCCATGGATTGCTCACAGATCTGTATATACTAAGCATCATGAAATGTGCCACGCTCAACTCGAATACATGCATATCTCCTTGGCAGAAGACGACATGGATATGTGCACAACATTGGGGCTTGATATGATATTCAACTATTGATAAACCAATTGTCGGATCGCCAAAGTCCCAGCACAGAGGTCAGCATTAGTCTGAGGTACCCCTCCCTTGCCCCGACTGTCTCCTTAATAGCTACGTGCGCGATCACAGCTCCGACGTAAGGTCCTTCTAGTCTCATCAGGGGTTGACATATTCACAGACAATTCTCATATATCTTCTGATTGGATAAGGACCAGCGTTGTTTGTGACTTGTAAGAGGAGGTGAAAGTCGGTCAAAAGGCCGGTATATGGGTTAGTCCATGGTGCCGGTGCGGTGATCTGAACTTCTCTCCCTACCGCAACGTGCGCAAATCCCGCGTCGTTCAGGTCTGATGCATTTCCTGCAGGTCCATTGATTGCTTTCAGTTGGACGTCCAGATAATCCGGCAGGAACGTTGTTGGCTCGGGGTATATAATCCATAGAAAACCTAGTCTGCTGTTGTCTGCCGGGTGGTCTGGGTCGTAGGTCAAATTGGCACTGAATGTATAAGTTTGATTTGCTGTGACGTTGAGAAACAACGGGTCCGGGCCTTGATGACCGTTGACATTCAGAACCGGTTGGTGTGATACCTGGGTAAAATCCTGTGTCAAAGTCCATTGCATGCGAGCTGCGAAGTCGTCTTGGGACGCTGATCGCCACCGCCAGATAGACGCCTGATTTGTAGCCCAAGTATTGCCGTCAGCACCTATCGCGCTATCAATCGTGTTCACGAAGTGTTTGGCAGTACTTTGCTCTGCAAAATGGCTTGGGGCTTGCGGTAGATTATATCTGCCACCCCAGGTACCCCAGTCAATGCGGTCGCGATAGATCAGACCGTTTTGAACAAGCCATAAGAAGCTAGGGGTATCGCCTTCCATACCGAACTCGATTTGAGGATACTCGGCCGAGGGGTCCAAGTCTTATATTCGCATCAAGCCACGGGTTCAACACAGTCTCGTTTGCAACGCATGCGCAATCTGCAACGTTGATACCGGGCCATGTAGCGGCCGGGTACTCGTTCCATGCGTGCACGGAAACGATGTAGAACATATCAGGATAGCGAGCTCGCATCCAAGCTCCTGTATCATCCTGATCGGATATTGCGTAGAGCCTGATGCGTGACCGCAATTCTTTTGCCTCAGCGACCGACATCGTGTTGTCCATATGGTATAGTGATTGAGCAAGCGTATTGGTGCCACCCCAAGCAGAAATGAAGAGAGGCTCCTCCGACTCTTGAAGACTGGAAATAATGCGTTGCGCACCTTCGCTAATCGTCTCGTTAAGAGCAGCGAGTCCGAGTGTCTATCAGTGGTCAACTGTCAGGAACATGATCAAAAGAAGATTGAATCAGTCTTAGCCTTTCCCCTTTTCTTTATCCTAGGAGAATAGTTTCTAGGGAGAGAAAAAAGAAGATGGAAACTCACTGCTGGGCCGGATGTAACTAGCTGGAGAAGATTTTCTGCACTCTGATATTGTGCCTTTGGATGGACGTGTTGATTCAGGTTATTAACCACGTCTCCGTAAGCCCGGACAATAGTTCTCATCTCCTCGGGGTGAGTCGTGTTCTTAAGCCACCACGATGTCGTAGCGCACAGTCCCTTCGTCTCAAATTCGTTGGAATATAGCATGTATCGTACGAGTGACATGGAATCATCTGGTTCGTTCAAGATATCTGACAAAATGAACACTCTTGGTTTCCAGTTGTAGGATTGTAGTGTGTCCTGGATTGTGCCATTGTCACCGCTCGAAAGGATGTTTGCATATGCAACGTGCAATACAGAGCATATACTGAGTAGGCATATAAACAGGTTCAGAAAAGCCATGACGGTCAAACGCGCAGGCTAAGATTTAAACTGACGGATTAATAAGTTTTCTCAAGACTTTCAGTTTAAGCCTAGAGACGCGTGCAACTAGCATTTACCTGCGGCAACGAATGAATATATATCTCAAGCGCTTTCGCATACTTAAGTAGTAGGTGGAAACTCCGCTTGAAGGATGAGGTCATGTGAGTTCTATTGAAAGGGGTATTTCACCGAGCCAGGTGCTGATCCCTTGGAACACTGATTGACAACGAGAATGGTGTGGGCGGATACAGCCTTCCGACTGGGGGGATTCACTGGTCACGTCGGTCCAAATTGTCGAGCGGGGATGAAGTCGAATTGTCGTATCAAATACGAAAAGTGACAGGCCCTGGTTCTCCGTACTCGTTCCGCCTCCTATACGTAAACTGCCGCGAAAGGAGTGACAGAAAGAGGGGCAGAAGACGGGTAACAATGCAGAATCAGGAGATCAATACCAAGGCTAAGAAATAATAGATCCAGCAATGCAGTAATGGCAAGGTTCATTAAAACTGGCAAGTAATAAATAACGAAGCATATTATCATCAAACAGTCCCTACATACCTTAGAACTCTAGATGTATATAAACAATAAAGTTTTAAGATATATTATAAAATCTTTTAAAACTTGCTTATTTGTAAAATTTCATGAACCTTTTCCGAAGTCCTCAATTCTAAACACAGCTCTCAATTTTCTTACATATTGATAGACTTCTTAGCTTTGAAAAACAAGTTTAAGCGCCCCATCAGCCCTTGTAGACCTTGCCCCTCTGCACCAGGCACAAGTCGCCCTTTGATCCACCCAGGCAGTTTGTTGCGAATCCGATCCGTCCCGAAACGGCGGTCTATGAGCACGATGGCAGCGTAGTCTCCCTTATGTCGAATCGCGCGTCCAATGCTTTGGTTGACAGCACGCATACATGCATTTTCGTAGAAGTCCCGCGCAGCCTGCTTGGCCTCCTGCGATGCTTGTGCTTTCGACATTGTTGGTGAAGCCTGCATTAAGCGAGTGGCAGTGGATGACTCGAGGTACTCAATCCGTGCCTTCCACTCAGGGCTGTTGATGTTGGGATATGGGAGACCTATAATGACAACACACCGACCGAGGCGGTCAGAGAAGTTTATGCCCTCGGACATCTTACCACCAACAACGCTTAGAAGTAGCGCGCCTTTGGCATGCTTTTGATCTTTCGGTTGACTGTCTCCTAGTATGGCTTCGCTGTATCCCGCCAGAACTTCGTCACTGGACCCGCCTTTGCTTTCCCTAAACAGAGCTTTCTTGGCTTGGAATCGGTCCCACAATGACTTGCCGCCATCGGTCGTTGGCGGTGCTTTCCAAACCTCGATGACTTCATCCAGGTAGCCATAACTGGGAAAAAACACGACCACGCCGTCGGGTACTACCGAGCAGATATTCAGCAGTGCTTGGCCAAGCCTGTTGATCGTGTCTTTATCACTTCGCCTTTGGAAGCTGAATTCAAACACACCGCTTGTTGCATCGGCTGCAGCAGAATTTTGAAATGTGTTTCTGGGCCGCGTAGATGCCAATGTCCAGGCGCAAAGGTTCGAATCGGGTATGACGTGGCCACAGCTGAGAGTGGTGATTTTGTCAGGCTTCAAGTAAGGGAAGAGGTGCGTCTTGTAGTCCTCGAACGGGGACATGGTGCCTCCAGCGAGAATGACTGCCCGTGCGGAGGTTGCAATAGATGAGAAGGCGTGTGTTGGGGACAGCAGCAAGTACGATAGCTTGAGATCAGGAGGAGCCGAGGTTCTTTCATAAAAGATGCGCCCTTCATCGGCTGGGTTTGTGAGAGCAACAATGAAAGAAATAAGAGCATGAAGGACAGGGCTAGAGTGAGTCGGCTTGGTTGAGGGATCCGAGCTTTCGGACTCTTCGATGTGGGCCGCATAGCTTTCGACCTTGAATGCAAGCTTTGATTCTTGGACGTATTTGATCAGCTTGAACATGTTTATCTGATCAATCCCCTTGCTTTTAAGTAAGGAGTTAGGATCGACAATTCCGTGCACACTCTGCTTAGAGTTAGTGAAACGCAGACATGGTCCGTTAGGTTTGATATGCTCACCTGGGAAGACAGAGCCGTGGTTGACCACTCAGTCAGCCCGTCGATAACCTTAACAACTTGCGCCACCATGATCCTGTTTTCGCCCTTGAGTTTCTTTCCGAATCTCTTGAAGTATACGCCCAGCATCTGCCGCGCCCTCCTCAGCTCACTCAGTTGTAACTGTGCAGCATAGACATTCGCAACAGCGTCCATGACGTTGTGTGCCTCGTCGATAATCACCACATTCCCCTCGAGTCGTATCCCCAGTGCCTCGCGAGCGCTTGCCTGCAAAAGCAGCGGATAAGGTAACGTGATAATTTCAGCCGCAGGTATTGCTGAACGTGAGGCGTAGTAAGGACACACTTGATGAGATCTTCCCATGTCGGAGAGGTCCTCGATATCAGGAAGGGTTGCCAGAGCTGCATCCCTGAATCGGTGTGTTTCAGTTAGATTCTCAGAGTTTGGAAGATATGCACATTTGTCTTTTGAATTGGGCTTCTGCAATTCGCTGCACTTGTCGTTGATGGCGGCTACGGATCCGAGTTTTGATACGGCCGGATTGATGCAGAGCTTTTGCCGTGAGGAAAGAGGGATCTGTTTTACAGGTTCATGCCCTGGCAACTCATCCTCAGGATGTTGGACCATCAAATCCGTGGGCAAGGATGAAGGGAAGATGGGACGACGCAACTCCGATATGAACTGCGTCAGTTGAGAGTGAGTCCTTGAAGCGTAGTAAATCTGCAGGAGCCGTTAGTGATGGTGAAAGTGCTGTTTTTCTGGAGAAACCCACTTTGATCTCATCCTCAAATGGTTCATCATCAGTATCCACCTTTCGTGCTCCTCCCATTCCAATATTGTCCAGCAGTGCTCTTGTCTCCTTGCTCAACCCGTCGAGAGCATCCTTTTCATCCGAAGCTCGAGCGTCGCCGCCATCTTCCCAATCATCGATAAGGAATTCGGCTTCTTCCTCATCTACTACCCGTGATCTTGGTTTTAATTCCGATCGGTCGATACGGCGCCGCTTGCTTGCGCGTGCTTCTGTATCCTTTTCCTGTTGGCGGATCTTTTCCAGCCGCGCCTCACGTTCCTCCCATTTTGCCACGAGCTCGTTTCTTTTGCGCCGCAACATCTGCTCGATTATCCAGTCGGGCTCGCCCTCGGCCTCCTTGGGATCGATCTGCATTGAAGCTGTGAAGGCGCGTCTCTTGAAGTCTCGCAGCCAAGTCATTGACGCACAAATAAGCGATAGCGATTTTCCTGTGCCCGTTGGACTTTCGAGGATTCCTATCTGGCCTGAGCCACGCGCGAGAACATCATATGCTGCTTTCATGAATTCAAGTTGGACGTCATAGGGCGAGTATGGGTGGTGAAAATTGGTTTCATCCCGCTGGGCCGCAATTGAAGCATCGACATCAGAATTCATGGTTGATAGGAGCGCGTGTCGCCCAATGTGGATCTTGGGGAAAGGCAAGTCAGGACATAGGTATTACGCTGCAGGCCAGTCGGCGTCATCACAGGCGTCTCCAAGAATGACTGAATGAGTACGAAGTCCTCCGCACACGAGGATGAATGTTGTTTGCAAGTCGTGCTCAGAAAACGGGTTCGGGTTGTAGCTTGAGACTTCAATCTTTGGCCAAGTTCGGCTAGGTCAACCTCCCACCCTAACCCTAGTTCCACCACTTGTTGGCGAACCCCCTCCCCCCGAACAATCACTACTCTATCCATCTGCTCACATCGCGCAGGCGTGCTACGCAAAGCCGCCTTTATACTCTTTTCATTATTCTATACTTGTTCTTGAAGCTCAATTTGACATTCTATCCCTGTGCTAGAGACCTCCGCCTCTCATGTGTAGCTTATCCACGGCGCAAGCCTCACGCTGCATCTTTCCTGCAAGACTTGGTCGCTGCTGCTGGTCCAGCAAGTCCACACAGCAATGCTGTTTCGCTCTGTTATACATCTTCTTTGTCTGCGCCAACGTTCGCATTGCCTCGGAAGCTTTCTTCAATATGCCATCTCAAATGATTACACTGTCAGCGCAAGCCGAGTCGTCATCATCGTGTTGCGTGTTTGGTCTTCAGTCTCAACCTTTCCGATCAAACTTCATTCGCAATGATGAAAGTGATATCACGGATGGAACTGTGACCACTTGTTTTGTCGCTTTTTATATTGCAAATCCAAGTACAAGAGGCATGTCTGCCAGAAATCCAGCCAGTCTCTTCTTTCGCAAAAACAGGTACGAGGACAGGTGGTTGGTCATTCTGTGCCCGCCCGCTAGAGAATGAAGGCTTTCGAGAACGGGCTCTTGTTCTTGACCACCAGGAGATCCACATTTATGGGCTTGGCACAAACATCTATGTTTACAATAGTCTCTGATTAGACTAGTCACTTCGTGGTGCTGCTGGCCAAGCAAATGCATACAACCTTGGCCGCTGCTAAGATCCGGATTAGGTAGGTCATTAGATGCGATGCCTGCTTCGCTACCGATATCGTCAGTCACAACGTTTAGCTACAACCCTGCAAACATACCGGTGAAATGCTGTATTAAAAAGGCTTCATCATTGAAGACGAGACTCCTTTCCCTAGTCAATGCTCTGGCAATTTCGTAGCTTCTCACGCGCCATCCCGGCCCGCCGCCAAAATGCTTTCGAATTGTCTCTTCTGGCTTTCTGTTGCTATTAGCCTCGCTGCTGCACGTCCCTCCCCCAGAAATGCCTCGCGAGTGGACAAAAGAGCGGCTTTACTTAGTAGTCAACGCCTGAACACTGTCTCCACATTCACGACTCTTGACGAGAGCGGCGACTCTTCTCCCACCAAGCGTCAGGAATGGAATGCGGATCCACATGCAAATGATCTTGCGAATGGGACAGTCCCCTACTACGTCCAAGCCGCAACGCTGCGAGTGCAAAAGGTCGTACCAAGCGCAAGCTTGCGCATCGAAGATGGCTATTATATTGGGACCAATGGAGTGGGCCATGTTCACTTCCAGCAGATGGTGGACGGAATTGATATTGATACTGCCTATTTTAACGTCAACGTAAGTTGCAGGTCTACTTCGCAAACTGACAGATTCGTACCATGTTTGAATGAATAATTGACATGTCAAATCTAGATATTGGAGAACGGAACTGTGCTTTCCTACGGACACTCGTTCCACTCGGATGCCTCCCCCACACCAAAGGTTGCGAGAAAGAGTGAAAATACCGTAACTCCTCTAGAAGCGTTCGAGAACGCTGTCAAGCTTCTCAATCTTCCTATTGAAGATGGTGCTGGTGCAGCTGTAGAAAAGATCGACGGCCTATTCGAGAGCTACACTATCAAGTTGACCAAGGGCTGTGTGGCAGACCCAACAGCAAAGTTGGTATATGTCAACAGAAACGCCTCGCTCATCCTCACCTGGCGAATAGAGACGGACTTCGGGTCGGACTGGCTCATGTCCTACATTGACGCTGCTTCTGGGAACGAGGTTGTAGGAGCCGTTGAACACACAAATGGTGCTACTTACGAAGCTTTGTGAGTTCTTACAATGCCCTTCTAGCTGATGCAAAGCCTCTAAAGACTGATCACTCAACAATAGCCCGTGGGGTACAATGAACCCCGACGAAGGCTCTCGTGAGCTTATTGCCAACCCGGAGGATAAGCTGTCATCGCCATTTGGCTGGCACTCAGATGGCAACCAGAGTTACACGACCTTGAGTGGAAACAACGCATATGTTACTATTGGAGATTCAACAAGCAGCGTTCCCGATTCACCCTCACTTGCCTTCTCCTACCCGTATTCTCCCTCTACCACTGACTGGCAATCATATGTGAACGCATCGGCCACCCAGGCTTTCTACACCGTCAACAAATTCCACGACATCCTTTACACCCTGGGTTTCACCGAGACGGCGGGGAATTTTCAGGTGTCAAACAACGGCAAAGGTGGACTCGGCGGCGACCCTGTGCAAATTATAGTCCAAAGCTCGACTGGTTCCGCTACGATGACAACGCCAGCCGACGGGAGCAGCCCTCGCCTAACCATGGGCGTGTGGACGGGTGCCGGTACTCCGTACCGGGACTCTGTGTTCGATTCGACGGTTCTCCTTCACGAATACATGCACGGCGTGACGGTGCGTCTGGTCGGCGGGCCAACCATCTCCGGCTGCCTCTCGAGCGGCACAACTGACGGTCTTTCATTAAACGAGGGCTTCTCTGACTTCGTGCCAACGCTCCTTCGTGTCAAGGCTGGAGACACCCGAAACACTGATTATACCATCGCGGACTGGGCGACTGGCGCGCCGATCGGCCTCAGATCTCACTACATCTCGACCAGCCTGCAGACCACGCCTCTCACCTTCGAGTCGCTGAACGTTTTGAGCAGTAGCGGCGGCTTCGACCTGGCCACCGTGTGGGCTACGGCCCTGTACGAGGTTTTCTGGAACCTAGTCGATACCTACGGTATAGGAGACGTGGACAAGGTGACGCTGGGTGCGGATGGGCTACCACAGGGGGCGCGCTATCTCCTGCTCAAATTAATCCTGGACAGTGATGCCCTGATGCCTTGCTCCGCGAACCATTTGCAGGCGCGCGACGCGCTGCTCCAAGCCGATCGTGTTCTTTCTGGGGGCACTAACCAGTGCGCCATCTGGAAAGGCTTTGCCAAACGAGGGTTTGGGCAGGATGCTGTCAGGGGGTCTGGATCGGAGACGAGAGTGAATGGGTTTGTTGTACCTTCTAATTGTTGACGGTAATTGAGGCCCTGCGTAGACAAATAGGTCACTTAGAGCCTTTTAATCATAGTTGCTTTACGCGTTGTAGTAGCTTGAATTTGCCTCATGAGGATTTTCAGAGTGACGTTTTTCCGAGGAGGATATTTCGGTCTTTCTCATTCGGAATTAGCCAGTGCACACTATCAAAGTGGAATTATCAAACAGGCAAAGGCGAGCTTTCAGGCTTTGATACATCAGGCAATCCACTACGGAAGATATGAATAGCCCCGCGTTTCGCGCACGTTCATACTGGCTGTCTGGAATGGACAAATATGGATATGAGTACAGAGTCGTAGCAGCAAAGGAGCCGAGTATATGCGCGGATGCTTTCCAGAAAGGATTCGGGAACATTCGCGAACCTTAGAAAAAGCTGAGCTTCTCGGTCGAGCGAGTTGAAGTCTAAGCAGAAACTTCTGGGCTCGAAATACAACACTTCGTATTCCCATCTTGCAATACAAGTGTTCCGGCTACCTGGAACGGAATTTTGAGGGCTTCCTGGTGGCCTTGAACCGGCAAGACGCATCGCAGATGGCGGACAAGGGATTGTGCTCCCCATCAACCATGCAGCATTGAACTTGACTGCGTGTCACAGTCAAACACAGTCTAACAATGGCCTCCTATGATTTTGAAGTTTCGGGATCACAAAGGATGTTGAGACTTCCAGACAACGCGTATCATATAAAACGACGTCGATCTCGACCATGGATCACGGAAAACTCAACTCGAAAACACCCAAAACATCATCAACACCATTCAAACACTGCACAGTCTCCAATTATCCAAGATAACAACAGTCATCAGACTCCATCATGGTCATTATCACTATGCGGTTCACCAGAACCATCATCGCGGCTCTTCCGCTGGCCATCGCAATCATAGCCGGCCCGAACGCCTACAGTATATGCCAAGCTGGGTGTTCCGCTGTGCTCGCAGCCTGTTACAGTGCGGCCGGAGCCAGGGTTGGTACGGTTTACGGATCCGCAGTCCCAGTCCCCATCGCCGACTGCAATGCAGCTTTCATGGCTTGCAACGCCATGTGCGCGGTGATCACATTGTCGCAGACAGCCTGAACGCCGTGAGGAGGACTTTTGCGCCTTGTGGCGACTCGGTTCACAGCTAGGTCGACATCAGGTGCAATTATGCTGAAGGGAGGAGAAATTGAAACGCGGAAACAATCGAGGGAAGGCAATTGAGAGATGAAGAGCAATCACAGAGAAGAATACGGTGACAAAAGGGTCTAGCCCTTGGAGGCGAATATCAGGAGACGGTGGAGCAACAGACAGAGAGATGCGGTTGTCAGCCCACCAAGTGAGCTCCAAAGTCCAGGTCCTGCAGGGGGGTTGTCAGCCCGCAGGATGTGAAGATCAATAACAAGATACATGGGGAAATGCCGTCAGAGAGCACTTTGCCTGCCAGCCCGCATGGCTCGACTAGTATACTGGATGCCGTTGAGAGTGTGGGTGGGAGTGGCGCGACAGTAGGGATAGCAAGATCGTCCGGAAATACACATACCTAGGTCAACACATGTAGGCCGTTTGTGCAGCAGAAGTTGAAGTCATATCACAGCTGTGTAAATATGCTACACACCTAGGCCATATTGTTTATATGTGTATCGTACGCGAGCCACAGTCGAGCAGCCACAATATGTTTGATTAGGTACAGCATGCAGTGCAAGTGAATTAGATACAGCAGCAGTCTGGGCGACAGGATGGTGTACCTGGGCAGGGACAGACTGATGACAACCCCGCAAACGGCAAGGAATGGGATTGCGGAGTGGCGTCTCGCGTCACCCATGAATGCGCTGCACAATGCACATGAATGCACATGGGCAGCTCCGGAAAAAGAGGGTCGGCCCCCCAGGTACAAAAGTACAAAAAGGGCGCCAGTCTCCCGCCTCTGAACTGAACCCAGCCGGGTGGGAAAACACGCGCCGCAGCCAAGTGACGCTATCCACAATATCGAAGTGATTGACTGATTGACTGCCTGACTTAGTGATCGGTTGACTGGTCGTTGATGAATAATCTGCCTAGGTACTTGTGGTACTGTAGAATCTAAAGGTATGTGATGATCTTCCCAAGGTTCCCACCCCCCAAGTCCAAGTCCAATGTGTCCAAGTTGCTATGCACGCAGCAAGGTCTGGCCTACAGTACCAAATGGCGCATCACCTTACTTGTCGACTGTAGGAAGACACTGACTCACCCAGTGATTCAAAGTTCACCAGTCAGAAGCCCACGGGGGATTACTGCAAACTACACAGTAAAATCAGCAATATCGCGTGGCCAGGTCAGGCCAGGTCTGGAGTGGCATGTCGCCCAGGTTCTTCGGATGACCCTTCCGACCTATCACCCACGATCCATACCACGTTATTATTGTTTCCCGCAAGCCCACAAAGCCCACAGGTGAGCAGAGCCCCATCCTAGGTATGATGCCTATTCCAATATGTACTGTACATACGTGTATACTGCGCTGCAAGAGCTACACGGCACTGCAGCTTCATCATGCAGAAGCTGAGGCTGAGGCTGCAGCTGCAATCGTCCATTGTGCACGCCACCCAAGAAAACAAATTGTTTTTGAACCCAAGAACTGGCAGAAGACGGGCCCACTTACGTTCCCAGCCTCATCATTCACCTAGTTGACTTCTCCAGCATAGGCTAGGCCTTGGACGCCTCCCTCGACGAGTTGAGCTCCAGTCGATCAAAAGCTCAGCACCCACACTGAGCATTCACTCTCCTGGTCCTCGACATCCCATCCTAGGTCCTAAGGCTCAAGAGGTGCAGAAATCCCAAGGACCCTTTTCCTTGTGTGGACGGCGAGCGAACTCACTCTTGACGAAGGCGGACGTGCCCCACTTTCTGGAGCCTGCCATTCTCGAGCTGCCATTGGCCTGTCACGGCTAGCTGCCGACGCTAGGCAGGGAGCTCTGGACCTCCAGCCCACCACCCATTTGCACCCATTTGGCACCCATCCGCACCCGTTGGGGTCGCGGGTACCTGGGTACTTTGGACCTTGGGGGTGTCATAGAGGTACCACCACACTACTGCACCAATAGGTGCTTTGTCAACCGCCGTCCAAGGTACCGCTCTCCACCTCTTATGTCCACCTTCCACCAGGGTGTGGCCCAAGCTTCTTTTGGCCTTGACCCATCGCATCGCATCGCTGCAGCGCATTCGCATCGCACCTCGTTCCTCCAACATCCTCACTCCCAAAGTCGACACCTTCGCAGCCATCGCCATCCCCAATTGACACCAGAACCCACTCTCCAGCCTGTCGCACCAGCTCCTCCTCTGGACCTCCACTTGTGCAGCCCTCCAGAGTAGCCCCTCGAGCCTCACACCTCCCCCGTTCTGTCTGCCATGGGAAGCTTAATCGCTGCCTCCCCATCTCCATCCTCCATCCAACGCGACCACACTTTTTCCAGCTAGAAAGCAGTTGACCCGACCATTTTTGTGAGCTTGATCCCTCCCTCGCCTTTCCAGACACCACTGCCTGTCAGGACCTCGCCAGGCTCTGTGTCTCGTGCAGTCCCGCAGCTACTAACCTCGCTGCTGTCCCAGATCCTGCCCTGATCTCTCCCCAACACCCACCCCATCCTCGACCATGGGTTCCGTCACAGAGTTCCCATTGGGTCCTCACCTCCGGTATCCCATAACCATCACCAGGCTGATCTACAATCCCGGCGATGAGGTCAAGAAGGGCTCCAATGCCATGGAGTTCTCGTACAAGTACAAGAGGGAGGTTGGCGACCAGATCACGGGCGACATTCGCCAGGAGGAGCAGACTGGCTTTGCCTCATGGCCCTGCCCTACCAACGGAACCCTAAAGTCCTGGGACATCCGCGTCGGCCAAGTCATTCCCCGTAGCCTCCCCTGCGTCCGCATTGAGGAGACCTGCATACACGACAATCAATATGGTGGCATGTGTCTTATCTGCGGCAAGAGCACCGACGAGATTGACTTCTACACCACCCAGCTCGACACCGCCCGTGCCCCAGTCCAGATGATCCACGACAACGTCAAGTTGACCGTCAGCCTCGACCGCGCTGCCGAGACCGAGCTGCTGCAGCAGAAACGTCTGCTCGAGCACCGGAAGCTGAGCCTGGTCGTCGACCTGGACCAGACCATCATCCACGCCTGCATAGATCCTACTGTTGGAGAGTGGCAGAACGATCCGACGAACCCAAATCATGACGCCGTCAAGGATGTCCAGAGCTTCCAGCTCAACGACGACGGCCCCCGCGGCATGGCCAGTGGCTGTTCCTACTACATCAAAATGCGCCCCAACCTACGACAGTTCCTCGCCAACATCGCCAAGCTTTACGAGCTACATGTCTACACCATGGGCACACGAGCATATGCTATGAACATCGCCAGAATCGTAGACCCTGACAAGAAGCTCTTTGGCGACCGTATCATCAGCCGGGACGAGAATGGCAACATGACTGCCAAGAGTCTGCAGCGGCTATTCCCCGTCTCGACCAACATGGTTGTCGTCATTGATGACCGTGCCGATGTTTGGCCCAACAACAGGCGCAATCTGATCAAGGTCGTGCCCTACGACTTCTTCAAAGGCACTGGTGATATCAACTCTAGTTTTCTGCCCAAGCGCCAGGACCAGACTCCAGCCCCAGAGGCCGTCCAAGAAACGCCTTCGCAGAACGGTGATGTGAAGCTGAACGCCGAGGGCGACCCAGCAGCGAAAGCCACAGCCGCGACAGCAGCGACAGCGACGGCCCCGGCCCTGGCCCCGGCCGGCACAAACGCTGTTGACGAAGCTGCACTGCTGAAAGCACAGAGCGAAGAGCAGGAGCGGGCTTTGGAGAAGCAGTTGACTGACCGGCCTCTGCTACACATGCAGGAGAAGCTTGACAAGGACGACGAGGAGGCCGAGAAGGCCGGCGTGGAGAGCGAAAGCCCCGAAGGCGGCCAGACGACGCCGTCGCACCAGCGACATCACGTCCTTCTCGACGATGACGCCGAGCTGATTTACCTAGAAAAACACTTGACGAACCTACACGAGAAATACTACGAGGCCTACGAGACCCGCGAGAACACTCGTGTAATACCCGACGTGGGCAATATACTCGACGAGCTGAAGCACGAGGTTCTGCGGGGCACACGCATCGTGCTCAGCGGCATCGTGCCCAACAACGTGGACAAGTGGAACCACGAGATCGCCCTGCAAGTAAAGAGTTTTGGCGCGATATTGGAAGACCGAATACACCCTGCAATCACACACCTGGTAGTCAGCCTCCTTCGGCCGCGGACGGCCAAGGTGCGCGAGGCAGTCAGGATACCGACCATCAAGATCGTCAACCAGAACTGGCTACAGGACTCAATCAGCCAGTGGGAGGAACTGGACGAGACACCGTACCTGCTGGACCTGCACCCTGCCGACCGGGGAGGCTTGGCGCCCCTGGTCTTGCCTGGCAAGGGCGAGGGTGGCAACAGCCCGGAGGCGATCGACACCGTCATGCAAAACGGCGGGGCCGGCGTGGACGAGCTTGATAGCGCGGACGAGGAGGACGAGCTTGACCCGCGCAGCCCCATCGATGAGCTCAAGACATTTGATTTCGACGAGGCCGATGAGGAACTGGCGGCCTTTATGGAAGAAGACGACGGCGACGAAGACAACGAAGACGGCAATTCGGAAGATGGAGGCCGCCAGTCGGATTCTGAGTTTGAGGACAACAACAGCACGACCTCGGAGACCGCGAGTGACACGGAGTCAAGAGCGAGCGGAGCCAAAGGTGAGGCAGTCAACGGCGCGTCGCCCGGCTCCAAGCGAAAACACGGTGATGGCAACACGGAAGGCGAGAGAGATGTGGAAAGCAGCGGTTCTGCGCTGGCAAAGAAGCTGAAGATGTCGCGGTCACAAGGAGGCAGCAAGCTGCGGTCGGCATACGAGCCCGAGTCGGAGCCGCAAGCACCAACAGCCGAGGCCACGACGGCAAATGGCAGCGGTGGAGGAGGTGATATTGGCGGGGACGAGGATGAGGAGGTGGACCTCCTGGAGACGGACGGAGGCGGCAACGAGGACCTGGACGATATCGACGAGGCGGATCTGATGGCTGAGCTGGACAAGGAAGAGCAAGAGGCGCTCGCAGAGAAGGGCTAGGTGCCCTGGATCTCGCCGCTCAACTCCAAGGCGCGCAACGCCAGGCTGGCACGAGGACGGTCGTCTACGCCTCCGACGCCTACCGAGTCCACCTTTGTGAAGGTCTAAAGGCGGTCATTATAGGGATAAGGGACTGTGGAATCACAGGTTTGCATTTACGGAGGGGGGTTTTCTCTAGCGATACTTGATTAGCCGAATGAATTAGAATCTATGTCACAACCAAAAGTCAGACCAACTACAGAGGCCTGATGTATCAACTTTGGCTTGAAGAAAGCGTCTAAGAGTAGTAGCATTTAAAGTACCGAGAGGGGAGATCTGGGTAGGCAGACAAGAAATATCGAGGCTGACCCTGCCCATGCTGTAGCTATGGTGAGCACATGGATGGGATATGGGGTATTACATAAGCATTTCAATCCCACCCGCACCTCCACTGCCCAGAGCTCCGACCAATCCAGCCCGTGTTGAATGCAAGCAATTGAGCCGCATCGCATTCCCTCCGACAATCAACATCTTCGACCTAACCTCAACCTCCACGTCCACCTCCGACCACCCCGAGACCACGTCCTGACCACCGCGGCGGCGCTCCCCAATCGACCGGCGCGGCGAACTCTGCAACCCAAAGAAGGCAAACGAAACCCCAGGATCGGTCGGCCAACCCGACCACCAAACAACAGCCCACCATGCCTCAGGACATGCCCCCAATTGGCGGGTACGACGCCGTCCAGTACAAGGTAAGATGATATCTCTACGAATGCGCTACGCCTTCCGCCCCTTCTGCATATCACCATGCCTCGATATGGCGCCGATGGCCCGAGAATTGGTGGATGGTAGCTTGGGCTTGGGAGGAGCTTAGGACAGAGGGCACTGGCCGAGCAGGACGACTACCGCGCATACGACTGCCAGCGCTGTACATACGAGCGAGCATGGCTGGTGGCATGACAGCAATGGAAGATTGCAACATGGCAAGAAATAGCTGGCCAAAGATCGTTCTGCTCGGAGGGCCCAGACGTTGGAACATGCGTACCGGATAAGCACGCCAGTGGAGGGTGCGATTTGAGGATGAGGAGCCCAGCCATATCACCTATCCAACAACCTTGATGGCACAGAACAAGTCGCAAAGTTGTGGAGCCTCCCCAAAGCCGGCCCAGGAGGGCGGCCGGTTCCACGCGAGAGGACTGCAACTGGCTGCTTGCACATGATGCCCGTTCTCGTGCTCGATGGTCACGCATTACGCATAATAAACTGTCTAGGGACGAGATTGCTGACTTGCACTGCTTATAATAGCGACACTTGCCCGCACGTGGCTTCAAGCCCGCCACACTTCTCGCCATCGGCGGCGGCGTGATGCTCTACGGATGGTACCAGTTCGGCAAGGGTGCAAGGGAACAACGGTGAGTCTCCAATCCCAGTTCCACTGTCACGTCAATTTGGGCTCTCGGTAGACTCGTAGAGCAGTCATGGCTGATACAGACCCGGCAAAACACAGCGAGCTCGCCCGCGAGAAGATGTGGTCCCGCATCCACCTGATCCCCGTCCTGCAAGCCGAAGAAGACCGCGACCAAGTGCGCCGCCACCTGGCCGACCAGCAGCGCGAGCGCGACCTGATGGGCGGCGAGAACTTCAAGGTGTACAACAACGACAGATTCGTCAAGCCTACGTTTGCCATCACACCAGAGAAGTCAAAGTAAGCGTTGACTGGGCTGTGGAGAGGAGAGCGAGGACGAAGGCGAAGGGAAGGTGGCGGGCGTATTTTCCGATTCAAGGCCCTTTAGCTGTGTGCTCAACGGATGGGCTCAACAGTCGAGATAGTGTGCCAGTCAGGAATAGAGCTGTAGATATGGTATGGTTCATCACGACCAAACAAAAGAGAATCAAAGAGGCAGGTTCAACGTCACGGAAGATGGCTCGAATGCCTCGATTTAGAGTCAAACAACCAATATCCACGGTGCTATTGATATGTGCCAGGTGCATTACTTCGTGAAAGCATAGAGTATCATCTACCCAAACCACAAACATGAGAAAACCACACCATCAATCAACCCAGTGCTAAATCGAACCGCAAACTCCTCAACCTTTATGCCATTCCTTTAAGACCGGTTTCTTATACACTGGAAACGCATCTGTTGACCTCGGAAGGAAACAACAAGGGCATGTCGCTAGCCATGTTCATCGCGAAGGGAGGTCAGCTTTCTAGGCCGACGCCTGAACAATCTTGAAGCCCTCCGAAACCAGCTTGGTGATATCCTCGTTCTTGTGCTGCAACAGCCCAAGCGCGAAGGCGACATCGTTCCACTGGCGCTCTGACTCGCAGCGTGGCAGACGGGCCGCCAGCTTGTCCGCGAGCTGCTTGGCATGTTTGTCCTAAGATGCGTATTAGCGGGCTAATCTAATCCAAGGTCTCTGAAGTCCGCGTGTCACGGCCAGTATCATGGGGCATTTTTGGCTTACCTTCTCCACAAACCCAAGCAGGAACTTGACAATGCGCCTGAAGCTCTCTTCCGCGAGCGCTTTCTCGGCCGACAGCAACGAGAACATATCAACAAAGTGGTTGTACACCGCGTTGTCTTTAGTAGACAACTCTGTGAAGAACATCCTAGCCAGGTCTGCGATGCGCTTGTCCTCATCCTCCAAGCACTTAGCCATCTCACCCAGCTGACCCTTCACCTTCACCTGTCCAGCCAGGATGAGGAAGGTCAGCGTCATCAAACACGTACGCTTGACCGAGGCCTCCTTATCGGCAAGTCGGCGGTATAAGAAATCCGTGTTCTCGTCGATGAGATGATTGAAGCAGACTGCCATGTCGCCCAGGGCGATGACAGCGTTGGACCTCACAGTCGCGTCAGGGGAACGCTCCATAATGGTGATCAGCAAAGGCAGGTTGGCCTCACAATACTCGGCGCTGACGCACATCAGCTTAGCCAGACATAATGTGGCAGCCGCTTGCAGGCCCTTGTCCTTGTATCTGGTATTGTTCGCGCAGATTTCGCTGACAAGTGGCCCATACAGGGCTAGGAGGGATTCAGGGCCATAGAGGAGCTCCCGCTCGCGGATATGCAGCATGGCTTCGGTGAAGTCGTCTTCGGTCGTGCCACCAATGAGGTCCAGTTCGTCCTCAGGCTCATCCTTATCCTTGCCGGCCACGGTGCCTATGGTTGATGCGCGGTTGTTCCTGCTGTTGCGGCGCGACTCGGCCTCGGCTGCCTTTTCAGCTGCAACGGCCTTCTCCTTTTCTTGCTTGCGGCGCTTGAAGTCCAGCTCGCATAGCTCAAGGTGAACGATCTGCTTGATAGCTACGTGGCCCACGATAAACAGAAGCTCAGACAGTGCAATGGCGTTGTCGCGCTTCACCTTTGCATTCTCTGGTTGCGTGGCCGGCTGCTGCGTGGCTGGCTGCTGTTGCGTTGGGGCCATAATAGTAGGCTCAGCACCGATACCGTCCTCACCTTCTTCCGCCTCGATCTTGGCCGATTGTCTGCTTTGTGATGATTTGTGCGAGTCTCTTGACGTAGGCCGGTCGTTGGAGTTCGACCGAGCGCGACCAGTAAATACTGCTTTCGTCTTGTGGCGGATGATCTCGGAGCAAAGCACATCGGGATGCTTCGAGATGGCATAGATCGCATTGATGGCCTGCTCAGCAACGCCGTACCATTCCTCGCTCTGGGAGGGAACATCTGTGATAGCAGCAAGTTTTTGGAGGACGGCGTGTTGATTTGGAAGTCGCGAAAACTTCACGCCGGATTCCTTTGCCTGTCGACCAGTAGGATTCAAGCGACGGAGCGCGATGCACGTATATTTGGCGAGCTGAAGATCACCACGCCCATGCGGCCCAAGACCGGTGCGAAGCATGGTCTCCATGTCACTGACCACGATTTCAGGGCTAGCAGTCGCCAACATGCCTAGCACAATGATGGCACCTCTCCTCTGCGTCCTGGAGATCTCACGTTTCTGCACGCCGTAGACCTGCCAGAGTTTCGAGATGACGAGATCGGGGATCATACCCTGCTTCATCATGGTCGCGAGGAGCTGCTCGAGCGATGTCAGCTCTGCCGGCGTAGCTCCAAAGGTCAGACTGATCATGTTCCGCGCAACAAAATTGGCAGCATCGTTGGGACTGAATGAGTCCGGGGCCTCAAAGAACAGCCGCTTGTAGCACTCAATAAGATGTGCCTGGACGCCCTTGCCTTCGTCACTGTTGCCCTTGGTCCAGATCAATCTTAGCATTCGGCGGATGCCCACTTTGTTCTGCTCGATGTTGTAGGCGTCGCCAACCTCGAAGTAGTCCATGGCCTCGATCACCTCGCTCTTGTTCTTGGATCCAAGCAACTGGCAGACGGTACCAGTTGCTTCATGCAGGACATCGATAAACTTGAGTGCTTCCGTGTAGTACCGTCGGGTCAGGGTGAGTTTCTCGATGGCTTCCGAGGTCGCAGCGTCCGCCTGGACTTTCTGGATGGCAGCGAGCTTCTCTTCCTCGGTCATTTCGGCAGGGTCATTCTTTTGCGGGGACGGCTCGACTTGCGTCGCCTCGTCCAGCAGCTGTTCATCCACGGTGACATCAGCTCTGCCCTGGCTGTCCATGTCAGGTGCTCCGGCCGGGGGCTTCAAGGCATCCAGCTCCTGGTCGACCTTGTCGAGGCGATCCTGCCAGTCTTTCCGAGCCAGCTGGTGACCATGCATAACAGTAAACGGATGTGTCTTGATGAGGCATCCCAACAGCTTGATGGCATTCCTTCTGACGTTGCTGCTTTTGTCTTCGAGACTTCGACACGCCAGCTCAGCCGCCTTCTGCCTCCTCTTGGGGAATTTTTGTTGGAGGTCGCAGAGCTTCACGTAGACCTGGATCGCCCTACAACGACAATAGGGGTTGATGTCGAGGAATCGCTCCTCCAGGACGTCGAAGAAGGCATTCAGCTGCGACTTGTAGTTCTCTCCCCGTTCTTCTTGTTTACTCAGGTAGACAAGCATGTTGCCGCATACCTCAACGAGGGCGCATCGAAGTGTGTAAGACTGGGTTGGTCAGCTCCATAATATACGATCAGTGGAACAGGGCCTGGGAACACATACCTCGCTGTCCAGCTGCTTAGCAAGCATCGTCATTTGCTTAATGACCAGCCTCGGTGCCAGCTCGGACAACTTGACCATGAAGGTAGAGACAGACTTGGGGCCCCGGGTGTCATTACTGTTGAACTCCTTGTTACTGAGCTCACGCAGTACTTCTTCCCCGAGCTGAGGGTAGTCGTATTGCTCTGCCAGGATGTGTAGGAACTCAGCCATCGGCTCGGACAGGTGCTCGAAGTAGGTCAGATTCTGGACAATCGAGATTTGTGCGGCTAGTAGACAAAGTCAGCAACTTTAACGCCGCCACCCCCACCGCCTTTATGGAGATTCTCACCATAGCCATGGCCGTGGTGCTTGACGGCGATACAAAGCACCTTGAAGGCGTGCATGCGGATCGTGGTGTTCTTGATTCGTTGCTCGCTCTCAAGGATCAGGTAGACCGGACGGGTGATCAGGCCGATGAAGGTGTCTCGTTCGGATGTTGTCAAGAAGATCTTGCCCAGTTTCAACCGCAGAACCTTGCACATCGTGTCGAGGGCTATCTGTAGCTGAGCAGCACTGTCCCAGTGGGCGTCCTTGTCTCCCGCGGCAGACTTCTTGCCCTTGGGTTTCCTGCCTCGAGCTATAGGTGCCGTTGACGACTTCTCCGCTGCCTTGGTCTCGACGCAAGAGATGGTCCATTGCAAAAGGAAGCCATAGATCTCGAGGAGCTGTTTGTGGTGGGAGAGGAGGTCCTGCTCGTCGGACTCGAGGTCGTTGTGGATGATGTCGGCCTCGGTGGACAAGCCGGAAGTGATCAGGTCAAAGACCTTGGAAAGCGCATGTGTAGGAAGGAATGAGGTATATCTAGAGAGTTGGAAAAGCTTAGAAACACGTTCCTGCAGGGCTGCAATAGGTATGCTTGGGTCTCGTCCTGGGTCTGGGTCTGGGTCTGGTTCTGGGTCTAAATCTGGACATAGATCTGGTTTCGGGTCCGGGTCTGGAGCCTGCTCTAGAGTAGGATCGGTACAGGATGTATCTGCGAAAGGACGCGTGCTCTTCCGCTTGGAGCGCGAAGACGCAGACGCAGACGCAGTGCTGATGAGGGAAGTTGAGGGGGAAAGGGAAATGGGGGCGCACTTGAGAAGGAACTGCAGTGAGTCGAAGTGCGCGCTGCGAGTGATTGCATCGGGGTTCCCGGCGACAGCGTCGATTATGGGGTTGAGGACGGGGTTGATGATGCCGTTGGTCAGGCTCTCTGGGTCGTTCTCGCAGTCGAACAATGCGCCATCTGCCTGCTCGGTGGGGATGGTGGCAGGGTCGCTCATGTAGAGCTTGAGCGCCTCGTTGATGTCGAAGTTGACGTTGTCCATCTTGATCGCCCGGTCGCCTGTTCAGACAGGCTCGTCTCGTCTCGTCTCGTCTCGTCGGCTGGGTATCGTGAAAGAGAAACAACAGTGGACAGAAAAAGTAAGGAACAAGGTTGCGACAAGTGTATGGAAAGGTGCCGTGGAGCTCCAGACACGGCGACGTGGTCACAGCTCGTGCGACATTCGAGGCGACAGCAACGTTGAAGATGCAAAGACGAAATCGGAATGTTGCGTGCGACTCGGCTCGGTGCAGTGGGCCTGTCTTTCTCTGTCTCTCTCGCCCGCAGATTGTTGTTGATGCGGGTGTTGACAGGGGTCGAGTCTGCGCGGGTGGAGGGGGGGTGGCACTTGTGGACGTGGGTGGTGCTGGGCAACGGGCTGCCCACTTCAGAGCTTTGTTTTGTTTGGGGCCAATGCGCGGGTGGGTTGCTGCTAAAGCAGACGCGTGTGGTGCGCATCGGTACCCCGCCAATTTTCCAGCCCTGCAAGATACTGCGTACAGCCGCGTCAATCGAAAGCACCACCCTCCCTGCAGGCTGCCAACACCGGTATTCCGAGCCCCATCCTTGCCATTGACCATCTCAAGCCCTCGTCAGTCGTCAATTGGACATTTACACACGTCTGGGCCCCTCCTGCCTGGCAATTCGAATCACTGGTGTGTCTTCCTGGCGCGTCCATTAGGAGCCGCTTCGCCGACTTAGCATCACCTTTTCCCTCTTCCTTTGGCCTCCCTCCGCCCTCTCTCCTTCACTGCCACTCAATCATGTCAGCTGCTGTCCGCCGCCGACAGCCAGATGATTTCCAGATCCACCAAGATGGCCCCTCGACAGAAGACACCGAGATGAACACGGATGCAGCTGGTGGCAGGGAGGAAGAGGACTATGCAGACGAAGAAGACCAGGAACACGATCAAGAACAGGGTCAAGAACAGGCGCAGGGAAATGATCAGGACGAGGAGGAACCTGAGCTTGACGAAGAGGACGAAGATGAGGACGAGTCAGAGGAAGAAGAAATATTAGACGATGATATGAGAAGGCTTCAAGACGCCTTCCCCGGCTTCAGGCGCAAGTACAAGCTCATCAAGAGGATCGGAGAAGGTATGTAGCGCCCAGTCCTCATGTTTCCACGTGCCACTCAATACTGACTGCTGCTTTTGCTTTTTCACAGGCACATTCTCCACCGTTTACAAGGCTGAAGACCTGCAGTACGACCGCTACGAGAACAAATGGGATGTCGACAAGGAGAACGAGAGGTGGACGCCGCCGCCCCTGAAGCGACACATCGACCGCAGCAGCAGCTCTGCGACAATCGACATGGCCTCGCAGCTCCCACCGCACACGGCTCGCCAGCACCGCACACGGTCACGATTCGTCGCCATCAAGAAGATCTACGTCACGTCCTCCCCTACACGAATCCTCAACGAGCTCGAGCTCCTCCATGACCTGCGCGACTGCCCTGCCGTCTGTCCCCTGATCACGGCTTTTCGAAGTACAGACCAGGTCATCGCCATCCTTCCCTACTTCCGCCACCACGATTTCCGGGACTACTTTAGGAACATGACCATCCCCGACATGGCCGTCTACCTGCGCTCGCTCTTCACGGCCCTGTCAGCTGTTCATCGAAACCACATCATACATCGAGATATCAAGCCTACCAACTTTCTCTACGATCCTTCAACGCAACGTGGTGTTCTTGTAGACTTTGGTCTCGCAGAGCGTGAAGGCGAGGATACTAAGCCTTGCTACTGCCACGAAGACCCGGCCGTCCGGAGGCAACGTCTGAAAGCAGCCGTTCTCGCCAATGGCGGTCCACATCACGGTTACCCAAAGAATGATACCCGTCCATCTCGCAGGGCCAACCGTGCCGGCACTCGTGGGTTCCGTGCGCCCGAGGTTCTCTTCAAATGCACTGAGCAAACCAGCAAGCTCGACATCTGGTCCGCCGGCGTCATCCTGCTTACGATTATGTCACGCCGGTTCCCGTTCTTCAACTCGGCCGACGATGTCGAGGCTATGATCGAGATCGCAACAATCTTCGGCCATAGAAGGATGCGCATAGCCGCGCAGCAGCATGGCTGTATGTTCGATACTAGCATACCCACTATTGGGCAGAATGGCTTTGACTTGGGCAAAATCATCATGTGGAGCACCCTGCGTGACGAAAAGAAACAGCCTTTCAGCGATGACGAGAGGATTGCCTTGGACTTCCTCGCTCGCTGCATGGAGTTGGATCCAAGCAAGAGGATCGATGCGGACGAGGCACTGGAGCACGAATTTTTGATGATGGGCATAGAGAGCCAAGGGAGCGAGGAGGAGGACATGGATGTCCTTCCGACGGACGAGTACTAAGTTGAGAATTAGAGGGATGAGGAAATGATTTAGGCGTTTTGGACCGTCTTGTTAAGACGTGTGTACCATTCAAAGTGTACAATTATGCGACGAAATCCGGCGTCTCTGGCTCGGCGGCGACGGCGGCATGGGCATGGGCTGGCGTTGGTCTGACTACGGTGCATAAGCAATCTCTTATGTACCGATGCCCCAGGTGGTAGGCGTTTGAGTTACATGATATACTAAACTAATTCTTGTTGATACAAAAATTCATGTCAAGTGTCAATTTCTACAGGCTACATTCGACCTGGCCGACGTCTCACAGGTGACAGGAATCAGCCGAACTCGTGCCGCCTCCATTTGAAAAACGCCCATTCCTTATGGTCTCGACATCACCAGCGCAACAAAATCTCGGCTAATGTTCAATTCATTATATGCTTAAGAACTATGTTACGAAAAACTCAAAAGAATCCTTTGCTCCCTTCAAAGGGCAGAAGTTGAGACTGGCATTCCAATGACAACAAAAGTAGTGGACAGGCAGGGTTTCAGGCATCACTGCAGCTTGTAAGTTGACCAAGGGTACCTCAGTATTAAAGCGCTATGCTAGTACAAGACTAATGTGCTTGAGCCGCTTCGGAATCAACATCACGCATGATACGTCAACCCAAGTCTCGCCAATCTATCTAGAACCTCATCCTGTCAACTACTGCCCGTACATCGATCTCGCAAACAGTGCATTCATCCATCCCACTTATTTCGATATCCCCTCATCATCCGGCACGACCGGGACGGCCTGGATAAGCAGCGGCTGCGGGTTGGCACAGGCGGAGGGGAAGGTGACGCTCAGGGGCAGCATGACGGACAGGCCGCAGGAGTCGGACTCCATGAGCTGGGTCCAGCCGCGCGAGCCGCAGGTCAGCAGCATGTCGGCGGTGTAGTCGATGGTGCACTTGAAGGGCTCGCGGAAGGGCGTGACCGTCTCGTGCCAGGCGATGACCTGGTCCGCGGGCGCCAGCAGGACCTGGCTCCACTGCGTGCGCAGGCCGAACATGAAGTAGGTGCCGAAGTAGGCGCCGTCGAACTCCTGGAACATGATGCCCGTCACGGCGTCCAGCGTCCATTCGGCCGCGTTGTCGATGTCGTCGGTGGGGAAGAACGGGGCGTTGTTCACAACGCCGCCCCCGGTTGGGTCGTCGACTGAAATGTACTGTCCAGCGTACGCTCCCCCTGTGATTCTGATGTTGAATGTCGGCCCCCTTGGGACAAAGGGGGTCGCTGATGGAGAACTTGACGACACCGATGATGGAGAAGAACTTGACGACACCGATGTGGAGGAGAGACTGGAAGACGTGGGGGCCTCCGTGATTGAGGGCTCCGAAGAGAAAGAAGTGCTTTCACTGCTAATGCTAGTGCTGATATTGAGGAAGGGAAGCGACGTGCTTGTTTCAAGGAATGGCGTCTCCGATGAAGTTGAAGACTCGAATGTAGTCGTCGATTCCACTGATGTAGTTGATTCCGCCGATGTAGATTCCGCCGATGTGGACTCCGCGGACGTGGACTCCGCTGATGTGGATGTGGATTCCACAGATGTAGTTGAATTTGCCCCAGATGTAGTTGCGGACTCCGACGCGGCGCTCGTGAAATTCGCAAATGGTGAAGTAGTTGGGAAGGAAAGTGTTGGCAAGGTAAATGAAAATGGAGTCGGGGTAGGAAGATCGATACTAGAACTTGTCGCGTTCAAAATGGGAAGACCCGTAAAGCTGGACGAGAAAGAGAATGGTGCTGAAGTGGGTAGCGTGCTAGCACAGTTGCACTCCGAAGATTGCTGCGGTGGTGGAGTGTTTATGCAGAACACAGGAGCTGAGACCGTGAGTGACATTGCGAATACCTCGTCCACCTGGATGGTAACAAGCACGGGAGACCCGCCGACAGCAAGGCAAGCTGGCTCTACGCCCGGGGCCACCAATATCGGGGAGGAGGAGGCGACAGCGCCGCCTCCAGGTGAAGTCGGTAGTACTGGTAGTGGTCGTGGTGTGATGAAGGGAGGCAGGGAGCTAGTAACGAAGCTAGGAAGGATGCTGGGAAGGATGCTGGGTTCGATGCTGGGTATGACGATGGCTTCTGTGGTGACTGGGACAAGAACTGTGTTCGTCACGACTGGCGGTGGCGCCGTGGTGATGGTGGGCCCAGCGTCGATACACGAACAAGCACTCTCGAAGCGGTAATTCACATCTCCATAGCAAGCCCGCACGATATAGGTGGGGATTGCTTCGGACGGGACAATGGTGCTAGCACTGATGAAAGAGCCACTGAGGGTAGTGATGGGTCCAGAACCGGACGTGACGGTCACTACGGTTGTCGATGGAGGGGGAACGACAGTCGTGACAAAATGCGCAAGGCATTCCTCGACGCCTGCAGGGTTCTGGTACATGGCTATTGGCTGTGATCAGTATATATTCTTTTTGCATAACACATCAGGTGCTTTTGAATTTTCTCACCTCTGTAACATTGGTCCTCGACACAAGCGGCCTCCACGCTCCGGAGCATCATGAGAGCAGCCAGTGCCAAAGGCAGCTTAAGGATCGCCATGATGGGCCGTAGATATTTTGGGCAGGGCTTTGAAAGATTGTGTGTTGCAGGTATGCAGACTTGTAGATTGAAACGATTGACTGATGGTAAAGATGTCCAAGGCGTTGCTGATGTTCACTTGGGATTATTGAGCACATGCAGAGCTCTTATATACTTGCATACACACAAGAACCGTCTACGACAAAGAGGCTGGCTTCATGGTGCATGTTGATGTGGATCAGTGTCTTGTATATCAAGCCACTTTGATCTGATCTTTGCAAGACTCACGATCGCACTTCATGCGCTCAGTTCAGGGACACAGGATGTTATAGCACTGAAACGGAAATGATATGTGCGTTCTGGACTCTCTAACATCTCATACCCCTTTCATCTAGCTACTGCCGGCATCGATCAACGCGAGCAAGACCTCCCAAGATCGACGCCGTGCAGTTCAAGGGAGTTCGTGTCTGACAAGTTTGTAAAAGGCTGGCTGAAAAAATATCGTCTTTCAAGTGGAAGATACCGTTGGACCTGGCAGGAGTAGCCGATATAAGTCAGCATCCAACGTCGGACTCCATACAACGGAGCTCTGGTCTCAAAATTAAGCCACAGCCGGGCGGGACGGGATGGCGTGGAATGTGAACATAGGCTTGTTCCAGACAGAATGGCTATTCCATGTGGGCCAAGGTTGCCCGAATGTCTCAATTCCCCCGCCTCCAACATTTCACGAGCCTATTCAGGGCGACATACATAGCCGTTGCGCCAAGTTCTGAGGTTAGGAAACAATCCAGTGTTGCCAGCGAGTGTCACCAATAACCAAGGGCTTTCAGATTAGACACTACTCAATTGTCCCTGGTAGAGAGAGTGCCTTTGCACACATACTCACCGCTTACCTACTGCAGCGTTCTTTGTTAATGTGCTTGAACCTGTCGGACGCTTCCGCCTCGCAGTCTTGCTTGTAGCAATTCTTACTCTTCTCGTTGGTTATGTAGATCTGGCGGCTTCACTTGGTACTCTTTTGACAGCTGTTTCTCGTCTTTCTCCCTGCGTCTCGTTATTTCCTGTGTCCTGAGCCTCTGCTGCGGGGTGCTAAGTCTCCATATCCTGAGCCCAGGCCGGTTGAGGCGCGCTCGGCAGGTGGTTCCCTTCGACGTTGTCGCACTTGCACCAAGTCTTGGAATATTCGAAGTACCCCCTCCCGTAACTGACAAAGACCTGGTCACCGGTCTGGATATCCTGGTTGGCAGTGTAAACGATCACACGACGCCTTCCGTACATCACAAGTTGCGCAGTGATGTTCGGCTTGCAGTGATGGTTCACGAAGCGGGTGATGTTGCCATACTGATAGGCTGATACGTCGGCGGCCTCGTTGAAGTAGAAGATGTATCTATCACCACCATGCAGCGTCATCAGAGGATGAAGCCTGCCAAGATACTCACCGATGATGGTTCCTCTGGGTATCAACTGATTAGCAAATGCCCCTTTGCCCATGGTTCCTGCATCTCTAATATCGCACATGTTCTTGCCGATATAGGCAATCACGTCGTGGAAGTAGTCAATACACAGTTGTCCTCTGCAAGCAATACCATCGTGCCCACACTATAGTGCTAATAGTTAGAAACCGATTATGACACGCATGCTTCTATTATCATGCTTTGGGTCTGTACTTACCACATAACAGGTTGCATTACTTGTATTCCGACCCAAAACGGTGTTAACAGTGGCTTGGCCACTAGGCCAGTCGTTCGAGTCTATAACATAGTCTGTGATTTCACGAGGATACGGAGGGGTTCCGAGTAGCGGCTGTGTACGTCCGTGCTCGTCTATCCATTCAAAAAGCGGAAGTGTCTTCGGGTCTGGTACTGTCACCATCTCTCGCTTGATCATTGGAAAATAGAGGAAAGAAAAAGTTGAAGCTGCCTGGCTTATTGTATTTCTTTGGTCGTTGTTGAAATTGTATTACAAACGCCGTCGATCCAGTCGAAGAGCTGCGTGAACGGGCGAAAATATTTGTACTCAGAACCTAGGATTTATCAATTTCTACGGCGCAAACGTGCAATTGCATTTCTATCTGCCATTGTGCAGACGCGTAGGTAAGAATAGAAATACCTTTGTTGGGCTGCGGCACATAGTGACCCTATCAATAGACACACACAAGAAAGCGCCATTGTAGTCTCTCACCGGACAAAGCTTTGATCTCTAATCTATTCCTTGTCGGACACTTTCATCTTAATGTACCAGCATATCTCGGGAACGTGTAAAGTTACCCATCTCGTCGCTGGCCATGTCGAGCGGACTGCATCATAGCCCAATCTTTGGTATCGATTTGAGTACCATGAACTGAAGAACCCCGGATATAGTATTTTACCCATGCCTCTTAAAGTCATTCAAAACTACTCGGCAGAGTATTTGTATTACTGCTTGCTTGGAGAAACTAAGTAGCTATAGCCCTTACAATTCCCACATCTCATCAAGCCAATCCGACCACTGCGGGCTGGGAACCTGAGTGGTGGCAGTGATGATAAGTAAGTCTCATGATAGATCAAGCTGGATGGCCAGACGGAAATCACCATGTCGGCGTCATGTTCCGGCATGTCATGAATTAAATGTAAAGCTCTGAAGGCCACACAGGGTGGAGACAGCATATAGGTAATGGCGTTGTGTGACTGCCTGGATATCACGGCCCTAGGGAAGGATGATACACACCGGCGCAAGGCGATTGCTCGGCGCGATTCATTTGGGCCAGAAATCAATACGGCCCGTGTGGGAGCTCCAGCCAGAAAGGTTGCGGGCCGCCTCGATGAGTCGAGCAAAAAGCTCAAACAAAGATGGGAAACGTTCTGCGTCATCGCCAGTCAAATCACATCACACAGTAACACACAGCAAACCATAGGGACCGCCTCGCAGCAGAGACATCACCACACCTCTCGATTCAGATGCGTCGCGTCGTTGGGTCTTTTTATCATTTCCACATTGGCCTTTATCTGACACAAGACATCCATCCTTATCCATTTGCCCCAGCTCTAGGTGGCGTCCACGGCCGTGGCCGCAGCTTTGCCCAGTGCTGTCTTTCACCGTCTAGAAGCATCCCGTCCCGGAGTGGCGTCGAACGCGTCGTGCACGTGCGTCGGTGTCTGTCCGTCTGTCACCGTTGTATAGTACATTTGTTTTTGTATCGAAAATTTAAAGGACAGGCCAGGCCAAGCCCGGGATTTAGTGAGCGTCGGGTTGGCTCAGGATGTACTCGACGGCCTTGTCGACTTTGGGAGGAGAATCGGGTTAGCTAGGGTTCTACCACTGTGCACCAAAAGCCATGGCTACTGCAAGCCGATGCCCGAAGTTGGGACTTTTGGTATGAGGAGGGCGTTTGCTTACCGGAGTGAATGGCATCTGCGTCCTTGTCGGGGATCTCAATGCTGAACTCCTACATTATATGCCCGTCAGCGCCTCGAACTCCAATTTGATCACAACCGGTAGCTGAGCTCCATATCGTGCAGGGAGGACTGTCATACCTCCTCGATAGCCATCACAACCTCAACAGTGTCCAAGCTGTCCAGACCCAGGTCGTTGGCGAAGTGTGCGGTGGGCTTGATCTGTATTGAGAACCCAATTTGTCAGTCGCAAAATATCCTATGGCTGCAGACCTTCTCCAAGAAGACGCATTGCTTCCTCGAGGGTACATACGTTGCTAGGATCGTTGACCTGCAAGACATCAAATTGTTAGCCAAAGCCCCAAAAGCAGCAGCCAGAGTCCTTCCTGTCCCATGCCGGGGCTCAAACACGCAAGCTTATTCCCGACCAGCATCTCAGAAGCAGGACAGGGCGGGCCCATAACACCCCGAAAACCCCGTCGGAGCACATTGAAGAAAGACGGTGTCGCATCGCTTGCGAAGAACGCACCTTATCAAAACCAGCGAGCAGGCTGGTGATCCGGCCCTCAACGTCCTCCTTGCTCAAGCCCGAGCCGGCAGCATAGCACCGGACGGTGGTCCAGCTGGCGACGCGCGAGATAGGGGCCACGGCCTTGCTGGCGAGGGCAGGTCTCGAGACGACGGAGGAGAAGCTGCGGCTGGTGGTGGCGACGACAGACCTGCGCGCGGCGGCGGAGGCGGCGGATCGGAGGACGGCTGTGCGGAACATTTTGACTGTGGTTTTCGTTCGGACGATTGACGGTGTGGATGGAGGTATCACGGTGGGTGTGGGGTTGGACTGGTGGTGTCGTCGGGAGGATTCAATTGCAGGGCAGGGCCGGGTGTCGTCGATGGGAGGAGCTCCGTTCTGTGCTGCAGCAAATGGCCGGGTCGATGATGATAAATTTCTCGCTTGCGAATGAGAGAAGAGGGACGGCACTGCTGGGTTGCTGGGGGGAAGCTTGGGTCACTCGCCGTTATGTCAGCAGTCTTCTCTGCAGAACTAGTGGTCTACGTACAGTACAGTATGAGCACTCTGGGTAAGGTACACCTACCTAAGGTGCAACGTAGGGAGACTACGGGAGCGTAGCAAAAGCTCCGGTTCCATCCGCCACTTGAACTTGACTCTTGACTTGAGTCGGAAGACTACATCGCGAGATAGAGACACAAACAGAAACAAATTGAGCAGAGCATTGGGACCTGATTGGTATTGAACAAAGGGAATGCAGCAGCATTTGATGATATAGATTTCATATACAGAGTTTTGTCTACACTCGTCCTCCCCTGCCGTCCCCATGGTGAAAGAAACTGGAGCGTGCACCCCGTCTCAAATCGTAACATCTCTTTCCCAGATCCTCATGAATCTAGCGCAGTCCACCATTTCAACCCAGGCTACCTGAACACTCGCAGCAGGTGTAGTTGGCCGTCGTGAGCCCCGTGACGACACCCCTTATCGGTAGGGGGCATCTGCCCGAATGAGCGCTGCGAGCTCAGGCTCCCACTTGTCTCCGTTCGCCAGCAATTTCTCTGTGAACCAGTGTCAGCAAGCGACCTCAATAACCTCGAGGGGATAAGAAAAAGAAAAGAAAAGCAAGGCCTGAATACAACTCACCCTTGTTGTATAGTAGCTCCTCGCGAGTCTCGGTCGAGTACTCAGCATTAGGGCTTTCCACAATCGCATCAACTGGGCAAGACTCCTGGCAGAAGCCGCAGTAGATACACTTGGTCATGTCGATATCATAGCGCGTCGTGCGACGGCTGCCGTCCGCCCGCTCCTCAGCCTCGATGGTGATGGCCTGCGCCGGGCAGATTGCCTCGCACAGCTTGCAGGCGATGCAGCGCTCCTCGCCCGATGGGTAGCGCCGTAGGGCGTGCTCGCCACGGAAGCGAGGGGAGATGGGTCCCTTTTCGAAGGGATAGTAGATTGTGTATCTGTGCCGAGAGAGTTAGCCACCTGCTGCCTACGTGTGCGTGTGTGTGCGTGTGTGTGCGTGTGTGTAAATATGTCGCAGGTGATGCCGTGGCTGTAGATGCCACCCGACCCCCGGCCTCCGGCAGCCTCATTGAAGCACTCTCTTGCCGGCTCTTCTTCGGCCCCCCTACTATCATATCGAATATATATCCCAATACCACCCATGATTCCAACAGAGAAACAGCTATGATGAGGTCCAACTTACGGTGGCCGGAAGAACTGCTCCAGCAGCACGTACATGCCCCGAGCCATCTCGGTCATCAGGAAGTACTTGCCCAGCTTGGTGAATGTGCCCTCGTCCTCCTCGTCCCACTTCTTGACCGGCGCCTGCCGGAAGCCCTTGGGCGGCGGGCCCAGCGGCGTCGCGTAGCCCCGTCTTGCGATGACGAGTTGTGCTGCTGCCGCCGCCGGCGCGGCGAAGCGGGATGTGGTGGCGGGGAGGATGGAGGATGTCGTGGCCGCTCGGGCGAGATGCCGGGCTGTTATTGATGTGGACAGCATCGTGGGCCTCGGAGTCGATGTCGTCTTTGTGTGTCGAGGGCAAAGGGGGGGAGGGGGTCGTCAACAGAGGCACCGAGCTGTTCTGGGGGCAGCTTGCGACTGTCGAGGCAAGGGTGGGAGCGGCAAGTCGGAAGGCCAATTGGGCAACGTCTCGGTCGGCGGAGGGAGTCGGTCGGTTGGGATCGGAGTGGAGAGGTGCCCTGGTGTAGATGGATGGTCGGTCTGGCGGCGAAATCGAGAGCCCAGCTTTCAATTGACGGAGCTTGACGTCGGGCGGTGGCACATTCTCTTCTGGGCGTGGTGCTCGAGCTGTTTTTTGCTGGGGGATTACAAACGGCCGGCCCTGGTTGGCTGGACGGCCGTAGATGTGGGTCTCCAGTCAATGACCGTTACATACAGTATCTAGCGTATTCAGTCCAAGCACACTGTACCTCACAACTTCACCGTCAACATGATTAAAGTGCCAAATAAATACATTTATTGTGATGATTTTGCATGACCGCATCATTGGAAGGTGCTGGTGATTATCCAAATAGCAATGCAGGGCTTGAGAGAACGGAAATAGACAATTCAAAACAGACTCGCTGCACATTGCTGGCGCTCGCTTATTCTATCATCGCTGCTGGCTCGCCTCCCTCTAGAAAATCATCTTCGCCTTGAGCGTAGACCATGTGTCTACCCACTCCCATCACTACTATTAGATCCAAACAGAAAGATGAGATGGGGTATTGATCCTAAACCAGAAACATCGACAATGCAAAACCTCACGACCAACTAGTCTTCTTGCTCGCCTCTCACTAGAAGCTCCTTTCCCACGCCTGCCACCAGATGCCCATATTCGCAGCAACCACAAGGTCCAGCATCTTGAGCCCCTCGTCGTGCACGAGGAGCTTGCCCAGCTTGGCCCTCTTGCCCCTGTTCCCTCCACCTGCCTTCTCCTTCCCGAGGCCCGAGAAGTCAAAGATCGGCTCCTCCTTGTCGTCGTCATCGTCGTCGTACTCGTGACCTCCCGGGCTTCTCACCAGCAGCCGCCCCAGGCCCTCCTTCATCTCCGCCACCGCACGGTCCCTGTCTTCCTTTGAGTTGAACAGGTCCGACGACGGCAGGTTGAACCTCAGCTCGCTGACCGGCACCCTGTTGCCCGTGTCGCCCATCGGCAGGGACGCGCTCATCCCCCGCGCCCGGCCCCGCCCACCGCCGCCGTTGCTCTCCGACATGGCCGCGTCGCGCAGTGCCTGGGCTGCGACGAGCGGGTTGAAGCCTTGTGACGTCGTGTTCCGGATATGTTGGCACTTAAGCGCCCGCCCGTTGCTGCTGGTCCGGAAGTCGCACCGCCCGTCCCACGGGGAGGCGAAGGTGTAGCCTTTCGGCCGGAGGCCGGCCCCGGGGCGGGCTGTTATGATCGGCTCGTCTGCTTTGGGTGTCGCTGCACCTGTGGGGTTTGTTGCTGCGGCAGCAACTGTCGCCTCAGCAGCGTGGTGATGGTGATGGTGGAGCTGGTGGTGATAGTGGTTGTGGGGGGCATCGTTGTTGACTGGGTTTGGCACCATCGAACCGAACATGGAATCGTTGGAAGTTGTCGAATTGCCACTGTCATGTCTCCGATGCCATCCTGCTCGTGGAGGCTCGAGGGGCTCGTTGCAAGCTGAGTCGGTCGCGCTGGTGTTGGTAGAGGACCGTTCGCGCCTCTTGCCACTGAAGGCCTCCTTAAGATTGGATGTCCACGTCTTACCGTAAGTCATGACAACTTGTCTCCTGAAGCCCTCCTCAGTGTCGTCCTGGTTCTTGTGCTGATCGGCCTGCGCCTGCAAGCTGGCCGCCAACTCCTTCATGTTCCTTGTCACGCCACTGCCGCTCGATCCGGGGCGTGCACTGTCCAAGCTCATCCTTGGGAGATCCGTCATCTTTGGCAGCGCTGTGGGGAAGTGGCGAAACCGTGCATATCCACTGGTCTCGATGTGCACATTGATGGCGGGGTAGCCCTTGGGATACTGGGCAATCTTGGGCGAGTCTGGGTCGTTTGGGTCTTGTGGAACTATGATGGTGCTCTGGAAGGATGACACCTTGCCAATGTTCCACTGGTGACCCGTCACAGGATCTCTGCGGATGATGGACAGGGAGAACGGTGTGAACGGCTTCTGTTTTGACTGAGGTGACGGAGAGCGAGATGGTGTGTACGGTGACTGAAAGCCCGGGCTGCGGACAGCTGGGCTCTGCGTCTCGCGAATCTCGTCAAAGGTCTGGGGCGGCAGGGAGTCAAGTCGCAGTGGCCCAGGTTCCGGTCTTGGTGGAAGATTCGGCCGCGCCGTGTCGGGTGTCGGGGGTGTCGATGGCTTCAATACACCTGCAGGTTGGGTGGCCTCGTACGGAGGGGGTTCTCTGCCGGGCGAGGGGGGACCGATAGATAATGGGCGGGGTCCCAGGGGCTTCCTTTGTACCGAGCCTTGAGGCTGACCCGTAGATACCTTGGCTGGCGCAGGTTGGGCTGGGACAGGTTGAGCAGGCACCTGGCCGCCAACATGAGAGGGGTCGACAGCGCCAGCAGCTTCTCCGCCGAGGAGCACGTTCTCCTTGTCATTCGAGGACAGGCCCAATGGTGGGTACTTGAGTTGCTCATGCTCAGTAGGAGTGGCAACGTCTGGCAATGGTCTCAGAGTGGCATCTGAGCGGGAGTCCTGCAGGTGAGGGACTCTGGCGGTGGATGGAAGAGGTTTCCTGGCGATTTTCTGGGTCCTGGTGGACTCCATACTAGGCCTCGACGGGTCATTCTCGACGGCGGCGGCGCCTTTCGGAGCCAGAATGTCATCGCCAGCGGTATCCAGGTGAATGTAGTAGAACGAGTTGGCGACATCATCACCGCCGACATTCTTCCTCTGCGGCTTGAAAGTCGACAGTATTATGTCTACGAGTGACGTCAGATATGCTATTCCCGCCTTTGGGTAAGGGAGAGGTAGTGCTTACCGCGACATCCGGGGACTCTGGAGATGTAGAGAGTGAGAGTCTCATGGCGCTCTGTGGGGTTGATGGGATATTGAGGCGGATGAGCGGCGATTTGGTTGAGCGCGGAGAGGGACCTGGCCTCGACGTTGGCCATGGTTTCTGTGCCAGGAAAGGGGGGAGAAGAGAGAGTAAATGTTGCACGCTTGGAAATGGCGAGGATGATGATGATGGAAGAATGAATGAGTGATAGGTAGGATGATCTCTATGTCAAATGCAAAGCGGCTCCAGAGGTCCCACGATGGTATATTAGGTAAGGCTGACAGCAAACAGCAGCAGCAGCAGCGACATTCAACATCGACATGAACATGCAGCACGTGAATGTCTGAGTACTGTATCTGTCAAGGTTGCACTGCTGCATGCAAGTAAGTAAGGTGTGTGGGTATTTAGGTGGATAGATGATAGACAGGTGGGCTGGGTCAGGAACTCCTGTGGTTGGGAATTCGAATCGAATCGTGGGCGTCGTCGAGTCGAGGAGTGGATGGGTACGGTGTAAATGTCGAGTCAAAAATCGTCAACAAACCAACCCAAAACCCAAACCAAAGTCGAGTCACCTCAGCCCAGCTCAACTGATGGTCCAAACTTGGTGGTACAGTGTCCAATCCCAGTCCAGTCAGTGGTTCTGTCCGTCTGGTCTTTTGTGTCTGAGGTCTCCAACAACGTGGTTTGACGTCGTACGCCGCGGGTCGGTGGGAGTGGGCCGTTGGGGGGGACTGTACAGGCCGACAGGTGGTCTCGGGGGGCGACTGGGCGCTAAAAAGGGTGGGTGTGTGTGACGAGGCGAGCGTAACTGGCGTAATAAGGCCCGCTGTGGCTGCCGGCAGATCCCTAAGCTTGGGAAGCAAGGGGTGGGGGGAGCAGGGTGTCAGGCTGTCAGGGGGAGCCACTGAAAACTGGACCCCACAGGCGGCCTTTCTGCAGGGAGGGTGCTGGGCAGCTGTCTGTATGTCTCTCTGGCTGGGCTGAACTGAGTGACACAGAAAAGATACCTGATCAGAAGAGAGGGATGAAGATGCTGAGTAACCTTGCCCGTCTTATAGTCTGTTGTGAACTGTGTATAATCACTTGATTGATGTCTTGATCACTGAGGTGGCAGGCGAAGGAGAAGAGTCCAAGGCAGAAAACAGCAGGGCAGAGAGCAGAGCACATGGACGGTACAGTCGTCGTCAGCATCAAGAGGCCAAGACAGTCATAGGATCTTGGTCGAGGGGGGCGTGTATGTCTGTCTGTCTATCTTGGTCATCTACTGCGCTGCGTGTACATGCAATAGACTACGTGGTTGAGGCTGTGCTGGCCAAGCAGAGCAAGCTGATGGCAATAATGATGATAACAATCATACTGATAAGAAGGAAAACGAGGATGGCTGATGATGAACTGTCGTCTCCCCTTGTAGACCTTACGGCAACTAGTCTACTGTTACTGTGTGGTCGTCTACCATGGAATCCAACACTCTCTGCGCTGGCACTTTGCACTGCTTCTTCTCCTTCGTCTCTGCCCCCCCCCTCCCTGTCCCTGTCCCTGTTCTTGTCCTGGGTCGTCTCCTCGGCTGGCGCCAGCCACCCGCCAGCTCTGCACCACTTTGGCGTCTGGACCCTGAAACTTCATGCATGTCCATGCGACCACTTCAGCCCTCGCAGATTCCCGTCTGCGCCCTCGTCATGCCATTAAACACGGTTGGAGCCGTCAAAAGCTTGTGAAATCCTCTAACGAGTCAAGCAGACTACCAAGCAGACTACCTAGGCGTCGGTGATGCTGTGCGACTTTATTCATATACGTACAGACTACCTACACACTTGGATGTCATAAAACATCGACAACCTCGCTGGCACAGCATCGTATAGGCACTGCATGACTTCACAGCACATCGGATCACATCACTTCGTATCACATCGCGCGGCATCGCACCATAGCACAGCTTGTATTGTCTCGTCCTCGTCGTCAACAGCCATGGCACCCGCTGCTCTGCCTCTCTTCTGCTATGCTTCTCGCATCTCGGCATGCTTTAAATAGACGCCTACGCCACACTTCGACTTTGACTTTGACCGCACGGGCTCCCAAGGCCCCCTCGGCGCCCCAGCCCCTGCTGGGTCCTGGCCCCGGACCGCAATGTCCTGGGGCCGTTCTGTCGTCCTGTGTTCCTGTCGGCTCTGGCTTGGCCGTTGTGTCCTTCCCGCCACCAATCCGCCGCGCCGCCCGTCTCCAGAACTCAGCAGCTCGATTTAAGCTTTTAGTGACTGAGGTGACATCAAGCGGGGCCTTGAACCTGGTCGCATCTGCCCGTGACAGCGCGTCTCGCGCGTCTTGAGAAGCGCCTCAACCTTCAGCTTTCAGCCTTCGACAACCTGCTAACATGATCGGTGTGCTTGCGCGGAATTCGATACCTTTCTGCCCTCCCCATCGTAACTACCTTGTCTTGCCTCGTCACGACAATTGGTTGCTGAATCAAGTGAACATCCAGGTTGGCGTTGTTCAACGTTGTGCTGTTACCCGATCCCCCCGCGCGCCCCGGGTCAGACACTCACCCACCGCGGCATCACCGATCAACCCCTGTCTAAAAATGCTTCAGCCTGTATCTAAAAATGTCCCTTCGAATGCTCTCTGGTCCATGAATATCAAAGCATCACGTTGGTATGAGATTTATCAAGCGGTCAGAGACTCAAATAGTCCAAGTCATCTCTTCACATGCGCGCGCTGTCGTGATCCGGTTGTCAAGGGAGGACCACAGCCCCGGGACAACACCACTAACCGACGGCCACTGATCATCGTACAATGCTCAAGAGGTCTGCGGATGAAGGCTGTCCAAGATGATTCTCGGAGAAAATAAGAGGGTAATTCGGCGTCGCACAATGTTTACTTCCTCAGGATTCGAATAAATGCTTGCCTCATATCTTAGCTGTACGCGTACGCGCACAAAACCTGCTTGTGGACAGAGCAAAGAGAGTCACTGCCCCGTCTTTTCAACGTGATTAGTGTATGGCTGAATGGAGCGCAGACTTCAATTTCAAAATCAAATACTGTCTTACGAGGGCCATAAAATGCCGGAATGCCGCTGCAAGTCGTATAGACGGCTCACATTTTGATACAGTGGAATGTTTCCGCCACACCACGACCTATAATGACCTATATTCTATCGTAGGTGGCGCAGAGCCATCGACTGCCACCAATAATTGCACATGTCTTCGAGCGAAAAAAAAAAAACAAATTTGCATGCCAAATAGACCCAAGGAAAGACACCGGTCGCGTCCTGTGCAACTTCCAATGTAAAAGAGCACTACTTTCTATGATCAACTGAAAGCCCATGTGAATGCTGGAAAAGCTGTGGTAAATATGTTCAACATATGTTTCTTCGTTAATGTTCTTTGGGCCAAGCATTAAGGGTCAACATGTTCCTTGCCAGTCTCTGTCTCTTCGCGGTCCTCACCAATGCGTCCCCTCCTAACGTTCGCCGTAGAGGATGCGTCAAGCCACCATCCGTCTCGATCGGGCAGTCCACAAGAGATATCGGCTGGCCTACAGTCCAAGTTTCGCCTGTTCCTACCTCATCGTCTAGCCCTGCGGACAGGACTTCGAGCGTTAGTTTGAATGCCATCGCATCAAAGTCCGACTTCTCCCTGACTTCTACGAGTGCATCGTCCGCTGCTCCAAGGTAAATATCTCTTCGCCATTATATAATCTTTTGCTGCACTTTGTGTAAACTAGTGTCTAAGTAATGTATCCTCAGCACGGTCACAACAACCGTCCCAGAGCCCTTCCTCTTGCAAATTCAAATCAGCGACCCGCAGTCCTCGCCCCGTCGCAAGAGACGAGTGAATTCAGAAGTTTACCTAGAGGACGGATCCTCCAGTAGCCCCCGCTGTGAACAAGGGGCCCAATTTCGACTCATAGACGGCCGGCTTTTTAGAAATGGACTCGTCATCTCAGTTTCGGAACCCATAATGCCTCAGCCTCTACTTAGGGCTGGTGGGCCTGGGCCTATTTCTACCACGTTGTACTTCGCGGACGCCGTACTTTTGTGGAGTAATTTGCGGTTCCCAAGAAACACAGCGTCTTTTTGCCTTTTGGACAACACGATGTATATTTACTTTGATGTCGCCCCTGCAGGGTGCATTAATGTGACGCTGTCTTTTACTTCATGTAGGTTTTCCCTTGGTTGCCAAGCTCATATTTGCTCACAATTAATACCTACATCACTTTCAATCATTGAGAAACTTCTGGAAATACTCGCTTCCTAATATTCTGCTTGACATTAAAAGCTATTTCACGATTGCGTCTGATCATGTCATATATAGTATCCGATTGCCCTGGGCTGCAAAATCCGCCTTCCATCACGTCCAATATGTTGTCCACCTTGAACGCCCAGTCGTCACCTGCTTCTGTATTCTCTTCAGGGCTAGAAAGCAGTGTAGATGCCATCTTGAGTAGTGCTTCAAAGGTGCTCAATACTTCTACGTTGTCGCTGAGCGCCACTCAAAGAACTCCAAAAACCTCTCTTCAAGTTGGCAGCACCACAAGAAGCTATTCGGTCGGTGTCAACTCCACCCATAGTCGGGCCATAGTTAGCTCATCATCCCGGTTACCTCCCTCTACGATAAAGCAGTCTAGTAGTACGCAGTCTGTCCTACCCTCGCGAGGCTCAGTCAGCTTTGGCTCGGCTACACTTAGCGCTTCGTCGCAATTATCCTTCTCTGCGATTAGCCGGTCCACGGAACATCCTTCCGGCTCCAACTCAGCCATAATTGCTTCATCGTTCGAGTCAACCTTCACCACTGTTAGCAATACCAGCAGTCTTCCATCTAGTCTGCCATCGCAAGCAACTACCATAACTGCTTCATCATTCAAGTCAATCTTCACGACTATTAGCAATGGCGGCAGTCTTCCCTGCAATCTACCATCGCAAGCAACTATCAGCTTCAGTCCAGCCATAGTTGGCTCGTCGTCGCAATCACCCTCAATTTCAACCAGCAAATCCACCCAAGATTATTCTAGCTTTAGCTCAGCGACGGTTCGCCCGTCATCTCCATCAAGTCCGTCATCGTTCTCTCCAAAAATCCAGCCTAGCAGCCTTCGCTCCCTTTCATCGTCGCAAGACACTCTGGGCTTCAGCTCGACCACTCTTGGCTCATTGGAGGTGGACCCTTCCGCATCAAGTCAGCACATCAGCCTTCACTCCGTTTTACAGTCACGGGATTCTGCCGACCTCAGTTCAGCAACACCCAGTCCAGCAACATCCAGTTCAACAAGATCCAGTCCAGCAACAACCAGCCCAGCAACAACCAGCCCAGCAACAACCAGTCCAGCAACATCCAGTCCAGCAACACGCAGCTCAACGACACCAAGTCCAGCAACGCCTAGTCCAGTAATACGCAGTTCAACAACATCTAGTCCAACAACATCCAGTCCAGCGACATCCATTTCAGCAAAATCCAGCTCATGGCAATCGTTCCTTTCTCCAACAAACCAGCCCAGCAGTACACAATCTTTCTTACCCTCGCCTAACCCTATCAGCTTCAGCTCGATAACTTCATACAAAACATTCACAAGCTCTCTATATTCGAACAGTAGCATGAGATCCATGACCTTCCCAAGTAGCTCGGCTGTAGATCTATTGTCCTCTACGACAAATCCGCAAACGACATCTAGAATCACTTCCAGCTGGTCAACCACGCGTTCTCCCAGTGTCACTTTCATGAACGTCACATCTATCATATCAAGGAGCACTGAAATTGTTACAAATGATAGTGGCCGTGTCTCAGTAACAGAAATCGTCTCAAAACCAAGCTACTCGGGGACAAGCTCCTCGAATACAAGTGTCTCGGAGACTAATCGGTCAGGAACAAGCATTTCCAATATGCCTCCTTCTCCAACCACCTACCTCGGAGGACTTGCATCCTACACAGGCATCTCACAATCACTTTTGGCCCCCCCAAGCAGCAGCATCATTATCAGTAGTAGCAAGAGGATTAGCAGTAGCAGTAGCATGGGTACCAGCACTACCAGCACCGCCAGCATTACAATCAGCAGCAGCGCATCGATGAGCGCAACGCCTACTGCGACACATATATGTGCTGGTTTCCACGGATATGATAGGGATGGGTTGAACATAGGTTAGTGCTTTAGTTCTTGAGAAGCCATACCACACATTGGGCGCTAATTATTGCTATGAAAAGCATATTACCCAGCAACAAACTACAGTCGCTGTCTCTTGCTTTGCGATTCCAATACAAACTGCTTGAGTTTCGGTATTGATACCACTTCGGCTTGCATTCTCTATGATTATGTCATTGAGGGCAATATGGTAGCCGTCCCATCATCAGGCAACACTTTCTACAATAAGGGTGGTGTCTGTCCGCAGACTTCTAGCGGCTCGCCTACATCTTCAAGCACGTCGAGCACGTCAAAGCCGTCAAGTTTCCCAATCAACTCGATCACGTTCCCCGCGTCAATTGGCACCGCCACGCTCATAGCCGTCCCTGCGGAACCAGAGAGCAACGTAAACTTCGGATTTGAAGCCGACTCGATCGGATCCATTGGATACACAAACCGCACAACCGGAGACTATATCGGGTTTTACTCCACCAGTATTCCGGCTGGTGTACAGTTTTGCGACACTGTCGGATATCTCTACCATGGGCGATCCGGGCTCTGCGTGACTGCCATTGTGCCAGCATCGCCAAATTCAGTCAAATATACTGGCGGCGCGGTGCAGCTGCAGTCATGTGATGTCACTGGCTCGACGCCTCCTGAGTCGCAAGCGTTCTGTGGTGTTCACGATCAAACCTACGGGGGTTGCAACATGTTTGTGCAGTTCAAGGGCGACATAATCACGGATGTGCCGTATGGATCTAGCGATGCTGATGGACCAGAGAGCCTTAGTTTTCCTGATGGGTACAGCTGGGCTTACGGTTGTTAGCTAATGTGGAGTCTTTGTGCATCTCAACTGTATCTCATTCTGATGTAATGTTTCAGTTTCATCTTTCTGGTGAAAATAAAGCTGGTTTTTGTCTTTGTGATTCTGGAAGTAATCGTGAGTTTGATCATGCTTTGGAGCTGCAGGTAGATTTAGTTGGCATGATAGAGCCTGTCTTGCATATCCAGATATCCGAGGGCCGGATTCGGTTGCGTTAATCGGTTGCGTATTCGTTGTGAGCCACATGTCACGATTATAATCTTTTCGGTGAGATGTTCAGTCCGAATCGTTGGTTTTGATGGTGGTGGTGCCTGATGTGAGCGCATGCCTTGTCAATGCATGTACCTTCTTTGCAAGCGCCCGAAATACATCACGCACAGACTTCACTATGTGCGGCCGAACTTTGCTAGCTAACAAACAACCACGGATGCAAAGGCATAGACGTCCAGAATTAAAGTCTGCCAAGAATCGTCCACAATATCAACCTTTACACGTATAACAGTCATCGGCGGGCATTCACTGAGCGAGTGTCCGAAGACAAAATGCCTCGTGCAACCTTGGGGTCGACGACGCCGGGAAACTCGGATGTCGGGGGAACTTTGCTGATCTTTTACCGAACCCAGTTTCTGTGCAGCTTGTATGACGATCGATCCAGAGCCTTATAGACATCAGATGGAACTCGCCCCGGCGGACCTTTCCCCGACACTGGCTTTCATGGCATGAAGTGAGATACATTGCAAGGCGCGCTGCTCGCTCTCGTCCCGGGAATCCAGGAACGAATTCGAACGGAGTGCATGTACGTTTGCTCCAAGACATCGACGAGAAGTTTGTACAGCCGTCCACTTCCTGGTATTCTCTATTCTATTGGGTACTGTATGGCATAATTGCTCTCCTTGGCCAAGCTGCGCGCTCTTGGTCTGCTACTATCCGGCGTTGCCAGGACAAGAATGTTGGGCAAATATCTGCGCCTGATTCGGATTCAAGCAGGTGAAAGAGTCCGTGGGAAGGATAAATATAAATTGAACGTCACTTCCTCATTCACGATCTAGCTATGGGAACTCAAACCATCCTACAATACCAACGAGATACTACTCTGTTGTCAAAGACTCTTCTTATCCACATATAATCAAAACCTTGAAATAATCGAGCATCCACAAACAAATTCCCGCAAAATGCAATTCTTCTCGACCATCTCCTTGGCCCTCGCCCTCATGTCAGGGACAGCACAATCACTTGCTGTGGAACCCTTCGGCAGTGCCATCGAGTCACGTCAACAGTGGGGTCAGTGTAAGGCTGACGGTGACTGCGGCAGCGGTTTCCAGTGCTGCACTACTCGATGCATCTTTGGGTCCTGTCCGGGATCTCGGGACGGGACATGTGATAGGAATAGCGAATGTGCTAACGGGGGTGTTTGCCGCAACGGAGCTTGCACTGGCAATGGCAACAAAGGAGGTGGCGGCAAGGGAGGCGGAAAGGGCTGCCCAGGTAATGGCCACGATGATGACGACTAAGTTTGGAGCACATGCGATTCACATTTACCACAAGGTACGGGGGCTATTTTCAAAGCTATAATGCGCAGTTTGGGGCCCGGGAAGGGGAAGGGGTTGGATAGGTGGAGTTGTCCACAAATTGTTCGTTGGAGCTTTATTTGAATTGTGACTTATGCCCACGTGTAAATTGCACACAGCCTTTTGGGGTATGTCCTCGTACTGGAAACGTCGGGAGTTTTTGAGCGGCCACCGGGGCGAGTAATCACCTTTTATCCAGAGCATGGAAAATGGCAGACTAGATAGGACTGACACTTGAACATGCAATGTACGTCTAGGTGGTCTCTTCGAGTGTCGGCCCGCTGCTTTCTGCGGTGGAATTGCCCATGTAAATAATCAGTGGCCAGTGGTATTCAATCGCCATTACAAAGCTTGACTAAGTGTGTCGTGTCCGTGTCACTGAATACAATTGATGTCCAACTTCTCTACCGTGTTGTCTCCACGTCCGCTTTCGCAAGAAATCTCAGAGCGACAGTTCTCAGGGACCCTTGAGCCCCATGGGCCAGCATTTGCTCGTACAGCCCCTGGATTCTCGGGTCTCGGTAGCAATTCACCCCCTTAGCCATGTCAATATATGACAGCAGCTCGGCCTTGCTCTGCAAGCCCTGGAGGTACCGAAAGTCACGTTTTCCATATAGTTGTTCGTAGGCCATCAGTTGTTCGTCAACTATTCCCTCTATGAGCTTGAAGAACCACATGCCATCCATTTCGCCCTTGTCTCCAACACGCAGCCAAGTGGCAAGTGATCTTGAGCCGATCGCTGAGAAGGAACTGGCGAATGCCAGTTCAGCCCATGCTTGGCAAGTCACTTTCCACGCCCTGATTGCCACCTCACTCAGATCATTGTGCGGGACATAGGCTAGGCTTTGCATGAGATGCGGTAGCGGATGAGAACTTGGTAGGCCTAGGGGGCCAGAAAATCCCAGAGACGCCGCGTACTTGAGGAGAGATGTGAGGAGCACCTTGAACTGCGCAGAATCAGGACCGGCAGCTTCAGGATAACGATTCAGTTGTACGATCAACATGAAAATGTTGCAGATGAGGGTACTGGGATGAGATTGAAACATAGCGGCGATCTCCTCAGGCGCTCTACGCATCTGGACAAGAGCCTGGCTCAGGTTCTTTTGTTTCATGGCGTCGTTGATCCCGGTTGTAAAATTAAACCATCGACCGGTGCTCGGCTGGTCAAGAGTGAGGATACTGAGCGCTTCGGTCAGGTTGTTGATCTCCCCTTCGTGCCGACCAAAGACGTAGGTGCGAGTATAGGAGAACACTGCCTCGGTGATGTGATGAGAATCTGGCGGCCGAATCGCTTCAGCAAGCGGCACCATTGCATAAACTTTCTTGCGCCGGAGGTGTCTCTCAAGTCGGTAGCTATCGACGACCTGTCCATTAGCTAGACGGACTCGTGTCCCTGGCCTGACAGAGTCCTCCTGGGGTGTATCCTTCACCCCTTTTGGGTCAAGGCCCGGGGTGAGTCTGATGTTCTTCCGCCAGCCCCAGGCTATGAATCGCGTTTTAAACATCTTTGTTCTGCAAATGTGTATTAGTAAACTGCGCCTTGAGCGTTACCAGGTTTGTTGGGGGATAGACCGACGAGGCGCTGAATCTGTGCTCTGTCTTCATATACTCCATCACTTCGGAAAGCGTCTTCTTCTCATCCATGTATAATCTCCTCAACAAAGGCTTATATCGGATCCAGTCGTCATTTTGTACTGACGCGCGGCTGTGGCGGCTCGCAATTCCCGAGGCGGCTAACTGATGTCCTACCATCGGCATGCTCATGGGAGCCACGGCGGTCTCCTGGAGCGTGGATGCTGAGCATATTGCCTTGCATTGTGTTTCCTGAACTCCACTAGTTGACGCCATTGAGATGCGGTGTTGCACTCTCTTGAGATCTTTGTGAGGTTGTGCTCCGACGCATAAGTATATTTGACGCCTCAGAATGGTTGGACGTTGTCGCCTGAATCCTTCGGGCTCCTTGGCGAGAGCAGACAAATGCAAGTAAGAAGCGTTATGCATTCTGCCGGCACCAGATTATGTAAGTTTGCAGTCCCAATACCCGCGATGTGACCCTGGAGCGGAGGGTACCGTTTAGCTCAAACCACGAGTCGCGTGGCTGTCTTCAGAACAGCCTACAGAATTGTGTTGCAAGGCTCAACCTCGACTTCCATTCAGGGCATCCAACTCAGCGGCAGGCTGGATTTCGGCGCCTATATTGGCACCTATATTGTCTTCTTAAACAAATGTGTCTAGGTACCAAGTAAAGTCTCTTAGGGTATTGGCGCCCTATGTTTGCCCCGTCCCCCGTCTTTTGTCGTTCTCAACATGATCATAACGCCTATGGAATCATTCCCTTCAGACCAAACGATCACCCATCGAGGTTGGTTTCATCCCGGAGTCCACGGCTTGCATGCCGAGGAACGACAGACCTTGGGGCCAATGCATTGAAGATATCGAAATGTGCTGTCCAACCAAATATAGTAAATGGAAGAGATGATTGAAATAAGCAGGCTGAAGGCACGAATGATGCTAAACGACTGCGGATATAATCAGGGAGAATTCGTTGTGTGGGTAAGACGTGGACAGCACACAGAAGCAAAACGATCACGCCCGTGCTTCAGTTGCGGGCGCCTGCTGGGACGAATTAGGCAATCAGACCGAGCCGACAATATGGTTCAGGGGCACAGCTTAAGCTGAGTTCGGAAGCTGCTGAGGGACCCCGAGGCTGGGCAAAAAGGTTCGCGGAGTTTAAACTTGTTTAAGCTTACAGAGCAACGATGCTACGATGAGAGTTGCAAGGAAAACAATGCAGCATTGTAGATAATGTGCCATTCCGGCGTGAGCTACTATGAGAGTGACTCTCTCCGCTCCAAGATGTGAGATATTACTTGCTTCCAGGTAGCCATTGCCAGGTTTGTTTTACACAACTGGAAGGTGACCATGAGTCAATCCAGTCTGCCGATCGTTTACCACTGTTGGATATTCCATGAACCAGGAAATGAGTGTCTGGCTCCGCTCGTTTAAGGTCTACGGAGCCGAGTCCCCTATTCTCTTGGGATCCTGGGAAGTCCGACTTAGCTCATCGCAAAGCAGGGAACTGTCATGCCGCAGTCACCAGCTCCTCTCTTGCAGGGCTTTTCATGCATATTGATGGGGGCTACAAGTCAAGTTTCGTGGCAATGGCCAAACGTCAGACCTACTTGAACCATGAACCGCTCGATGCGATCATTGCCTATCACCTTTTGCAAACACTATTACGACGCTCAGAGTTCGCATTGGGTCAATATTTTAGAATTCATCTTTCCTTTCGCAAGTGGAACAACAGACTTGTTTTGACTGCTCGAGCCAAGGAACAACTTAGATGCGGCCCCGCGGACCATCGCGCCCGTCGGCAGCTAACCCTTGAAGGCTTGGCAAGTGGAGTGCAACACGGGAAAGGGGCAAGGGGCACGGAGGACAAGACGGAACAGGTGAGTGAATGTTCCTTTCGCTATATATATTGTAAGTGCTCTTCCGCTATATCGTTCACACGCACTTGATGCCCATCCTCAACCACCCTTTTAAATCACATCCGTTTTCCCTCCTTTCCCGTACCAATATCAGGCATCAAGACTTTACGAAGTTCAGACAAAATGAAGGTCACCGGCACCCTTGTTCTTCTCAGGTACAGTGCATCCATGCTCAGCACCCTAGAGACCACATCTAATGTCTATTACCAGCGCCTTTTTTGGCATTTCCAGCGCAGCTCTCTGCTCTTGTGACGGCAGTAACACCGATTCAGCCACATGTTGCGCTGACTTCTCTGGCTGGAGTAAGTTCGACCTGGTCCTCACTATAACCTGATCGTGGAGTTGTAAGATGTTGACATCTTGTGATAGCTGGATACGAATGCGAGACAGATCAGACCACCTACGCCATCTGCTGCTCAGGCCTTGACCGCACGACTTCGTGCCGATAAATATACCGCGGACGCCATGATCAAATAGACAGGTTATTGAATATAACCAACCGCCTTCAATCCTCTCATGGCCCAATTTTGACTACTTCTGTGACGAGTGATTATTCTCAAGACAGTAAAAGGCACTTAGTGTTTTCTTTCAACCCAATGGGTTGCGAGAGCTTCTGGAGTGTAATAATTTCTGTAAGGATACCTGGAGATTCTTGACTGGAAGGCATACAAGGGCTTGAGGCACAGAGGCATGTGCAACACTACAGCAGTATGCCTTACGATTTACTCTGAAGACGAGGGGATCATCAGTGGGTCAGGGTCTGGTGTTCTCTTGAGCAATACAGGAATCATTAGACCGCATGTGTTGATGACTTCAATCTATTTCGAATCTTCAAACCTCCGCGGATGAGATCGTGCCACATTGCCTCTTTACTATCAATATCTATACACAACCGCCTGACTAAGCTTAAAGGTTCTATGTACCCTAAGAGGTCGCATACCACCAGATATGGTCGGTCCAATTATTCTGTCTAAGCTCAATCATGCTCCGCTTGCCTACTCGTGGACAATACGGAACAGCACTCGACACATTTGTTTCACGCTTGATTACGGAATTGTTGCTCCGAAAAAGAGGTCAATTTGTTCTTGTAGTAGCGATAAATTAACATATAATCCCTACGAAAGCTATATCTCAGTTACATTTGCTCACAGAACCACAGTCTTAAACAAGCCCAGATCCCGAAAGCTTTTCAGCTCACGGATGTTCATTACCAAAACGGTATGGGTAGAAAAGCCAGGTAGGTAGAGCATCTGGGTAAGTGCTCTCTCACAGGTCTTGGTAAATGATCCGATTGAGTACTCACTGAATTATGACTGCTTCGATATTTCGACGGGTTTAATATGCCGGAGACCGTGATTTCCATGACTTTGCAACTCACGGGTCCTGCGGGCCATGTACTAATTCAATCGTACCGAGAGAGCCACGATGGTTAACGTCACCTATAGACGCCCCTTCAATTTGCAGCTCGATCTCCAACCGTCGATCTTGCTTCCAGCAGGGCCTTTGTTGCTAGGGGGTTATGTCAGGGGTGCTTTGTTTCGGTAAAGTTCCGACTTGCACCCCGTCGAAGGTTGATTTCGAGGGCACGATATATTCATTGAGAATCTCCTGAGTAGTTAGATGTAATACTGAAGGGCATGGCAAGGGTCCCTGGCCCTTCGATTATAAGGCGCGGGTCTATTCCTGGATGTCGTCGTTATATGTAGGGCAATACGAGACATGGAAGCTCATCACGTTATGGACGATTTCTACCTGCAAATACCGATCACAGATATGCATAGTCTTATTCTATAAGATTTGAATCAATATTGATTTGCATGATAAGGCATGCCGGAAGAAGGTCAATGGGCGAACCACCTCGGCACAGATCATTTGACCAAATCTGCCAACTAGGGTCCTATGGATAGGTTCAACTGGCCGGAATAACACTTCCTTACAAGAGCATTTAAAAATGGTCAATTGCTATCAGTGGCTAAGCGGCTTGGTCCTCGGGATGTCAAGATAAGCCTTTGTTCTCTCCAGTACTATGAGCATTGTGTGACCCGGCCCTACGTGGGTTCAATAACATTGTGCGCGCGCTTATTTCACTCTCTATGTGCTATCGCATTGTTTATGTATTTCTGTTTTGCCAGCGGATCTTTTGATTTTCGTTTAGACAAAAGCATTGTCGTCAAATAGACCTTCACTTCCACTTCGATGGCCGAGTATAAAAAGGCCTGTCCTTCTCAACTTCCATCTTTCTAATCTCCCTCTCTCCTCACCGGCCTCCGGAAAGGAATAACAGCTCTCAGAAGTGCACATCAGGTTTAACTTGATCGACAAAAACATCGCTTGCCTTCGATAGCTGTAAAGTTCTCATCTTCTACCATCTATCACCCGCTTCCGTCTACGAACATGCCTCTTCTGTCCGGCGATCTCTCGATGGAACAGAAGCTGAACCTTTTGACGCTTCGTGTCAATGTTGTTCTTGCTTTTGTTGTGATCATGGCTGTCACGCATTGGCTCCTGGGAGTCTTGCTATTTACGCTATGGTGGGAGCAGTCCTCTCGTCGAACGCCAGATCTTGAACGCGGTCTGGAACTTCAAAACATCTCACGTGAAGTTCCTAGATCGAGCCACCCTCCAGGCCGTTCGACGGCACCTCCAGTCGCGGCGTCGCCGTCGGAGTCCCGTGGACGACCCGTTGCGGCATATTCTCATGGTGGGGAGAACGAAGATTACTACAACATCGAGATCTCTCCTGAACCCCGTGCGGTCCGAGACCATGCGCATATGCAACATGAGAGCATAAGGTCGCCACCCGCAGTTGTTCGGCAACAAACGTACGGCGCAGATTACTCGACCCAGCCTCGTGAGAACCGCTTTCACGGAGATTTCAACAGGACCAATACCAATGACGCAAACTACGGAAAAAGAGGCAACCGGTTTGCTCACGGTACGTAGGTGCACCTGTGAGAGAAGAGGTGACACAGGACTTGAAGCAAGGTTGAGAAGTCCGCGAGCCGCGACGTTTCGCCCTGCTACAACAGTTTCCTGTTCATTCTGTGTCTGAGTACTGACCAGCCCGTAAGCGCAATTTAGTCCCTTCCGTAGAACTTTACCGAATTGGAATATTTCATTATTCCAAGCAGATATTCTCTCAATCAGTCTTACATCTCTACAATGTGACTTGTCATATAGAAATTGGCCAAAAAGGTTTTCGCCTTGTGTGATATTGTGAATGACAGTCAGAAGGCTGTAAAGAAACTTCATAGAAATGAAGCTTCCCCTTCATACCAAAGCTGGCAACAAGAAACAATCACTTCACATGGGAAGTCAATATTGACTGTCAGATCGTAATAAGCACGTCGCGCATCAATTCAGAAAGATGCATCTCCAGTGCAGCCGTGCAGCCATCTCAAACACGATATACCGCAAACATCATCAATGGGATATTCACGTCGACTTATCGATTGTTCTGTCAATTGAGCATATGATAAATAGTTCATTGTATGCTATTGAAAGCATGAGCGCTTGTAAAGTTTAACAATGCTTTTATGCACCGATATGGGCAGGCCGACCAGCCTTTGTCGCCCGCTTTTGCGTTTCCGTCGCTACTGTTACTGGATATGCATGTAAACTTAAATTCCTAAAAAGCTGGAAATGTAATCGGCCTTGCCAAGTTGCACGCCCTTAGCTCGGAGGATGGAGTACCCAGTGACCAAATGGAAATAGAAGTTTGGCACGCCATGATTCACAACAGCGTCCTTGACTGTAGACTTCAGTGTTTTTCCGAGGGTAGGACTTCGAGAATAATCAGTTTCAAGTTCGTTCGATCCAGCTGATACATATGATGAGTGATACTCACAGGTCGATGGTGTTCTGCTCCGTCCCCGAAGCCTTGGCTGCATCGCTAGACTTCAGCAACTCAAGTGTCTTCTGGACTACTTTCCGGAGGCCCGCAACAGTCTTTTCCTCAGCCTCGAAAGGTGTCACATTCTCTCCCGTTAGGCGGCCGAGGTTGATTTGTGCGAGCTTCGCGGTGTTCTGAACCTGGAAGTGCAGTGGCAACTGGTCATCGACCAGACGAGCCTCGAAGAATGTTGCGTCGACATCGACTCCCTTTTCCTTGGCATATGCCTCAGCTTTGGAGAGAATGTGGTCGTACGCTGTCAGGCCCTTAATGAAGATGGGCACGACAAAGTCATATGTTGCATTGGCTGACATGGTGAAGATGTAAGCGCTGGAAGTCAAATGAGGGGTTGGAGGCTCGCTAGGAAAATGTCAGAGGATGGTGAATTGTGTGGTATCAGCAAAAAGAAACAGAATGAACAGCTGGAATCAGGGGCACATCAGGCTTTATATATAGTCCACAATTGTGTTTTGAATAGACGTTGAGATACTGCAACTTAGTCATCCTCAGAGACCGATCACGCCGCCTGGATGGGGCGTTGCATCTTCAGCATCATGACTAAGTCCAATGGCGAATCGCGTTTTCGCAGCCTGCATCTCAACGTTACGCAGAAGGACACCACCAACGATATCCCGATTGGTAGTGGGCTGCAGTGTGCGAGCTTGTCCGCTCGAATGGCGTCATGCGGGGCCGGCAGCACGCCCTTGGAAGCTCATCGGCCTGATGATTATTCAGACCGCAAGATCTGGCAGACACCGGATTATTGTAAGGAGGAAACTTGCAAAGGCTGCTCAATTAAGCATAGGAGTGAAGTCGAAGCTAGTTCTTGAAAATCCCCTCATCGTAACAACTCGCTACAGCCGCCCCGAATATATCGTGCCACCCAACGAGCTCACCGTGATAATTCATTGCTCCCCGAAAACGGAGATGGTCCTCGGTCTCTTCATGGCTCGCTAAATCCGTGAAAATGTAAGCCACTTGAGACTGGGCCGGATCAAGGACGCCATCTGAAGTTCGGATGCTTCCAGTCGAGGTCTTCCACTTGCTCCTTGTTTAAGCCAGACAGATCCAGCTCGGATGACTTTGCGTTCCTTCGTCTGTTGTCAAGACGCATCCAGAAAGATACCCCGATTCCAAGGAGGCACCACGTGCTAGAGGTAGCCAAATTGAGACCATTGCCAATTGGAAAGTAGGGCCCGTCAAAGGGTAAGAAAGCCCATGTTGAGATAACTCCCTGGGGGGACAAGTGTTAGCCAACATAGTATTATCTCAGCACCAAGAGGTGGCAGTGTCTACTCACTCCTAATCCACCCAATGTCACATTCGTAGCTATTGCCACACTTCGAGCCGTGTCAGTCACTACATTGCAACTGATTTGAGCATTTGTTAGGCAACCCATTGTAAAACACGTGCTCGCAACTAAGAAAGTCGCCACGTAGCGTGCATGAGGATTCAGTGTCCCAAGAAATATACCATATCCAGTCAAAATTGGAAGCGCACAGAAGGTCATGATGGCCTGCCGACTGTCGAGTTTCCACGAAAGGCCGGAAAAGGCTACCGTAAGCAGAGCACCAACGATATATGGGGGGACAGTATAGAGCTGTTGCTCGGTGACAGATGCTTCCGGATAGATAGTTGATACGATGGTTGGCAAGAAGTTCCCAAGCCCCTGAACCGTCACGGTGTTGGCGAGAAGCATGGTACCTGTGGTCAGTGTCACAGGATTGGTAATTCCATGCCACAGCTTTTTGCGGCTCATTCCATCCAATAATATTGTGCCTGGAAGCCTTTCGGAGGTGACGCGGCGGGCCACAAGTTGGCGTTCCTCATGTGTCAGCCATCTGGCAGTCTCTGGGCGGTCCGTCAGGAGAACGAGCCCCAGGATCGAAAGGCCGACGGTTATGATACCTTCGATAACAAATATCATGCGCCATCCGTGCAGCGTGCCAAGACTTGGTAGGGAGAGGATGGCTGAGGCTAAAAGCCCACCAAATGCTCCGGCCAGGGGAGCCACTGCAGTATAGAAAGTTAACTGTTATCACTGAGAAATAGGCTTGAAACGAGAAAGAGGAGAGGTTCGGACGCCATCTGCACACAGCCCATTGCAAATGCTGACGGGAAACAGAACAAAGAGGGATACAGAGAGAGAGCTGGGACAAATGGTCAAACCTGCTCCAAGAATGAGCCATCGTATCCATTTGAGTGAGTCCAAATTGTGTCTGAAAGCTGCTTACTGCCAATATAGAACGACAATCTGAACACGAGCTCTGCACGGCAGTACCATCGGGACAGGTAGTAGGCGAATCCGGGCATTATACCGCTCTCAAATACACCAATGATGAAGCGAACAGCGAAGAGTTGTCCAGCTGTGCGCACTAATCCTGTGCAGATTGAAGCAATACCAAAGGCAAAAGTACACCCGGGCAGAAACCAGCCTGGCCCAATCCATTTGCAGCAGATGAGGGCAGGGATCTGGAAAATGGTAAACGCAACCGAGAAGCATGTCAACGCGATGTTATAATCGTAGCCGTGTAAGCCGAGCTCTCGCTCAAGCCCAGCGATCCTTGCGTTGCCTTGACGCATCATCGGTCAGCTCTTGTGTAAATCTAATGAGAGACTCCGGGTGAACGCATCATACCTATATTAGCACGGTCTATGAAGCAGAACAGGTATAATATACAAACTATGGGGCAAATTGCGAGGTCAATCTTCGTTCTTAGCCGTCGTTCCGAAGTTTGGCTGGTAGCCATAGGTACTTGGCTATCGCGAGGCGAGGATGTTCCATCCTTTAGTTCAAGATCCATTGCATTCTCCATGCAAGTCGGAGTGATTTCGGAAGCGTGCAGATCCATAGCTACAGATGCTTGATGCAAAAAAATGGCAGGCGATTGAGCAGTCAGGAGAGCACGAAAGCTATAAGAAGCACGGAGTCTACAAGGTTTTTCTCAACAGGGGGTATTGCTTACAATCACCTTCTCGCCAAGTCCTATGATCAATATTGGCTGCACATCTCAAGGGAAACGACCCCCGAGGGGCTGTTCAATTGACCACTCGGGTGTCGATGGGGCATTCAAGCTTATGCAACATCCAAGCAAATTTTGCCTTCAGGTCGCACCACACCGCCTGGAGATGCGCCACTTCAGGGATGTTAAATGCACATTCCGTGTAAGCTGAAGTAAGTTCAAATCATGCTGTGGAGCCACTTACGTGTTGGCTCACCGTGATAGTGATCGGGCGGGAATTTAGTAACGGCGCCTCGAGCTAGTTCACTTGATTCACTTGAATATTTTTGATAAGAATAGATTTGTACCTAATGGTTTCTCAAATCGAGATCAATTTCGATTTGTGAAACAGAATTTCTCTTTGGCCTAGTGAAAATGCTACGAAAATTGTCTACTCATTGGTCATCTAACTCGGCCGAAAGCCAATCACTTTCCTACCAGTAGACACTTATCTGTACCGAGAATAATCTGACTTATTCTGAATCGCGGACGGCTGGTAAGACGGAGGAGGTCTTTCGACCCTGTCAACATCCTCTTCACCAATTTTGTTTGACTGCGTATGACTAGAATAAGGAGGTGGCGGCAACGATGGACCCTCGGCCTGATCAGACGAGTTGTTTCCCCGCTGCTGAGCTTGAAGCTCAATATCACGGATCTGCTGCGTGGGCCGATGACGAAAAATATATGTTCCAACCAAAACAGCCGCGACCAGAATGACAGTAACAACTACAACAGCGATCTTTCCTGGAGTCCAGCCTGGGGTTTCGGTGCTTGTCAAACCCCCGGTGGTGGAATTGTTCCCATAGGGGCAATGAACATAGTCGTGAAGTCGACAGCCGACAGACATTGCGTAAGTAAACCTACGTTGAGTGAATCGGGTGATTTGTTAAATTTTCGGCGACGAGTCCGCCCATGAATCCGAGTGAGTCATTTATTGGTAGCCTGCTATATATAGCTCAATTGAACATAAAGGAGATTCAATTCTTGTCCAGCTATAATTTGTTGGACGGCGAAGATAATAGGAATCTGTCCAGCGATGATGAATGGAACAAAGGTATTGTCAAAAGCGTACAATCTTCTTTACATCCACGTTATGCCTTTGTCACCAAGAACTGTATCCTTTGTAAAGTCTATCACTCTGTTAACCTGTTCGCCGCCAGGTGCCACTGCTTTCGCGGATAGTAGAAGCGTATTTGTGGTGAGACGCTGCATATAGACAGTCAAACGTAAGCAGGCTGCTGCTAGTCTCGGGATCCAATCGGTCTTCATTCTGTTTAGTGAAGCTTGAAACTTTTATAGAGTCATGATTCGTGTAGAACCTTGATAAAATCATCCGAGTGCACAGCAGATGTTCGGGGATAGTTAGAAAGTCTGCAGCTGCTTCTTTCTGTCCCTCTCGGACAGGCGTGCTGCCGGTTGATAGGCATCTAATCGATATATGTGTTAACAAGTAATCATGGAAAAGAGATGGTGATAGTTCAAGATTCTCTCAAACATGCCTTTGAATATAATATGGACGGTAAAACTGGAAGCCAACTCCTTCAATTTCGGCAACTCGTCTCCGTTGAGTCCCTCAGTCGGGTCATTCACCCACTCCGGGAGTTGAATTAGCTTTAATTTTGAGAAGCGGTTGTTGGAGCCGCAGTGTTGCAGAAGTGAACAGATTTGTAGCCTCAGGCTCCTATGTGCTAGGACCGAGTCTGAGGCTGGATTGCCCGTCAAGCTTTCTGGATTTGCCGCCAACGCCAAACGTTGAAGACTTGGAGGCAAGAAGTTAACAAGTCCCAACTGAGCCGTCGCGCCCATGTTCAATGTGAACTGTGTCTGCCCACCACCGTCAAAGCAGACCATATGGATTGTCAGGTCCTTCAGCACCGAGAATGAAGGGAGACGGTCTTTCAAACTTCCTGGCTCAGATTGACTGTCGGTGCTAATCTGAGCCTCATTGGGCATTAACTTGAGAGTCTCCAAAGTAGCCGCGTGCCGCGCAATAGCCAGTCCCATGGCCTCTTGAAGGAATTCACCGTTTCTAGGCGATTCTGCAGCACCACATCCCCAATGCAAGACGAGCTTCCGCACGATTCTGCACGCACTCAATAGTGCATCTAAGCCGGCCGGCCAAATCCTAATTTCTGATTCCTCAAAGATCAGTTCTTCGATCGTGGAGGTCCCGGTAGAGGGCTCATCGGCGGTGAGGATGTTTTGAAGGCTGGACACGTCTACCCGGATGCCATGAAGCCGTTTGATGTTTGGAAAGGCATCGGGACTGAATATGACGGGGATTTGCCCTAGAGACCTGAACGTTTCGGGGCTTCCACGAAGCTTTGCCTCTATCGCATACCCTCTCCGCTGCGGGTGTCGTCGGAATGACATGCCTAGAGATTGCATGTACTCCCGTGAACGGCCGGACAACAGTTCCAGACTGCTATAAAGCAATGGTATGGCCATGTCGTGGAAGGCCTTGCATGTCTTCACGATGCTAAGCAAGTGTCTGGGGCTCTCTGTCGCAACCTCAAAGAAGATCTTGACGAGGAGCTCATCGGGGAGTTCGGAAATGTATGATCTGTTCAGGCGCATGAGTTGCCGCATGTAAATGCGAGAATTGATTGATTCCTCTTGGGCCGATAGAGCGCGCTGAAGTTCTTCTGCCCAGGCTTCTGCGCTGCTCTGGATCCGGGGCCATTCGAACACGCCAGACATTATGGGTAAATAGCGTATACTTACGATGAAAGACTGCAAAGAGAAGTCGTCTAGACTTGACTTCGTCGCAAGTGGAAATCTCTTGTTATAGCAGGCACAGCGAGGTGCGCGGCACCTATGACGCATGGTGGCTTGACGTGTCTCGCACTTTTGGTCTGTTAGCACTGTTATTTCCAAGCACTGATTGCCTGTGCTTTGTTTCGCTCTGTTACTCTGACGTCTCCTCGCAATTTCTCAGCATTCCTAGATGGCATTGGCGTGTTGACACCTGATGCAGGCTTCATGACCAGAAACCTCAGCATCTTCAAGTTCATCAACGGCAAACGCGCAGTCAATTCCATGTTATCTTTGGCGTGATTTTGATGCTTTGAACAAGGCACACCCGGCATTGTGCATGGCACAAATTTTCGACCAAGGGCTTGAACATGCTGGATGTGGGCATCACGATCAAGAACAGCAAATGAACAATTCACACTCGACTTTTACTTAGACGCCGTGTAATTCTTTCTGACTTTTACCTCTAACACAGCCTGCATTTCAAAATTTACTTAATGCAGTTCCAGACCGTACTCCTCTATCTATTCAGACATTCAACCTTTCAGCCCATTTCCTAATGCACTGCCGCGCATCCCCCTTCCTATTTCGCCGTTCCTGCTGGTGCAGCGTACGAAGCACTTGCTGCAGTATACCAATCATCATCCTGCTGAAGATACAGCTGGCTTTGTCGATATTCTGCAAGGTAATCGACTTCGTCGGGCATGACCGCTGGACTATACCCCTCGCCTGAATATCCACCAGGCGCAGCCATCTGCTCTCCTTGGTAGCCATCAGAAGCTATGTTACCATCCGTGTGGTGGGATGGGCCGGCATTCGGACTTTCATCGAACCCTTCGTTCCAGTATTGGTCTTCCGCGCTTTGATGTTGGTAGGTGGCGTCTCTCGGCATGGCTGGCGGTGGATTTAGGTGTCCAGCATATTCTTGATGAGCATTGGCATCAACGCCCCCATACCCAGGACTGTCCACATCATCTATCACAAATCGCGATGGACTAGGATAAGGTTGGCTTTCGCCATTCCATGCCACATACTGATCGCTTGTCTGTGCTTGATCTCGGCTCGTTTCATCCGCTCCCTGCTGAGCGGCTCCAGGGTCTGATCCAGCCAGTGTAGAGTCATCGCTTAGCCCAGTCGACATTCTCTCCGGTTGCCACGAGTAGCGGCCATCGTTTATGACCCCTTCTGGGCCCTCGGCAACCCCTCGCTCTGCCTTTTCGCCGTCAGCCCCGTCAACAATTGCCCGACTTCCACCGCCCTCAACCTTGGCATCAGCTTCAGCGTTGCTCTCCTTGATCTTCCCGTGCAGCAAGACCTCGCATATGCCACCTAAAAACCCCAGGATCATGATCCCAAGCAAGGCACCTAATAACAACAGTGCGATTTCCCAGGCCTGGAGAGGGCCATCTCCAAATAAAGATCGCTTTGACCGGTTGTATTGTTCATCTGCTGTCGAGGTAGGAAGTGGCGAGCTAGTCCCTCGGGTCAGCAGGAAGCCTGAGACAAGAAGAGACGAGAGAGGCATGCGCATCATATACGAAGATGTAGTATATGATGCCATATGAAGTCTTAGAAACCTTATGAGGTTTCCAGATGGATTTGCAAAAGGAGCGTGTAGATAGCCAATTGCATGAGAAAGTAAGGACCGACAAAATGAAAGACAAAGGGTCGAGTCTTGGAAAATTCAATCCCGATGTGGTACACTATTTAGTAAATTGAATGCAGAAGCTCTCCCATGTCCATAAGGAGACCACAGATGCCGCCATATCAGGAGCGACCGTCCCCGGGTGTTTCTGTCCGTGACAGTATCGTGGCCCCGTACGGAAATGGCCCGTTTTGCTTGATGGGGCATTATTGACCACTGGTGTATTGGCGCGGTGGCTGCTCGTGGCCCATTAGTTGGCCACATGGCCCATTTGAGATTGTCTGACGCCCAATCTGTTTTGTTATTTGGTGGGCTCTGCAAGACGGTGGGGGCGGCCGAGGGTAGGAGGCCACCATGGTGCACCGCCTCTCGAAACACAAACCCGACGAGACCGTGGTCTTCGGTCGGTGCCAAGGCAACATAGAGTAGCCTTCGAAACGAACAGAAACACCAATTGGGCTGGACTGGCTAAATAATTGACCACTTTGGGCTCTACCCCGGATCAGGGGCTCATCGTGTACAACAAGTGCGCCAATCTCAAAGACTTTGTGACAGGCACTTCCAGCCTCTTATTCGCCAAGTACAACATCATGTAGTTTCCTAATCTTCGACATCTACATGGAGTGAATACACATGGGTGCGATCGCAATCAGGGCAACATTTCCTCGGGACAGTGGGTTGCTACTTTGACATCGATCTCGACGCTACACTGCGCCTGCAGCACCTCCGGCAATCCAGCCCAATACCATTTCCACTACGATGCAATCAACACAGCGACCAGGCGTGTATGCAACTATGCTAAGCTTTGGAGCAGGTGATGCGAGTGCAACCCTAGCTTAACTGAGGCAGAGCCGCCTCGCCGTCACAGACAAAATGCTAAATGGAGTACATTTAATGCCCTCTCTTAAGGGCAGTTGGCAGTTCAGCCCCAGCTGGATGTGCGGAAGGCTGGCCGGAACTTCACTGTCCCCACGATCAACCTCGTCATGTCTTAGAGGCCCGGTATCATGTTAACAGGGAGCAGAAGTCAATCGGTCCCGGTGACAGCCATCTGACGTCCACGTGTGACCAACCAATAAGTCAATGCTATCGGCCCATGCTATAGAGATAATAGAGCTCCCCCACCGTTCATGTATACAGCGCATGAGTCTGACACGGTTCAATCCGAGAGGGACTCACATGGATGATCGTCGCTCAAAGCCTCGGCAAGCTGTGAGCAATGCCAATTACCCCAGACGCCACACCTGTTCTTCCCCGCGTTGAGCCAGCCAGGGGTCGACCCTCGAGCGCCCTCGGTTGCTATCGCGAGGATCACTGCTCGAACCCATGAACATGTGAAACCTGACGTCACTAGAGCGGTTGAGCGGCAGGAGGATTTTCAAATCACAGAGTGCCTCCTGGTGCTTAAGTGCCTGCATATTGACATAATTGGAGATGGATTTGCAGATTGCTTTAGGAAAACGGCGGTTGGGAAGCATCGTCCCGGACCCTGGGCGCAGAAGTAGACTAGACCAGATTACAGTACTGCTGTGCACATTCTAGATACATGGTGCAGGATGTGGGCTCAAGCCTCTGCAGGTGCAACGTGCTACTGTGGGTGACAGGTCATGAGAGCGCGGAGATCAACTGGCTCGGCATTTGGAGGAAACGCTCGCGGATTGAGACGACCGGGCGCAGAGATGAGATGATAAGCCTATTATCTTGAGAACAGGATATGAGAGGGGTAGTCGATGGGTAAAGTTCGTCTGATCAACAATCTCACCGCAGATGAGGGGCGTCGGGGTAGGCATGGTGGCTACTCAGGCAAGGCCCGCGACCATGCTAGGCTCGCGGCGAGAATCGCAAAACAAAACTGCTGGAAGACACAGCCGAGCTGGAGATGCACGAAGACCTCTATATGTCAGTTGAGTGGCCCGGAGATCCGAATCGGCTCACCACGTCAAAAGCCCCGGGATGACGAGGCCCGGGATGGCGCTGTCGTAAGCTTATCGCACGTTCAGGGCCCGGAGGCAACGGCAGCGGCAGCGTGAACTTTATATCCTCACAGACCCGGGACGGGCGGGTGACCAGCCAATGCCGCAAGTCCCGAGCAAGTCGAGGCTCAAATTGTATTGTGAAAGGAGTACCCAGTGCAGCCAGTCGACGAAGACGTGCACTTGAATACTGGCCTGGAAGCACTGAGCTGGATAAAGCCCACAGCGAGTTTCAAGTCGCGAGCTTGAGAGATTAATGGCGTGATGTTGAGATTGGTCGCACAACCGAGCCTCGTTTGGTTCGGAAATGGCGGTAGGACGCGGAGGTTATTTTGAGATCCATATGGCCCGAGAACGCCCTGGACTCCGTGACTGGCGCCAAGGCTGGAGGCTCTACACGTGTAGACAGCCTGACAAGGCCCTAGGAAGATTTTGCAGCTGCACGACGGGCGACGGCGGCAAGCTGTGGCACCCAGTCTGCCGAAGTGCCGCGGGAAAGCTGAAAAGGATCTGACTGCGTTGCGTTGCTCGATATAAGCCCTAGTGGCAAGGTGCAAACGTGGACACAGCTGAGAAGCTGACCAGGAAAGGGAAAATGTGAGACTCCTTCGGCGTAGGGACGAACGCCCACGTCCACCCAAATCCACACTTGCTGAACATGATGCATGCAGGCCACACAATTGGGGGTCCAGACCCGCCCAGTTTGCGGGCCGTTAGTCCCTGTCGACAGCAACGGGGGCGGAATCCTCCTGCACGTGTTGCCGTCCGGGTGCATTGATGCGACACTTGGTCGGTCCAGTGCCAGTCAGTTCTGCCAGTTCTGTCAGTCTGTCATTCAGTCTCTCAGTCTTTCCGTGTATTAGCCAGTACTGGCAGTGTCCAGTGGGTGTCCCAGTGTTCACCGACGATTCAGTCTCCTGTTACAGTAGTCAGTGCCGCCATCCTGCGCTGCGGACCTTTGCCGACTCTCGTCGATAAGACACGAATTAATTGTGTGGTCGTGCCCAATGGCAGGATAGGCTGGGCAGTCCCACGCCCCCGCCCAGGCGATCCCACCAGCCTAATTAGGAAGCACAACAGTAGGCCAGCGTGCCATCGGGGTCCGAAAGTAGAATTTCCCCGCAAGATCTCGTGGTGCACAAGAGCCTGCAGGCGAGAGACGGCAGGGCAGAAAGCTGGCAAAGGGACGAGTTTCGACCAGACATCTGATCAGTGGAGCCCTCGGCTCGTCTCCTCTTTCTGCCCTAGCCAGGGGCAACGGTCCAGGCTGCATTGAGCAAAGAGTCTATGTACAGCAAGAGGGAGAGTAGCCCATCCTTGCATGCCTACACCGTCACCGTGGACTTTGAAGATCAAAGGAAGGTGACGAGGTGACGAGGTCAGGGTCGAGCTTCAAGTTCAGGTGAAGTGCGGAGACGACGTTGCTGAAGTGTCGATCAATGCCCCTTTCTGCCAGGCGTATAGTGCCTGCCATATGGCGTCCCGGGTCGGTCTGTGTGGTGATGGACCAAGTCAGTGCAAGTCTGAAGTCTGTGCAGCGTCAGACACGGATCCCATGTGGATAGAGTAGCGAGAGGATCTGCCTGTGATGGCCGCCGTCGTGGCCGTGGACCCTGGCTCCCTGGACCCGGCAGACGTCACGCAGAAACCTTGGAGGAAGCTTGGAAGGCCCAAGTGTCGGGGAAAATGTCTGTCGGTGCCAATCAATTCACAGGAGACTCGGTGTGCAGCGGCCTCGATCGCTACCGCCACAACAGCCACGGGAGAAGGTCAACCTGTGGTGTCAACGGTCGCGGATTCGCCAGTGTGCCAGCGTGCAAGGATGTGAGCTGCTCAATGGCGTCTTCTGGGGGCTGCTGCACTGTGGAAGAACGTGTGGTTGCGTTGCAGTGGATAGTCTGGGTAGATTGCGACGGTCCTGCATACCGTTGTCAGCTAACGCGAGTAAAAAGAACAATCCTGATATACCGTAAGGGGGGGCGGTCAGGACCTGAAAAAGTCCCGTCCCACCCACTTCACGATCAATAGTCCACTCGTCTAATCTCACTTTCTGTTTTCTCCTGTCCTCCCTTAACTGGGCCGGCATTGAATATCCATAATATTGTATATTGTATATTGTACAGAGGCAGAGGCGCGAACTGCTGCCGTTGCGGGCACCATGGATTACATGTAAGTCTTGTCCCCTTAGGCGCAATTTCCCGGCTTGTTCTAGTTCCATGTATGATGGAGGAAGAGCCCCTTGGCGGCCACTGCCAGCGCCTCTTCGTGCAGCTCAGTTGTGTTTCGCAGCACCAGCACCAGCACAACTCGTATAGCTTGGTCAAACCGCTGGCGCGGCACTAACACGCAACTCCCTTTGTACAGATCCATCTCGACGGCATGCTTTGCGACCAACAATGCAATTTCGAAAACATCACCGACTCTACGAAGCTTCATTCGGGAAGTCCGAGAGGCACGAGCAGAGCTCGACGCCGTCCTCGCCGAGCTTCATTCCCTGGATGGAGTCCTCGACATCCTGAAAGATGACGCCTCGAGCTTCCCCGAGCCATTGGCGAAGCGGACCCCGCCTCTGCTCGAACATTGCACAAGTATAGTGCACCAGATCGAAGGGTACATGCACGTTTGCAACGGCCTGGGGCTCTCGGCAAGAGACAAGAAATACAGATGGATGGCCATACGAGGAGATATGGAGAAGCTGAGGCTCACACTAGAGGGATACAAATCCACTCTGGCCGTGGTGACCGATCTCGTTGGATTGTGCGTACCATCTATGTGATGACAAAATGCAGAGGACCGACCAGAAGGGCTGACAAGTGTTTCTTTATGTGTGCAGGACGAAAACCAAGCGGGAAAACGAACGGCTTTCCATCGACAGTGAAGCAACCCAGTATCGCGAGACACTTGAGCACCAGATGTCGATTAACGATGACATCAAGAACGACCTCACACGTGTCATGGGCAGCATGGGTGGCCTCCGGGCAAGGCTGCAGGCTGAGTTTGGTTCTATCTATGCCGTATCCGACATCGAGAAGTATCTGGACGCGATGCAACTGCATGCAACAAACCTGGGTTACAGGCTCGAGGCCGAGAGATTGGAGGCACGCCAGGCTCCACGACAGGCACGGGGAGCAGATCGCGAAGATCGTCATACGCACAGTGGGCCCTCGTCGGTGGGTGACGCACCAGACAGTGCCATCGACATGAACGATGGGCCACCCAGCCCGTATCGACGCCACTCCAAGGACGAGCCTGATTCGCCCCCTGACAGGCGCTTGCGGCACGATAAGTCGCTACCAAACTTGCCCATCGTCGAAATAGACGAATTCATCGACGAGATCGACGAACTCGGTGACCTCCCTGAACCCTCCGCGCGCGCTCCCACCCCACCCCCCAAAGCCGTTGCACGTTCCAATTCTATCCATGTTTCGACCCTGTCGCCCTGGGGTGGCCACCTGCCAGGACTCTCCAGACCCTCGTCGGTTCGCAGTGTGAGCGACTATGGGGTCCTCGACTCTGAAGGAAACCCCGTCGTCCCCCGGCGGATGAGTTCGCTCCGCAGCCTTCCTCGGTCTGATGGCGACGCCCTGTCAACGGTGGGCAGTCTGAGAGGAATCCAACCACCAAGGAGCGAAAGTAGTTTCAGCATGTACTCATCCGCCGGCACGGTCACCACGACCATCACGGGCGGAGCCAAAGCACATGATCCCCCACCGATCAGAGATGAGAGATCAAACAACAGCCGGCCTAGTCGAAGGCTCTTTGGTCGGCGAAGCTCATTCAGTGTTCCTGGTCTGCCCACCCGGCCTGCTACGACCAACAACACCGCCAGTGGCACCAAGGCTCACATACTGAATGCCCTCGCAGGGCCGGGCAACGCCCTCGCCATACCAGCTGCGAGAGCTGACGCCGCTTCACACTTGCCTCCGTCACCACCATCACCACCAACAGCACGGGGTCACCGCCCGAACCCATCGGTCGATACGACTGTCACCACTGCCACCTCAAACAGTGGCACCAAGGCCCTCCGCCCCTCGACGGCCGTGTCCTCCACAGGCGCAAGCATACGCAGCAACTCATCAAGAATCTCGTCCATGTTCAGGAGGGTCAGCGTCTGGTCACCTCGGATCACCGCGGAGACTCCCCCAGAGGAGCCTGAGCCCGACGACATCTTCGGCGTCTCACTTAAGAAAAGCATGCAGATGGCCGCGGCCACCGTCAAGACGCACCATGACGGTTCCAAGGGGTCGTCAAGGCGCGACTTCCCGCGCTGCATCCTGTCGTGCGTGAGCTTCATTAAGGAGAACAACGGCATCTACGCGCCGCACATCTTCGGCGGCGAGATGGCGAGCGGCGAGGCCATGGTGCGCGTTGCCAGCCTCAAAGAGAGCTTCAGCACGGCGCCCTACTACGGCGAGGGCAATGTCGACTGGGACGCCTACGACGTGTACGACGCAGCGGAGCTCATCGTGCTGTTCCTGCAGCAGCTGCCCAAGCCCCTGATCAGCGAGACGGTCGCCAAGCGCTGGATTGTGCTGTCCAAGCAGGCGACCCTGCCGGGCAGCATGGGCATGCGGCTAGACCACTGCATCGACTTCTGGGATGAAGCACTTCTGGGAGTCCGGGGCGCCGCGCGCAGCCTGTTCAAGCTGCTGCTCAACCTGTGGGGCGACGTCGCCGACGCCGCCGACGCCAATGAGATGACCGCCGAGCGGCTGGCGGCACGCATGCTCAATCCTCTCATGCATCTGCCTGCAGGCAAATACACGACTGATTTCATGCTCGGGCTAGCGTTCCTGATCCGCAAGAGGAGTGAGTATAGTGTTATGCTTCGGGATGGTAGGAAGAGCAAGGCGGCTTTTTGAGTCACGAAATAAGTGGCCGACTGAGCGAGATGGTTGATTACGGGCATTGACTTGGTTCAGCCGTTCGCCTTAGAGGACGGCAACACCGTTGTCAACAGTTAGTTCTGTTGGTGAGCAATCTGCTCTTGATATGGTTTGACGCGAGAGAGACCTCGCTTTACATTGGTCATTTGCCCCCTATGGCCTTTTACAGGAAGATCAGACGCGCAGAGCAACTATCTGCGATAACATATACCTACAAAAGCCTTTCCACCGGCTTGTGTATTCTATCACACTCGTTTTATCATAGGGAGGAATTTTGTTGGCGAAGATACCCGGAGAAAATGTTTAAGGTTTATTGTCTATTTAATTACTACTCACATGTCTCATTACTGCACCGTGCTCATTTCCTTGTGTATGACGCAAGCCTTGAATATATTCATGCTGACACCTAGAGGCCGGTCAGGGGACGGCATCCCTAGAGTCCATCGGGTACTTCTGCCCTTGCAGTTCCATGCCAATCAAGGGCTATGGAAGTTTCTCTTTAGTTCTTGACAGCATACGTTCTTCGGTATGCGTCGTCGATGCTCTCCAGGTAGTATGTCCCAGCGGCTAGTGAAGCTATCTCTCCAGCGGGCTGGAAGCTCTTGGAACCATAGGCCTTCAGCCTGAGTGCACATGCCTAGACAACATTCAATTAGTATCGGATCCGCTCCATTTTGCAGCAAAAATTGGCTCACATTCTCATATTCCTCTGGCGTGGCGATATGACGTCGATTGAGCCTGTCCATGAGATCGATCTTCCGCACCATTTCGCTGACGTCTCCGGTGACCTTGAGAGCAAAAAGAGTGCTGGCTATTCCGCTTCCGTACTGGCTAAGGTATGAGCAAGAGCAAAGTATCCAGAAAAATTTTTGGGTCTGAGTACTTACACTAAACATGCCGATTGTCTTCCCCACAGCTTCTTTCGGGTCGATGTTACTGATGAGGCTGATGAGTGAGCAGTACAAGCTCGCAGTGTACATGTTGCCGCACAGGGTGGGAGCGGCGATGCACGGCTCGACTCTGGACTGGAAGCGATCTTTCGAGAGCGCCACAAAGAGTTTTTCCAGCTCCTTGCTCTTCAGAGACTCCTCGTAGCTGAGCTGCTGCAGTTCGGCAGGGACCGCGTTCCGGGTCTTCTCATCGGTCGAGTGCAGAAAGTCATTGTACATGAGACGTCCGTATGATTTGCTGACGAGTTTGCAGTTTGGGGTATGGAATGCCATGTAATCAAAACCATCCAGCAAGTGCTTTTGCGCATCATTAGGCCCGTGGCCGTTGGTATCGCTCTGCGTCTTTTCCACCCTTTCGCGCAGGCGCTTGTAGCACCCATCCAGTGCGGAGAGGTAGGCTCGGATAGACTCATGGCCGTTGACCACAGGGAACTCGACCTTAAGATCAGGCTTGTAGAAGTCATAGGCATGGGTCATGAAAGTTCCCCTTAGGACTGGCTCGAGAGAGAGCAAAGAGTTGGGGCCCACGAGCATGGCCACACAGCCAGCGCCGCCCGTGGGCCTAGAAGAAGCCTCCCGGTACAGCGCGATATCCGAGGCAACCACTATAGCATCACGGCCATCCCATGAGCGAGATTCGACCCAGTTTACCGCATTGAACAATGCGCTTGTACCCCCGTAGCATGCGTTGACGGTGTCGATGCCCTCCAAACTTGTGTTCCCAGCCGGCTCGAACAGCTGGGTCAGCACACTTTTGACAGACTTGGCCTTGTCGATCAGAGATTCGGTGCCAACCTCCAAGCGCCCAATCGACTTGGGGTCGATGTTGTATTTGCGGAGCAAGGAGGAGACGGCCGTAAGGGCAAGTGAGCACACGTCTGCATGGAGATTGGTCAGTCGTAGGTTGACTATAGTAACCCAGAGTGGTGGCCCGATCCTTGTTCAATCCGGACTCCAAGTCACGCACCTTCTCGATCATCGCAGTAATTCATGTACTTCAAACCCAAGCCGATAGTGTATTTGCCGGCGGAAACGCCCTGATATTGTTCAAAAAGCGCTTGATCCAAGCACTATGGATTTCAATTAGCCGACGGACATGGAAAAGACCGCTAGATGTGCTCTCAAGTGTATTACGGGAAGCACGAACCTGATTGGGAATGTAGATTTCCATGGCTTTAATGCCGACATTTTCTGGATATGCCATCTTGAAAGACGTTTATATGGTCTTATGGGAGATAGACTTCAGCTGCAATGCCACAACGAGAAACACCACTCGATCGAATGCTCGGGCCAAAACACTACTACCTATTTAGTCTGCGTGAAGTAGGGTTTTATAGTCGCGAGCAACTGAGGCTGTGCAAAATGTGTGTACTTGTGAGAATAACGCTTGGACTCCTCCTGAAGTATACGCTGTTCCGTTTTGGGTATTCGAAGGATGCGGCGCATGCCAGCTTCATTTCCTTTCAGTTACCTTGGAGCTCTTACTGATAGCGGACCCATTTGAGACGCGACATTCTGGATACCAGACAACCGAACCGATTGTTTGAAACTCAGCTCAGCATTTGGGGCTGAGCACATACCCTTGCCCACATGAACCCATGTTGTTGTCACTGTCAACAACTGCCCATGATATGAGGCTTCTGAGGCCAAGGCGCCCGTGTTCTGCTTCATTTGAGCCTGTTCAATTACGCCATCACTCCGTAACCAACGAGCCGCCCTGTGGTTTCCTGGGGCTATCAACATTAAGACCAAGCTACATGACTCCCAGACCGTGTCCACGGAGTTAGGTAACATTGATGTGAAGGGTTGTGTGATGGATGCTGAATTGATGACTGCATACTCGGTAGTCAGCCGAGACAAGGTCATACACTGCAGTACCTGCGTCATCCCCGGCTCATTATTCCCCATCTTTTGCCTGTTGTAAGTACCTGTAAACAAGATGGTATAACATCTGGCCGATCTTACACTGCGCCGGATTACGTGAAGCGGGATTAAAGACGGCCATGCCCACTCACATAGACCAATAGCAACGGATACTTCCTCTGCTGGTAGCAACCTGCCGACGGATTCAGCGTACATCGAGCCGTTTCTGTTATATTAGCTTCTTATTTTCCACTTGCACTGACTCGATTTCAAGAAGCTCTTCCGCTGCATAGTCCATGCAGAGACATTTCTGGTCATTTCATGACGAGAACGGATCGACCTGATAAACTTGCCTGCCTGCTATATTTCTGGAATCCGAGAACACAACAGCCAGAGTCGTCGATATTCATGGTCATTGGATCATATGGGTCTCAATATTTGCTTTGTCATCGATCATACGCTGTTGCATCTTCCCAGTTTAACGGCTCTCCGACGCCGCCCCAAGCCCGCACAGGCCTAATGCGAGGCAGCATTTATTGAGCCCTCCTCTTCGACATCCCTTATTACCCTCTGATTGTAGCTTCTTACTCGAAGCTTCATTGCGCACGTGGTGCTCACAAACGCTAGAAAGAATCAAATCGATGACCTCGACTTGAATAGTAGTCCCTCATCAACTATTTACGCGCGTGTGACGTGTCATGCACTTAGATCAAGGAGCCATTTCGCCCCCATTCTTTTATCTTTAATACCGGCTACCAGTGCCAATTATTGTTGGCTCATTTCCTCATCTGTTTTATGGGCGACAAATCCAATCGTATCAAGGTTCTTGATCCTTGGCAGCGGATTTACCTCAAACTACTGGCACTTCCGCGATGACTTCCGCATCAACTTCATACGCATCTTCTGATGCTAGTCCTTAACACGTAGAAGAGATCCGAATTCTAAAAGTTTTCTTGGCAGCTAGAAAGAATGTTGGGTTGGACGGTCTCTATATGCAGTGGGACGGAATCATGGGCTGATTCTTGCCAGATGCGGAGGTGTTCACGGAAACTCTTAGATTGCATTCTGACTCCTACTACTCCAGGTCTGACTCCATAGTTATCGTCAGACTTGAGTTAGACATGAGCATGTTTAGTTGCAAGCTTTGCATTTTCTCTCTTCGCAATCAGACCTGAGAAGAAGAGAGATGAAACTCTTGCGGTTGTGGGGTCAACAGTCCGATCGGTGTTTGGCTTTTCCTCTCGGCACAACGAATCCCCAATCCTCTACAACGCTCCCAGTCGATACGGGCATATAAGCGCTCTTCGGAAAGGCGAAAGGGTACAGTATTGCGGCTCTATTCGGGATGTGGTAGCTGTTTGCCGTCTCTCATCAATGACTGATTTGTCCTTGATTCGGGAATGGATTCAGATCTATCACGACATTCACACCGATTCTGACCTTGGTTGCCGAGCCAAGTTCAAGGGTGGTCTTTCACTTGAAGGCTTCATAGTGATCGATCGATACCGAGTTTCTCAACCCGACTTATCCGGCATCAAATCTGTTCTTTTGCGGAACATGGACAAGATGTATTGACAATCTACCCTTATGATTATCGCCCCTTGTAGCACGTGTCCTGGCCAAGGTCTTGCTGGTATCACTGGGCCTAGGGAGGTTGAGCAGCTACGTTCTCAGGTGAACTCTCCTCATCTGATGCAGTGGGCCACCGATGTTAAAAGCGAGATTGAATGTTCGATTTGGAACACGCCCGGTCGGACTTATCAGGAAACTGTGTTATCAAGGAAAAGGCTCGTTTTCACCGAGAAGCAATGCTATTTTCAGTGCGGTGCAGGGCATGACTTCAACCGTAAAGAAGGAAGTCGCTACGAAATAGCTTCTATTCATAGGGATCAAATCCCAGTCATGTTCCCTTCCATGCCCCATAAACTTTACAAGCACCTCGTGTCAGGCTTCCGGCAAGGGTGAACGACTATTAACAGAGACAAGTCTCCAAAGAATCTAACGTTCTGCCTGACTTTTCAGGCATATTGAGCATGTTCCTGTTGGTGCGATTCATTCATGATTCACTATCACGGTACCCAATCAAGTGGGAAGAAATCATTCTTGGAAGAGGCTATCCGGGGTTGCATATGCAGCTTGTTACGACGCTCGAGCTGGAGTTCGAGGAGGGAGCTATAATTCCGTGTCCTCGGGATCAAGTACTTGTAATCTGGCGAAGCATGCCATGAGAATGGGAAGTATACACCTCCTGCATGTTACTAGGTGGTTCACAAGTCTGTCGATCCCTGGCTGCCCAGTCCGTCCCCTGTCCAAATGTGACCATTTATGACTTCGTACCTTGTGGCCCATATTCGATAATTTTGTCGACCGTGTTATGGCTGGAAAGATCGGCTGAGTAAGATTGAAACTCGCCCCCTTCAGAAGGGGATATTCAGACGCACGCCACTGCGCCACACGACTGTATAAGACTTACCTTTTCACGAATTTGTCATGTTCCCACAACACCTCCTCACGCCAAGAATCGAAGGGGGATACGGAAGTGAAACACATGCGTAAAGGTAATTGGTTTAATGATTGACCGAGTTGAGCAGGTCTATGAGTTCCAATCCGGTCGCCAGCGCTAGTCGCAGCCTCGTCAGATTTCTCCACTTTCAGATAGATCTAGGCCCAGTTTCTGAGGCTTCTTCCTTCTCTTATCTACGAGAAAAGCTTAGCCCCGCCAGACTGTGGCTGTGATTACATTGCTGCATGCTCGCAACGAGCAGTTTCACCGCTGCGCTGGTTTGCCCGTAGCAACATGCCGATAAATATTGCTTCTTGGCCAGCTGAAATCTTGCAAAACGGCAAGGGCCGAGATGATCCCGGAAAAGGCTTGCAGGAGCTGAACGACGATCTCTTCCCAAGAACGCCGTCTTTTGAATTACTTGCATATGGTGAAAGATAGCCCGGACCTGCTCGCAGACGAAGGACGAGGACAGCCGCAGGCCGGTCAGAGAGGCTGCTTTTAAGGAGCAGACTCCCATCTGGAGGATTAACTGGGGTGGCCAAAGATCGAGACTCTACAATCTCTGTACAAATTTGCTCGGCACACCTCCAAAAATTTCGCTGCCTTCTACTTCATTGATTACTAATTTTGGCCTTACCTTCAAAGCTATGGCCTCCACTAAGGCCAACGCCACTACGGCAGACGTCGTTGGCTGGACCACTGGCCCGGGAACCCGGGGAACGCTCACACTCGTCTGGAGCTGCGTGATCACAATCTTCGCCTGCACGTGGACTGTGTTACACCTCAACGTTCCTGGTCGGAAGGAGGCTTCCCTGTGGAAAACGCTACGTAAGGTGAAATGGATGGCCATCAACATTTTGTTCCCGGAGTTCATCTTTGCTAAAGCTGTCTGCGATCTACGGCTTGCGCTTGAGGAACTACGTGAATTCGATGAGAATGTAAGAAAAAGCGAGAAACACTGCAAATGGACCGTGCCGGAGAATATTCGGCGCAAGAGCCACGAGTGGTCTTGGGACTTTGAGTATCCGCTATGGGCGGATTGGCTATATCGCCTGCTGCGCCTGGACCCTCCACGACAGCCATTCAAACAAAAATCACCCCCACCATGGATTTTAAAACTTTGTGACCTGCTTCATTTCCGCGCCAAGTCAACTGACAACCCTGTGGCGGCAAGGCAGTCTTATCTGCCCGACGACACTGAGATAACTCAGCGTTCTTCACAGCGGGACTCTCAGAAGACAACCCGATCGATTTTGCAGTGCGACCAGAAAGCGGACGTCAAGTCTGACAACCAGAGCGACGTTCAACCAGAAGTTCAGTCTTCTTCTCGGCGCTTAAGTACGGGAGCTGATTTTCCCGAACCGAAGGAAGTCAATAGCGTCCAGCACGACCCAGACGTCGCCTCAACAGAAGCACACGAACAAGACGACCAATCCCAGATGCAAGAAGAGACACTACCCGTTCAATGGCGGACTGTCCAGAAGTGGACTGTTGTACACTCTTACTATGCCCAGATGGGGGGCATCTTGTACCCAGATAACTTTCGACAAGATAACTTTCGACAAGATAACTTTCGACAAGTAGACTCTTCGAGGGAGGAGCCTCGATATCAGTGCCTTACAGCATCCATGCTGACTCTGCGGTATTCTTTTCACGGCGACAAACATCCATTCGATCACCTCATTTTGACAGAGCAAGACGTCAAAGACAAGAGCAAGGCAGATTGGGTATTGAAAGGGATAGCTGTCGCTCAGATCGCATGGCTCATCCTGAGTGTGACTGTTCGCAGCATCATGGACTTCCCGATCGCTCAGCTTGAGATCGCTACGATTTCATTTGCTTTCATAGCTATTCTTAGTTATGTGGCTAATTGGTGGAAACCGAAAGATATTTCCCACGCTACCATTCTACCAACGTTTTGCTGGGGTTACGAGGAAGATAAAGATCGGTCTTTATCCTCTACGCCGCAGCCATTCATGCTTCGGCTTTGGTCACCAACAAAAGCCGCGGAAAAAGCCCTCTTTATTCAAGACGACTTACCGCGGGTTCCAAATGACTACGTATGGATGGAGGGCGATAGCCCCCTAGTATTCTTTCTCATGGCCATCTCGTCCTTAGGCTTTGGTGGCTTGCATTGTCTAGCGTGGAATTTCGAGTTTCCAACGCAAACTGAGCTTCTCTGCTGGAGGATTGCAAGTGTCACTTCGGCTATCTTACCTTCTTTGACATTGGGAATTAGTCTCGCCATCAACTTTCTGGCGACCAGTTACACCGACTCTCAGCTTGTATCGATCCTCTTGCGCAAGCTTGAGCCATTGGGGAAGGCACCTACGGCACCTACGGAGTGGTGGCAGCTAATGACACAGCCCGACTTTTTGAAGTGGAAATATGAAAGCCAGAAGCTGCTTATACGGACGCCGGGGGAAAGAGATTGGCTACATGAGCCCTCGGCGAAAATTATTGAGAAACAACGAGACTCGGAGCCTGAAGATTTTCCGTACTTCGCATACCGCATTTTTTTTCATCAATACGAATGTTTTCACGAGTACTGGGACAAGGCCCTGTCAGCTCCGGATCCAAGTTCCACTGCTGCGTTGTGCCAGGAGTGGCTCAAATCAGCTTCAAATCTGAAGAAATATTCAGAAGACGGACCGGTCGATTTTTGGCGCGAGTACGAGGCTTTCATCACAAGCACGCGCGGATCCCCTATATCCACGCCGGATTTGCGCGAAACGACCTACATCGACTTTCTTCTTCAAGTTTGTGGCGAAGTCTCTGAACAGAACCGCGACTGGAAGTTTTTGAGCAATCGCGCGTCGAATTTCCTAACCATCGGCAGTGGTGTTCTCTACACAGCTGCCCGATTGATCAATCTCGTCCTGATGTTCACCTGCCTCAGAAGGGCACCCGTGGACACCTATCAGGTGACACCCTGGCTTGAACTGTTGCCGAACTTTTCATGATCTCAGCGGTCGGTCTACTGTCCTCGCGCCGAGACGTGCCAAGCCCGTTGATGTCAGTGGAAATGCATGTTTTCCGACGCTAGGCACGGGAAGGAGAGACTCCAGCGGAAAAGTCACGAGGTATTGGATACAATCTAACGAAAGGAGAGGCCGATAAGCAGTCCCTATTTTACCTCTCATCTGAATGCTACTACGTCTGTGAGACATCGAGCCGAGAAAAGTTTTGGCTTGCTTCGCCGCCAAAGGTTCACTGAAGGGTTGGAGACCATAGAGTGCCACATCAAGGAGGCTAGTGCGAGCTATGGGATCCCTAAGGTGCAATTTGCGGGCAGGTGATTGTTGGACGTGGTGCGCTGCGTCGGCAAAGAAGGTGCAGACGGTCGCGAACCTCGCCAAGACTTTAATTACAGCGCTCGGGATGGATTAGGTGTGCCGGCTTATCGTGGGATTCCCCAGAAGAGGAGTGTGAATTGATGGCAGGTGTGCGGGACGAGCCAAGTATGTAGCAGTGACAGCGCCTCTCTGTCAACTTCCCAGAAAATGGTGATTTGCGCTGGCCAACTCCAGCGGCTATCACAGCAATTCCTTCACTGAGGGTGCATTTTTAAGATAATAGTATGCTCACTCCGTACCCTTTCTTTCAAATACTTGATTTCTCAATCCTGTAACGAAAAGAACTCGAGGCTTATCGGTACAAGACCTATAAGAAACCTCACACTTAAGCCGAATGTCCTAGTAAGAAAGACTGTTTAGAAGGAATGAGGAAACTACAATTTTCTGAGCTGGTATGGATGGTTTTGAAAACGAAAGCGACTTGGCCGAATATGCAACCCATAGATCTTGCGGAACACACCCTTCGGCCCTAATGATGTCTCCAGCTCCAAGCATCAAGTCATACGCATGATAACCAGTAGGAATACAGTATTCAGCACGTTCTTCGTCCATATTCAGTCATTGGACATGGTAAAGCAGGTCATCGTTGCATGGATTGGAAATGGGTAACACAGATCCCAAAACCTAACGCAGGAAAACGCGGGCTCACAGTCAGCTCATGCACTCCCCACCAACTACAAGACACTCCACTGCACCCTCCATGATTTATGAGGATGCGAACCCCGAAAGATGACATACACAGCCAGAGATAATAAACAGAGCTGTTCCCCTTGGCATTAAATGTTCTTATGCTACCATAGAGGCCCGTTGTCAAAGTTTTCAGCTTCCTTGCTGTGTCGCGAATTGCCCGGGGTCACAATCCCATTTTTCGCCATAGCTATGTCTTACTCCCCACTAGACATGGCCATGGCTGCCTTTACTGGAATTTCCATGTACATTGGCGTTGAAGTTAACATGGAACTTCTCTTCATCTTCGCCAGATGGAGCGGCCTATATTTCTGGTCGTGTACGCTTTGTGCTTGGTAAGCAACCAGCAAGTTCATCGTGAGTTTAAGAAACTCGCGCCTCCACGCCATGTGTCACGCCACCGGCACACGGAGGTGTCTCTAGGCATCAAACACTGACCGTGATCCTACACAGGGGAGTGATTCTACAGCCGCTTTTCATTCTTCTCTCGGATTTCAACATTTGGAGGGACCACACAGCCGCAATTGCCTTGATCTACCTCACATGGGCGATCATGGTTGTTCCCCAAAGCTGGGTGCTTTATTCTCGTCTACATCTTGTTGTGCAAAGTAGCAGGAAGCTAGAATCACTCATGATTGTACTCATATTGACTTCAACCATACTGACTGTGCCAACTATCGTCATTGGTATTCTTCTAGTAAGTACTCGCCGTATCAATCTTCATGTATTGTAGTGCCTAGGAACCAAGATTTCTAAGCCCAGAGTCTCATTCAGCAAACATCCCATCCTTCACTGTCGAAAGTCTATTCCGTTTGGAGTCGGCTAGAGATGACCGTCTTCTTCGTTCAGGAGACTAGCATGAACGCGGTATATATCTGGCAGGCGAGACAATTGCTCCACAGCAGCTCCATTCTCTCATCACCTGGCTCGAGCAGGCAAAATATGGTGCTATATCATCTCATCCTCAGCAACCTTCTCGTTATTCTCCTGGATGCTGCCCTCCTTGGCATTCAGCTTGCTTCTTTCTTTAATCTTCAGGGATCTTTCAAGCCGCTTGTCTACGGTATCAAGCTTAAGGTGGAATTTGCAATTCTCAACCGGCTAGTACAGAGCGTGCAGAGAGAAAGAAAGGGGTCTGGGTATGGCAGCGGAAGCCTGTGGTTTGGACGAGGTGACAACAGTGCCCACAGACCAAGGCCAGTTTTCACAAGCTCTAAGGGCTCCACCCGCGCCGAGGCACGGGGTGAAGAGATAGGGATGGTGCTATTAGAACGTGGCCCCGGGCTCTGGCCTAATCAGAGCCAAGATAGTTAAAACTTCATGATCGTGAGAAATGCGGAGCCCGTAACGACCCATGAGGCGAGGTTTAGAGGCCAGCAACATACTGGCTGAGCGAGAATTTGCTGCTTGGTATGGAGCGCAAGTTAATACATGTCATACAACACGGTTGCATGACCCATGACGAGGTTTGTGACACACACTCGATTCGCACAGGGGGCAGCAAGGGCTCACACGCATTTGAGTCCCTCATCCCTCAAGCAAATCCATAACGTTCTACCGTGTGCCTCAAGAATGGTGTTCTTATCCAAATGCACTCATTTTAGGTCTAGAATTAGGGTCAAGGCCGAGTACGGATCATTAATTGGTGACTAGAACATGTCACTTGGCAAAAGAAAATGGTTGGGTTCACAATTTTCAATTTTTGTTTTATGAATCAAGTAATGTGCACTACCCTCTGATGCATCCTGCGCTCATGTTACCATCTGTTTCCTCCAAAAAAAACCATTACTGGGAAAAAATGTACCACCCAATGTTTCCTCCCTTCCATCACATGTTGCTTGTTCGATCATTGGCGTCAGATGACAGAGTAGTGCGCTGTGATTTTGAGTGTGTGCAAGTCCTCGACGCTGAGGAGTCGAGTCTCGGCCTGAGTTTGTAGTGTAGTGTTGTAGGAGAGACTGAAGTTGTCTCAGTTGGCACACAAGAAGACTTGGCTTGGGGTTTAATATTCACGCAGATGCTGAAAGTATGGCAGCGGCTCAGATGCTGGCAGTGTCTTGAGATGTTGCTGCCTTGCGAGCTGCAGCTTCGGCAAGTCTGTTGCCCTCGACGGTTGCATGGTGCGGCATCCATCGCAACTTGGTGGTGGCGTCGAGTTGTTGGCAATGGTATCCTGACTTGTTGAAGACTTCCTTGAAAGCTTGTGTGGCCAGCACTTGCTCAGTGGTGGAGTCGATGAAGCAAATGTTGCAGTTGATGTGGAGAGCGTCTTTGTAGGGCGTGAAGATTTTGATTGCCGTCTCTTGGTTTTGTGCGAGGAGAATATCCTTGGCGGCCAGGGTCAGACGTATTGAGATGGTGGTCATCCCTGCCCCAGCGCCGCTGGTTGTTTGGTAGTAGCTGACGCTAAACTGCGTAATGTGCCCGCCGTTGTCTTCTTTGCAGACGACGGAGACGCGCGGGCCTGCCAGCCTCTTCTCATCTTGGTTGTTGGAAGAGTGGCTGTGAATTTGTGGTGTTTTGTCGGCCACACTGGCGCCAGATGTGGAGGAGACCCGGTTGGAGGGGTCGAAAGCAGCTTCAGAAGCCTCGGTTGCAAGCTTGCTGGCTTTTTCTTCTGTGGCTGGTTGGTTGAGTTTGCAAGCCTCCACGGCCGCGTGTTTTTTGTTGGTTGTTTGACGTGTAGTCTGACGAGCGGCCTTACGGCTGCGCTCACTCAGCTTCATCGTAGACTTGTTGTTTCTGCACATCTTGATGGTGGCCGTGAGAGTGCGGAAGTCGCTGATGTGCTGAGTAGTGTGTGGAGGCGTGCTTTGATGATTGATGACTCGAGAGCACTTTTGATTGTAGTAAAGTAGTGGCTGCAGACCGACTTTTGTAGTAGAGGTTTGAGAGAGAGAGAGAGAGAGAGAGAGAGAGAGAGAGAGAGAGAGAGAGAGAGATAGAGAGAAGCTTTGAGGGGGAGTAGCTTTGAGAGAGAGTAGAGTAGAGAGAGAGAGTAGAGTAGAGAGAGAGTAGAGTAGAGAGAGTAGGTTTGAGAGTAGTGGCTGCAGACCGGTTTTTTGTGGGTGTTTTGAGAGTTGTGGCTCAAGAGTGAAGATTTGTGTTTTTCAGATCCGAGGTCTGTGACCAGAGGGGATTCGGGAGATGTTCAAAGGCGGGAAGAGCTGCCTTTATATACTTCCTCGATGGAGTGAGTACACTGATGGAGAATCACAATCAGTTTCCAGGACCCTGGTGGACATTGAAGACCAGTAAGTCTTAGCGCTTGAGATGTGGAAGTGATTGGGGTGCACTAGTTGAATATTTTTGTTTTGCAGGTCTGAATTGTCTGTTCCCAGTACCTTGATGAGAACTCGCAATCATTGAGTTTTGGGTCCGTGATCAATTTTGTAAATGGACGGCACGTGGATGGACATGTCGTGACCTTTTGAAATTTGTTTTTTTTTTTTTTACGCTAGGGGGACCTCAGACAGTGATCTTTCATGATGACAGATGTAGTGAACAATGTGCAAGATCGTGGAATTTCATTTCTGGCCATCCATCGTTCTTTAGAAGGTCACTAACGGATCTGAAGTGCTTCATGAGTCACTGATGTTTACGGATCTGGGATAGACTCCATGAATCCAAACCCCCGAAAGTCAGCGCCAGACAGGTGCAAGACAGTCTAGCAAAAATGAATTAGAACATGAATGAACCCCAAGGTTTGCTCAATAGGATAAGTGGATTGCTTTCTAGAATTCGCAGCTGATTAAATGTTCAACACGCCCGGAAACAAGAAGGTTGATTCAAACTCGTGATATTCAAATTCCGCTAGAAGTAGCCCAATCACGTCATGTCCACTCGTCGACTCTAGCAGTAGCTTCCCACTCGATATAAGCACCAATTTACAGTGGCTCTCGGATGCCTAACAGTACGGCCACTGGGAATCTCAGGGCATGACCGAGGATTACAGTTTGGGCTGCTACCTCCGTAATACGCACATGGAGGCCCCCTCAGCTCGCGTCCACCCCTGAGCTTGAACGACTTCTCATCTAAAATACATTATGGAATCGTTTTGAAATCTTCGGGGCAATGTGCATCCCACAACCACTCTCCCAAGGCCGTAGATGAAAAATTATATGGAGCTGGAAGATCATATACGGAAAAGAGCGTGGTTGATGACAATATCGTTCAATGTATCCATTATTCCTGGCACATCGCCTTGCGCATGTATTCCTAGTTCGGGACTCACCCTCTCAGGAAACTGATGGGTTAGTTTCTTTTCCAATGTAGCTCTCGGAAGCGGACAACTTCGGCCAAGGCGCGAACATATTGTTGCCAGAAGGCGGCAACGCGTTCCCCAGCCCTGGTAGATTTCTGAGTAACACGTCCCGCATCCCGTTGTTTTGCACCCACTTGAACCCCTCGGGCGTATAAGTCTCTTCATTCCACTGAGTGGCAATGAATCGATCACTCTTTAGACGCCTCGACGCCATGAGGATGAAGATTCGAAATGCTGTGTCGCTGAAACCAAAGCCCTCAGGTAATGGCTCGCTGTGGCTGCCCACCAAAGCGTCCACAGCTTCAATGTCGCCGCCGTAGACCTCCTCTAGATCTCGTGCCAGGGAAGCTCGATCCTTGGCGACTTGGCTTGAGCCTTTTACGCCACCAACAAGCTCCTCGAATGTCTTGGGCGCGGGTAGTCGAAGAAGTCGGCGAAACTGGTTGTAGCGGGGGACTCCGCGCTCTCGGTCGCGAAGGATGTCAACAGTCCCCAAGTCTCGAGTTGGAATGCCATCTGGTGTAGTCAAGTTTCGGAGGAAATCAGGGTAGTTATGGTTGGTAATAGCCCCAGGGTAATTGATACCGAATGAATAGAAAGCATCGGCAAAAGACAGGGCCTTGGGGCCTACGAAAGGTTCCTGTGCCTTAGAGAATGTCATGTCCACGGTGGGGACAGTAGAGTGATGCTCGCCGGTTCTAGCGTTGAAAAACGCAATGTCGTCTTGGAACCAGTCAGAAATTGATTCGTGTGGCGTAGATAATCAACGAGTGCTCACCAGGGACGAGAGAGTGCATTCTGTACACTGAGACGAATTCCTCTGTGAGTGAATAGGGAACGCCGTCTTGCTCAGCTCCTGATCCAGGGATGCCGCTGATAGCCTCGCTTGTTTTGGATAAGCGACCGACTAACTTATTGAGTGTTTCTCCAGCCAAGCCCCACCAATTCGCATTCATGGCGATCTTCAAGGCCGGGTGAGCCAGGATTGCTGGGGTCCACTCCACAGTATGTATTTTGGCCATCAAGGCACAGTTAACAAGGCGAGCCTTATCGAAAATCTCGTCTCTGATTTGATTCTCAGATCAGCCGTGTCGACTAAAGGGAGATGCATGATTGTCACGTTAAGTCCATTCTTACCCTGTCCAAGACGGATATGCTCTTCGAAGCATGTCACAGATGGCATTGTGTTCCAAAGCGAAGAGCGTATGCATCATCTCAAGCGCAACCCACCAGTTATTGTTGAACCCAGTTACTGGATTTCCATTTTCGTCGCGGGGAAGAAATGCGACGGCCCCCTTCTCGTCCAGCTGTAACTTCCCATCGGGATGTATGTCGCGGAGTTGCTTGGTAAGAGCCTCGCTTGATCCGTAGATCTGAGAGCCATCCCACCAGCCAGTGTTGGTGTTCTTGTACCCTGGGCAATCCACGTCTGATGGATCCAGAATTTTATCTGGCTTTGTGCGTGGGAATTTCATCTCTCCGCCTGGCCAAGAGTCACCATATGAGAGAGGGACTTCAAAAGATTCCTCGCTCTATAGGGCAGTCAGACACACGAAAGTAGAAAAAGATGAACAATGAAAGGCTCACAGTTTCGTGATTAAACCAGTCATGTATCTGGAACTGGATCCAGGCAGCAGCTAAGAGGTTGAGACTGGTGGCTGGTATGAACTTATTCCTTTTCATGAACCGTTCGCTCACGATGCGAGGGTTGGGGGTCCAGAGATCCTTCTCAGACGGTTTCTGCGTGTCTTTTCTCGAGAAATTATGGCCGAACCGAATACCAGCGCAGCCCATCAAGGGCATTTCCAGTGAGTTGTAGGTGCCATCAGAATTCCTCGCATGCAGAAACCGATTGTTTGGAAGGGGGAAATCGTGGGCATTCCCTTGTTCGGATGTTGATGCGTAGCCATCATACAGATTCTGCTCGCGCAGTCCGACGCGGAAAAGGTATAGCTGCAAGGTTCCAACCAGTCCTGGTAGTTTATGCCATGGAACGAACCTGTTGACGATGCTGAACGTCCAGATCCCGACGCGATCTAAGAAGGATGGCCGAGGAGTTGTGCCCAGAGCTTGAGAGGCCATGCTCACCCGGATACAGGCGCGCGACGTTGAGCTCGTCTACACAACAGTTCGTCCTGCGATGAAGAGGGGAGGAAACAACGAATAAATAAGCAAACACGCCATAGGGGATTGGCGGGGTTGGTGTCACACGGCCACCTCAGCCATGTACGAGGTACTGTACCCTCCATTTGCTTGTGGCGTGCTTACGGATGGTTGCACCTACGGAGTGTTTGACCTATTGGACGAGGCAGATTCGCTGCTGCGGGATTATCTGTCGCCAAGCAATCTCTGCAGCCAGGAATTCAACCGGTGAGGCCTATCCGCATTGGAGAGCTAGTTTCACAAATGTCGTGATTGAAACATTGAATGCTGGCCCGTCTACAAGAAGTAACTTGTATGTTTGTTCAGCCGTAGGTAGACAATATAGTTCGCAGGCTCTTTCCTCAGCTTGTCGCCAATTCAGATATTTCGAATTTGGCTTTTGTGAATGACTCAGAAGTCGAATTTGGGCCTTATCTCTGTGGTACCCTGCTAAGCTTGCACGAGACGCATTGCGAGAAATGGATTCTTATCATTAAATTCAATTATTGAATGTGCAAGAACATAAACATTAGCTCACGCGCCACGCGACATGGTGTTTGCGCTTACGATGCTCACGCGTAATGTAAGGTAAGCCAGGCAGCTCCCATTTTGAACATATGACCGCATCCCAGTGACATTGTGGGGAATCCGTCAACAATTCCAGCAACGGAGAAGGTGCCTCGTAAGCATCTTTGACCATTTCGTATTTACATGATCCGTCGAAGACCAATTGGTCTTCATCATCGATGACGAAGCGGGTTCTTAACTTTTTCTTTATTAAGGGCTCTCTACATAATGGTGAGTTTGACAGCATTCGAGCGCGTCTTCAATACGTCTTCAGTAAGGTGCATTACTGAAATACCTCTTATGTAAAGAGTTGGAAGATGTGTTATCCCCACATTGCCTCTATTCCGATGGGCTGAGGACTTCTGCCTTCTGCAGTTACCCGAGACTCAGCTGAAAGTAAGCACTAGACCCCCTGAAAATCGAGTTTTCACATTTGGGTCTTCCGGCTGGGTTTAGGAGCCCTAGACGTAGCGCCAATCACAACCAACATCTCCCAGCCCCGAAAGAAAAGCAAAATTGGTATTGAAGGACCACACATGCCCTTCAAAACCTTGCAGTTACGCAAACTCCTCGTGATAATCCTCAGTGAGTTTAAGATAAAAATAATAGATGCGCTCAGGCGCAACCTCGTTCTGTGCTGGTGAGGCAATACCCTGCTAATGCAAGGGAATGAAGGATTTTGTTCAAGCAAATTTCGATCGTCAACTTCGAAAAGCTTGGTGCTTCAAAATTCAATTGCACTGATGACAAGGATTTTGAAGTCAGGTATTGTTCGTTCGCTAGAACCTGAAGTGCAGGATGCAAACAACTGCCAACTATATCTACCATGCCGACATTCCATCCACACGACAGCTCAGTCGCTAGTAGCCATGCTCCTCTGTCTCCTACTGTGCCACCACAAAATGAGTGGAATAGGGAAGCCAAGAAATACTCCTATCAAGGCTAGAAGAGTATTTCCCCAGCCATAGCCGAGGCGGTGGTACATGATCGGGACAGGAAGAGGCAGCAGGAATCCAGCGATTGAACGGGTCACAGTAATAGCGCTGACGGCTGAAGCCGACACACTCGTGAAACAGTCGACCGTGTAGAGGTTAATAATCTGCAAGCCGTTTACAATGCCAAAAGCGAATATGAAGACGCCGACATTGGGAAGAATCCAATGAAGTTTCGCATTTGCTGTCCACTGAAACTACGATTTAGCGAGGCTGATTCGAGGGGGCTGGCGAGGAAGGCTGTTGAATGTTCTCTTACCCCGTAGATCAGTAATCCAGGAGGAACAAGGATTGCACAAGATCCCAACATAGGGAGGCGGAATTCTGGAAGGCCTTTATTATTATTTCTTGTCTTTAGTACGCCGTAGACCTGTGCTACAATTAGCCCGTTGTCAACGTTGGACATGCTGTCGGGGTCCTTTGCAGCGAATACTTGCCCATCTATTGGCAAATGCACCTGACTGAGAGCCAAATGCGAATCCGAGCCCGAGAGACAAGTAGTTGAGCCCTGATACTGAACGTGACTCGCCGTATTGATGTATCCACAACTCAGTCATGGAAGAAATGGCAATGTACATGAGGCCGTAAAGGAAGGCACCGTACAAGGAGACAAGCTGAATAGTCGGCTCGAAGTAGAGAAGTCTTACAGCAGTCGTGAGCTTGCTGGCGATTTTTCTCGTAACCTTTTCGTCCCCTGACTGGACCTCCGGGCCAAGTGCGTTTTGATCTTCGAGGTTGTGACGCTTCCTGATCACTGGTGCATAGGTCTCCCGCAGGAGAACGAGCCCAATGAGCTGAATTGTAGCAGAGCTCGCAGATGTGACCCAGAATATCCATCGCCAGGAAAGATTCTCGACAATCAGCCCACCTACAATAGGCCCAAGAGCCGGTCCCCTGATTATTCCTGTGTCAGCGGTGCTCACATTTCAATCATCGGGCTTGACATACAGTAGCGCTGGAAGCGTGTACAAGCTTAGTGCCTTGGTACGTTCTTCTGCATTCCAACAATCGCTGAGCACACCTCCTCCGAGCTAGTGTAACTTGGGTTGGCAAACAGCACATTTCGTCATGACGGAGGAAGAGTTCAGCTTACAGCAAGAGGGCCGCTTCCGCCAACTCCGGCAAGAAATCGGAATGCAATCATCTGATCCCTCGATCTGGCGAAACCGCAGGCTAGATTGAAAACGAGATACCAGATGTTGCTTAGGGTAAGCACAGGCTTCCGTCCGTAGATCTCTGAGGCGGGACCAAGGAGCAGCGGCCCTACAGCATATCCCAGGACATATACGGTCAGTGTTAGGGTACTGACAACCGGATTGTGGATTTCAAGTTCTTCTGAAATGGCATCAATGCCTGGAGCCATAGTGGATGACGCGAGCGATGAGATGAACTTGTAGCCAGATAGCACTGCCGTGGCGAACCATCGCTCCCAAAGGGGCCAATCCCTAGCCGTCAGTACCTTGTTGGCGCTCGCATGTTCTCTGTGACCACCGCATTGTAAGTTTGAAGGTCCATTAGCATTCTGGTTATGACATACGTTTGAGATAGTGGCATCCTGAATGAGTTCTTGCTGAACACACATGCTCTCTCAGTCACAGCATACGGTCGCTAGATCTTGGCTTAGGACTAGAATGGCTTGCTGGCTCATAGTCTCGTCCCGTGACTGATGCCGATTCTTTTCCATCCGCGGACAGCGAGGACCGTACCTTGTTCCTTTAGGCGAGCGACCCACACGAGAAACAACGCCCGATTCATGCCTTCCATAGCTGAGTCGTGATGGCACGTTGAGAAACCCATCGTATCCGCTAACCCAAGACGACAACAACCCCTCGCTGGGTGACGAACCGAGGTCGGATCTGGATTATGGAGCAACACGGAGTCAAGCATTGTGAGCAGGCATCGTGCTCCTGCCGCATTATGTACATACAACCCCGGTGGGGTGCTTAATCCAAACTCTTATTGACCATGCCTTTTGAGAACAGGTGGAGTAGCATCTCGAACCTTAAACGGGTTTGGTGACCGAGGTGTGGAGACCGATCAGCACAGTAAGCTTTTCTCTCGTCCAACTAAGCTTTGTCACGTTTGATTAAAGTTATCAGATTGAGCAAGCTTGATTCTATTCATTACAACCCTGCACCCCAAGCGTCGGACTCAAGTGATAACGCGGATCTTATCTGATCCGAGGCTGAGGTAGGCACGTATGTGGAGACAGCCGTTACTAATACATGAATAATATCCCGCCCATTGTACATCTATGGTCAACACTCTTAGTAAGGTTTCGTGGTTGTATCAAGTAACGCAGGACCACAAGCGCAGAACGTGGATTAAGCTGTGGTCCTTGTTGGTTGATACTTCGGCTGCTTCTCGCCAAGAGCGCGCGCGAAAGCAAAATATGCAAAATGTGGTAGGCTAGAGAATAAGCAGCGGATGTGGGATCGCAGAGTCTTTCCGCTCTTGCGCAATTAAACAGCCGCCCCTTGGCCATATAGGCGTGATACTCGATGTGACCCTTCTGGTCCTTGCTCGATGCTAGCCGTCGCGGCACAGGTGTATGTGGGCCACGTATGAGAGCAACCATGTCAGGGCTGCTGTGCTTGTCAGCTTCCAGAGCGTACGAGAACATTGATGGCCTGCAGAAACGTTATTGTCTCAGGGCCACCAGGGTAGACTAAAATAATATTTTCACGTAATTTGCTTGACGGTTGAATACTTGCACTGTGCAAGCCCAGGGACATCTGGGGGCAGACAACCCTGCTACGGCCGATCTTATTTCACGCCTCGATGGGCATTGTGCCGACAGACCATGGCTGCGTCAAACTGTCCGTGATTTTCGGTGATCTCAGGGTGCACTGATTCAAACAATGCTCCTCACTAGCACATCATGTTACGAGGATCTGTTTTGAGAGCCGAGGTCGGGGAACTGGCGCGGCATAGCACGATGTCACAGTCTTACCGTGGTGAATAAATATGTAGCCATGGTAGTAAGGAATGCTGCATTGTGAATAAGCTCCAAGTGAGACTACACAATTCTTCAAATCAGCACATTGCACCTTCTATCATCTAACTCATCATCTCGTCTCCCGCTGCACCAAGCATCATGTCTGCCGCAACCGCCATGTTGAATGGTGCGGTAGCACACGCCGGGCCAGCTAATAGCAATGGTGAAGATGCCCAGTTGGCAAATTCAGACATGCATGACAAGGTCCTTCACCAGTTTGCACAGTTTGAAACCTCTCGTCGCGTGATTGCATGCCTTGTCAACGAGGGCATGATTGGCGCTTCGGTTGACCAGTCCGGCTACCTCAACCTTCATCAAATCACGGAGTCCAAGGACTCCCAGAGTTTGACGATACGAGTCGGTTTGACTGGAGATGCGGCAAGAGAATGGCTGGAGAGCACCTCGAAGCCCTACCTTCAGCCCAGCGAGCTGTCCGTGCCGATCATGATCAGACGAGATCAAGCCGGCCATCCTAAAGATGTGGCTGAGACCGACCCTACTGTGCTTTTCAGGCTGATGACGCCTTGGTTCTCCAACAAGGCAACAAGTCAGGAGGCGGTAGACACAATTATCAGGCAGCTGAAGAGTTCTGCAGAGAACCAAGGTACGCAGATTGTATTTGGAACTCACGCTGCATGTCTAGAACTTGCACACTCACAAATGTTTCGCAGAGGAGTGGTTTCATTTAGCCAAGAAACAGCACTTGCCGACCCTCGCCGATCCTTCCATCGTATGGGAGCAGAGCATCTTGACCGGACATCCAACGCATCCGATGCACAGGAGCTGTTTCGCCCAAGACCCGCTGGAGCCAGTGTCGCCCAAGGACGTCCAGTCGCTGCGCAACCCGGAGATCAGTTTCTTAGCTGTTCCATCCTCCGACCTCCGCATCACGGGAGCTTTCCAATCTCGTCTTCAGCCTCTGCTGCAGAAGCTGGGAGTCGCCAACAGCATCCCGGGCACAGTCACGGTACCCTGTCTTAAGCGTCAGATCCCTGCCATCAGGTCCCGCTTCCCGAATGTCGAGGTACTGCAGTCTCCACCTGTCATTGCGCGCGCCCAGGCCGCTACCAGGACAGTCTCCTTGGCTCCGGAGCTTGATTCTCCCTACCATCTCAAGCTAGCTCTTGCCTGCTTCATCACCTCAGCTCTGCGAACTGTCAGTCCCTGGACTGCTTGTGTGGGTCCCGAAGCAGGAGAGGTGCTTTCAGAAGTTCTGCCTGAGGACTTGTGGGTTGCCCGCGAGGTCGCCAGTGTCACTGGAAGCGGCGCCGACTTTGATGAGGCAAAACACATTTCGTGCGTTCTCAGAGAGGACCTTGAGCCGCGGGCAAATGCTCTCGGCGAGGCTCTCATTCCCGCTGCTGCCCTGGCCGAAACAGACCTGGCCACCGGTGTCAGCAGCGCTGAGCGTGTCTTTGGCCTGGATTCCATGGATAAGCGTCGAGCATGGCTGCGAAGCTATGTCTCGACTCTCTTGCGGCTGGTAATTCCACCAGCCCTGGAGTCAGGAGTTGCGCTGGAGGCGCATGGCCAGAACATGATGGTCCGAGTGAACAGATCCACAAAGAAAGTGACTGGATTCGTTGTAAGGTTCGTGCGAGTCATTTTGTTGCAAGACCCACCTCATTTGATGATTAATGTTGATGCTGACTGGCTGGATTCCATCCAGGGACTTTGGCGGCATCAAGATCCACATGCCAACGCTCCGCGAGAGAGGCTACACCCTCTACAGCGCCTTACCTGATAGCTTTGTGACCACCGATGTCCGAGAAGAGGCTTGGGACATCCTGCATCACACACTCTTCAACAACAACATCAATCATTTGATCCAGTCGCTCGACCTGCATCGCAACGGTGGCTGGCCCATCGTGCGCGAGGAGCTAGACAAGGTCATCAATGAATCGACAGTGGGCGCTCGCAAAGAGCTGCTCGAATACCTTTCCAAGGATCAGGTACATTTGAAGTGTTTCCTGAAAATGAAACTCGAAGGGCTTTACAGAGATGTAAGTTCGCTTCTACTTTTAGTTAAATGTGCAATAGTGGTCGCTAATCCTGCCGAAAATTACAGTACCTCCATGTCTATGTCCCAAACCTTCTCCTGACACAGTAATTCGTGCCACTTAAGTCGACCATATTACCCAGTAGCAACAAAAGGTAGCTGTGCAACGGCTGTTTGCATGTAGCAAAAGGGCACTGAATGAAAAATTATCCAAATCCCAAATATAATAGTGACATTCCGTACTGCTTGCGAGCAGGCATTCCGGATTGACTAGATGAAACTAGAGATGAGGACCCCTCCCCCGGCTCATGTTGTAGCTAACTAAGCCCGATTTTGGGACGCCGATCATAAGTAATTCAAGCTGACAAGCGTGCCCTCTCGATTCGCCAAAGTCACGAAGGATTTGGTGCCCACCCGTAGCGGTAACGAATCGCGTACTGGATGGGGCTTGTCGATCGTCATGCTGGTCAAACAACCAGACATAGCTGAGTGGAAAGGGGGTCTCTTCTTAATCCATTTATTTCTTGCGTCCTGGTCACTGCCGAGTGATCTACATGCATTGGAACCAAACATGTCTCTCAGGTTATGCGAAAGCGAATCATGCAGCCTCGTTCGGGATGTGGGAATACTGTGACATGCAGTGATTTGCGTGCCATGACAGACATCAGCGCAAGTGCCAGACCTGCCAGAAGAGGAAGGACGGTCCCGCTGTTTTCCAACGATCCGTGGCGTGTCGCAACAGAATAAAGTTGCTCCACTTGGTCCAACAGTAGGGTACCATTGATGAGTGCTTAGGTATATACCGTCGTATAGCTTACAGGGGTCCCAAAACTTTGTCAGGTTTCTGCGAGCACGCGGGTAGAAACAGATAAGACCTACCCAGACGCCTTCTTATAGGTCATCCTGAAAGACAAAAGATGTGGGGGTAAACTCATTTCCAGACTATCCAACAGGAGTTGTCCTGCAGGAGAATCTGATACAGGAAAGTTTGTCCCGATCAAGTCACCTCATGTGGGATGCCTGCGAGTCACACAGCGCATGCTACCAGGGTAAGAACCTGCAGGGGCATAACTTAGCACGGCTGCCCCGAAATAAGCTTTGCTGTTTCCGAGTCTTGCAGTGATTTGATATTTTTATCTGACGATCAGATAACCTAAAACTTACCTAAAATAAAGACCCTTCTGCCATCTCTTTCCTCGGACAAACACGTGCATCTTGACTAGTCCATAAGGCACGTCCGGAGTCTGCTTACACGAGGGACCCCGAGATTTCTGCAGACTAAGTGCCGCTCACGCCTCACCAACGCCCCTTCAGACTCGGGTGACACCATGGTCCACCACTTGCTCCAATTTGCCGTGCTCGCCAGCCTGTTGTCCCCAGCCTGGGCGGGCGAGCCATACCCGGAGAGTGAAGAAGTCTGCGTCGCCGCCTGTGAACACTCTCTTGACCTACAAACTTTTATTCCGGCCGACGATGATGCTGCCTACGCGCAGACCTGCACGAATGCTCTCCATGCACAATCGGTGTATGTCTGCGCCCAGAAGTACTGTGATCAACGAGACATTGAACCTGGGTGGGGCTTTCTTAACCAGCTCTGCGATGATGAAGGATTTCCAGCACTTCCACCCCTTCAAAGCTTTGCCAATGTCTCGACGAGTGGTGCGAAATCTATCAACTCGACCTCGAAGAATAAGAAGCTCAATACCACCGTTATCGCCGATGCCAAATTCTGGAACTTGGTCCTTGAGAGCACCACGGCCCGGGCACAAGCTCGGTGGATCAACCGCAGCCACCAGCACGCTATCTACATCTTCTGGGGTATCATCATGGGCTTTGCCACGATTTTCAATCTTGGATCCAGGTTCTCCGTCGATCCACCAGCTTTTTCATCACGCATCCTTCGCCCAGTGCGAGCAAATCTGAGCTTACCGCCTTTGTTTGCCAAGCGAACGCAAGCGGCTCCCTCGAGACTGGAAGCCCTGATCATATTGGCCTTCTTCATTCTCAGCCTCATACTATGCGCGGTTTCCATCGAGCCCTACTCTGGGAGCTGGATCTACGTCAGCTTCAAGAAAAATACTGATCAGGCGCAAATACTCTCCCTCATCGCCCGGCGAGCCAGTGATATGGCCATAGCAAATCTGGCTTTCATTTGGCTGTTCAGCATGAGGAACAATCCCCTCATCTTGATCACAGGATGGAGCTTTGCGACGTTCAACCAGTTTCACCGCTGGATCGCACGTATCACATTTCTTGAGTTGATCGTTCACTCGTGTGTGTTCACCAAGTACCAATTCGTCAAGGGCGGTCTGACAAGATACAAATACATATTCAAAGAACTCGAGTGGTGGGTCATGGCTGTCGTGGCTCTCATCTTCTTCTCCCTTGTCTTGATCTTGGCGGCCGCTCCAATACGTGCCAGGTTCTACGACACTTTCCTGGTAATGCACATTCTTCTCGCCGTGGTATTCTTTTCGACTTTGTGGTATCACGTCCAGGCGCAATTCTTCTTGCCGTACCTCTGGCCGATCGTGGCCATCTGGGGTCTTGAGCGGCTGCTCAGGATTGTCAGACTCTTCATCACGGGTGCGAAGGGAACGGTGGGGGTGTCAGTTGACGCCTCGGCTGGCTTGTTGAGAATCGACGCGTCGAGCATTTTTGGCAAGCGACGACCTACTCCTGGCAATACTTACTACATGTACGTTTTATGTTCCCAAGCCACTGCTTGCCAAGGAATGCCTTGAAATTAATTGCCATCTAGCTACTCTCCGACTCGACTCCCATTCTATCAGTCCCACCCTTTCACTCTGGTTGCTTTCCCCAGTGCAACTACAAACACGACGCCAAGCGTTGACGAGGAGAAACGGACGGACAGCACGACCGTTGAGCCGGTTTCCACAACGCCTGAACAGCTGAATTACCGCTTCCTTATCGCCCCGCAGAAAGGATTTACCAGGCGTTTACAAAACTCCACCGCAAAGGACGGAAACGCTGAGAGTGAAGAGTTGCCATATCGTCTTCCAGTACTGTTGGAAGGTCCATATCAAGAGGACACGCATGCAGTCAACTTCCATTCCTGCAAAGAAATCCTCCTGGTGGTTGGTGGAAGCGGAATTTCGGTTTCGTTGTCTGCCCTCTATAAGGCACTATCCATTGATGAAGTGTCGAATGTTACGCTGGTTTGGTCAGTCAGGCGGCTGGGCATGATACGCTCAGTGGCAAATGAGGAGATGCAGTGCGCACTTAAAGATGCCAGGTTTACTCTTAAAGGGTGAGTGGTCTCTCCAATCGGCACAATTGATGGTTTTTGACAAGATTATTTCAGACATGTTACGCAGGATCCAGCGGACGAAGACAAGGTGGCTCCCCGTGAGCACCAATACGACTTAGTCTATTCAAGACCTGATGTGGCCGCCGTGATTCAGGAACATGCAGCCGGTGGGAGCGGAAGACTTGGTATCATTGTTTGTGGTCCTATAGGCATGCTGACTGACGCAAGAAAGACTATTGCCACCATTCTGAGTAAAAACACGCGGGAGGTGGATGTTTCAATCGCGAGCTTTGGCTGGTAAGAGCCGTCGTCGAATCTCTCTTGCACGATCGATCTCGAACACTACATGAGATATTTTAGAGCAGAGGTGCCCTTTTAGACTTCGAAGTAACATTTGGTTTTCAGCCTTGATGTCCAACCGTCTTGGCTGGCCCCGTTCGTTTTTCAAACGCCAATAGAATCATGAGAGAGACTCAGTCTAGGTTGCACTTCCTCAATACTCAAGTGCTTTCCATATTCAGACTGCAAAGAATTCCACTAGGCAGAAATTGTGTGACGATTAGCTGAGCTATGAGCTGCATTAGACCATGAAGTCAAGTTCAGCAAGTGTCTGTAGTGAAGAACAGCGATTCAATCTAGGATGAAAGATGACACTTACTCATTATAGAAATGCCATAGCCACGAAGCAGACATCCGAACTCAAGCTCGCTGATAGAACGAGTCACCTTCCTTCTATAGACTCTTCAAAATTAAATCACGGATGAAAGACTTGTAGACAGTCATTACCTTGACTCACTGTTACACAAGTGGGTGTGTTTTTGAATTTAGGGTTGTGGGTGGAGGAGAGGAGGGCGGTTATGGAAGAGCATGTGGGGAAAGAAGGGGAGAGGGTGTGGTTCTATGTCGGTTTTATTGGCCGGGTGCGATAGACATCATCATCCTCATACTGTGGGGGAGATCAACCAACATACCACAGCATAAATCCTCTGTCCTCAATATCATCCGCACTATCCGGTCATTACTGCTTATATCAATTACGTCTTTCCTCCTATCCATTGAATCTCCTTTTTGTTTGGCGGGAACTGTCGATGCATGTGTGTAAATTCTTCAAGATCCTTCATTCCTACTCTTCTGCTTTTCGCCGTTTGTGTCAGTACATTTCTCGACTGATTGCATGAGCCTCTCCGCACCTACAAGTGCCGACCGTAATGGGTGCTTTTCTCGTTTTGTTTTCCCTTCATCTGGGTTGGAGACCGATGGGCTGTAGAAACTTGCGATCCCAGCGCATCTGCTGTACCTAGGTAACTTCGGAGAATAACTGCCGGCATGGGCAGTCCCGCAGTCACGGTTCGTCTTATTAACCGGCTCTGGCCTCATCCCCGCGGCTGGATCATTTTTAATTACTATATAGGAAGGCGATTCAACAGTGGTCGGGCCCTCTCTGTTTGTTGTCACATTTCCAGCCAAGATCGCCCCATACCACCACTAAAGAGGAGACATGGGGAATCTCCTTTGTGATATGGTTTAGGGTATGCTTAATTCCAAGTTACGTCCAAATTGTCCATTGATCGACATTATCATCCATTCCAATCCCCGCCATAGGGGTCGCTCAATACGATCAACTACAGAATAAATTTATCCACCAAAGCGCCAATGTCCTTGGCGTCGTAATTCTGGGATGGGAACCAATATTACATGCTTTAATACGGACTATGCCTTCCGAAAATACTGTCCAAATATGACATCAAGCCCAAGCAAACTTTTGATGATCCACTTGATAAATAGATTGTTCCAAGCCCGCCAAGAGAACACCCCAGATCTATCTCGTCTGACCTGTTCCTGCAATTCCTATTGAATCTCTGTACATCATCTGGTCTCGATGTCTCTCGCAACCATTCTAAAAGTCGCAGTTGCATTTTGCGCGGTAGCGAATGTTCATGGCGGTTTCCTAAGCAAAAGACAATGCTCAGGAGGACTACAGCCATCATACCCGGCTCCCAATGTCGCCTCGGGCTGGACAGCTCAACTTGTCGCCAATGGAATCACGCGCGCAAGGGGCCTTACAATCGATAGCAGTGGCGCCCTGCTTGTAGCCCAGTCATACAGTGGAGTCACTCGTTTGACATTTACTGAGAGCGGAAACTGCCTAAGCCTGGCCAGCAAGACAACCGTTGTCTCTAAAAATGATGTACGCTCTGATCCTCGGTGGACACCAATGCCATAAGCATACATCTTCTGCGATGCTAATCTTCTTCAGCTCACGCACGGCATCGCACTGTCAGCCAATGGTACCACGCTCTACGCATCTTCGGCCGAAGCGGTCTTCGCTTGGCCGTATAACCCTACTACTGGCACGAGCACGGGAGCTATCTCCACCATCATCAACAATATGAATAACGCAGACCACATCAGCCGCACGCTGACGATGTCAAAGAAGCAGCCGTCCCAGCTGATCGTCTCTCGCGGCAGCAATGAAAACGTTGATGCCGGGACCAAGGATATCACGAGTGGTCGCTCGCAGATCCGAGTTTTTGACCTGAACGCCTTGCCGAGTGGTCGGGCCTATAACTATGCGACTGAGGGCAGGGTCCTGGGCTGGGGCCTTCGCAACGACGTCGGTGTTGCGGAACATCCTGTCACAGGCGGAATCTGGTCTGTTGAGAACTCGGTTGATCAGCTTACGAGGAACGGGGTCGACATCCACACCGACAACCCTGGCGAAGAGCTCAACTACTTGGGTGCTCTCAGTGACCCCGTGCCCAGTAAACCGCCCAATTATGGGTACCCAGATGTAAGTATCGGCATGATACCAGGCTGTTCTTTTGTAAATGATAAGAAGGGCAGAACCATTCACTGATGATCTCGCAGTGCGTCGCACTTTTCAAAGCCACAGGTGTGCCCAACAGCCAGAATCTGAAGACTGGAGTCCAGTTCAGTTCCACCCAATCCACCACAGCCAACGACACCTCTTGCGCAGCCAACTTCGTGGCACCGAGGCTGACTTTTGAGGCACATAGACCAAGTTTTTACATTCGCATTTGTGTCCGACTTTAGGCGCTAATGATATTTGAAAATGCAGTCACACATGGCACCACTTGACCTCGTCTTCAATGCAAACGGCACAGAAGCAATGGTGACCTTTCACGGAAGCTGTAAGTCCATCCCGGGCCTCTGATTGCACTGATTTCGAAGGCTGCTGACCTGATGGTCAGGGAATCGTCAACCACCGATTGGGTACAAGTTCGGAACAATCAAATTTGCCAACGGAGAGCCGACGGAGCCGTCGACTAGCACGACGGCTCTAACTGATATCCTGACGATGAAGAGTTTGACCAGTTGCCCGAGCCAATGTTTCCAGCCTGTCGGACTCGCGGTGGACTCTAAGGGAAGAGTATTCATGAGTTCTGATACGACCGGGGAGATCTACGTTTTGCAGAAAACGGCCTGAGAAGCCCAGCCGAAGGTTTGTAGCATGATGGTGACTTCCGATGGCAAAGATCGAGTATACTATTCTCACGCTCGTTACGAATTCATGAAATTTCATTTCTACATGGAGATTTCAATTCATGTATATCCCTTCACGTCGACTACAAACAGTGTTGTAAAATATTTGAAATACCTCTGTCAGTTTACAGCACCAGCGTTCTTTCTGGTGCCCTCTTCACTGCTGATGTTATGAATCAAGGACTATAACTATGTACAATTGTGTGTCCAATCACTATGCGGCTTTGCATATTTCAGTTGGCCATCGGGAAATGCGCCACCCGCCCCACGAAGGAAATAAAATAAGATAAATGGCCGGCCAATTCTCGTGAGAAAACCTCTGTCCTACGTAGGAATATGTCCTCATTTATCTCGTCATCTGGTTATTAGGAAACTTCCCGGGTGGATTTCTCGTTCCTTTAGGGACTTCCAAGTGAACGGGGGCTGTCACAGAACAGCCACCTGCGCAAAAACATACTCCCTGCCATGAAGGGGGTCGAGGAATAAGCAAAATTAACCCAGCGTTGGATCTCTCTTTACAATCGGAGGCAATACACCTTGAGGAACGTTGGTTCGAGGCATTCCATACATTTGCTTGGACTGAAGGTATTTCAATACTTCGGTTCACCTCTGTAGCAAAATTGGGTGAAAATTAAAGTCGGCTTTCGGACGCAAGTGATTTTAGGCAAATCTCAAGGGAGATCGAGAAGTTCATAAATACAAACATATTAGCTTTTACATCAACGATAGACAGATTTACGATCTTAGTAATACTTGATTGATTCACTCATTTGATGAAAGCTAAAAACCATATTACAGGCAAAGGGATGAAGACCTGGTCGACTATAAATGTACCTGAATACTATCCCGACTACGGAAGACATACCATTCGAACGCACCATTTGTTGAGATAATCCACGGCAGCTCACAATATCTCGAGGTGTCACGATTTCACGAACGGAGTCAGGTCAGTCGGTCAATAGAAACATGTACAGCAAAAGTCTTGAATTTTGTATGGTATATACAGAGAAGCAACACAACAGTTCCCAATCCACAATCATCCGAAGGCGGATCTATCCCTAAACACCAAACCTCTTCTCACCCAACTTAATCAAACACACTCACCTTCACTCAAGGGTCTAGATACCCGAGAGTGAAGACAGTCAGGCGAGAGACGCTTAGGCACGGAGGGCCTTGGAGCGGCGGGCCTTGCGCTTGGTGCAGGCGGAGGAGTCGTCAGTCGCAGCAGCGGCAGGGGCGCTGGTGGAGGTGCCGACGACGGTGCTCAGGGTGGTGGGGGCGGCAGCGTTGGCGGCAGCCGGGACGGAGGAGGTGGTGGCGGCTGCGGAAGAAGCGACCGGGGCGGCAGAGGAGGAGGCAGAGCCGGAAGAAGAACCGGAGGCGTCACCGACGACGAAGTCGACACAGCTCATGTAGGTCTGGTCGATGCTGCGGGCGTCCCACCACCACTGCAGGGCGCAGCCGCCCTTGGTGGCGCAGGTGCTGGGCAGGTCGCTGGGGATGGTGACGCTGAAGTTCTCATCGTCGGCGGTGACGCCAGTGGCGGTGGAGGCGTAGTCGTCCCAGCTGATCAGGGCGTCGCCGATCACGCTGTTGGCGGCCAGGTCGATGACGGAGACGTTGGCGACACCGGTGTGGGGAGCGGCGATGTCGACGACGAAGGGGACCTTCTGGCCGGCGGTGAAGGTCTGAATGGAGGCGGTGGTGGCGTCGTCGAACTGGTAGCCACGGCATTGCCACAGGTGGCACTTGGTGGCATCGAAGTCGGACTGGGAGGTTCCGATCTGGGCCATGGTCTGGATGTTGCCGTTGTTGTCCGAGGACTGCATGTTCCAGACCTGGTCACCGCAGGCAGCCTTCATGGCATCACCCAGGGGACGGGGGGTAGGCGAGGTGACTCGGCCGTGAGCAGAGACGCCGGCGGCGAAGAGGGCGGCAGCGGAGATTTGCTTGTACATCTTGACTGATTTGTTGATTTGGGTTGGGTTTGAAAAAGGAGGTTGATTTGTGTGTAGGGGGTTTTGGAACAACTTTGGTAGGCTCGGCCTGGAATGAGTGTTTACTTTGGATTTTTTTAGTTTGAGTGAAAGAATGTCGTCGCAAGAGCTTGCTTGCTGGGAAAGAATGGCGGTTGGTCCAAAAAGGGAACTGAAGTGAAGGCTTAAGCTGAGGCTGAAGATGAAGAGAGAGGCCAAGAGATGTCCCGAAACTCAAAAGAATCAGGAGACGACCCTTTTGTACTATGCTGTCGTCTCCATCCATCCCAAAGCAGACCGAGGGCGACCCGCCATCATCGGTGTGAGCCGAGATGAGATGTCCCTGGAGATCTCAAGCCCTGCCCCCCCTTGGTTGGCAGTTTGGTTTCATGCTCCGCCAAACGAATGACGAAGTGTTGTTTGCGGCTCTGGGACAGGGTGGGCTCGACATGTCAGAATTAAACGCGAGCCGGGGTAGACTCAGGGGTGGATCAGGGGTAAGAGCCCCATGTCGAGTAAGCGGACAAATGAGAGGGGGTCGAACAAGCGACGAAACCAGGTACGTGGGTCTGTCGTTGCAGTAGGAGGCTGATTAAAGTCACATCAGCCCCCACCGCGTGGCCGGGATGAACCGAGTAGCTCACCAATGTTTGTCCTGTCTTTGGATCCCGGCGAAGAGCCTCAGGTCGTCGATCACAAACATCCTGAAGTCAATCACCGTCAAGCGTTGTTCGGCCGAGTCGATCTCCCGCTTTAGAAACATCGTAAGGAAACATCGCAAAACAGGCCTTTCAACTCTATCGCGAGTCACACCTGGGACCTCTCAAGGTTGTGTGTCTGACCAGGTTTGCGTTCTCCATACCTCATCTCCGTGCATTCTGTGCCCTGCCGTTCCTTATCGCGGACTTCTCGAAGCCTGGAGAAATCTTTGCGAGGTGGGCTCCCCGCGTGCCGCCGAAGGAGTCTCCTTTTCCCTCGGTCACGATCCATGGTGTTTCAGGACAAGCAGGGGAAAGCCCACACAAGGGGCACTGCACCAGCGATCCCCCAGCTAGATCCGTCCCATGTAGCGCCAAGCCCAAAACACTGACCGCATCAATTTGACCATGGGAGATTTTCTCCGAATTCGAGGGCGGAAAAAAAAAACCTGGAAGAGATACAGACCGTAGATGCCTCGGCGATATCAACAGCGGAGTACTCGCCGGTCAAATTTGTGCACGTCAAAGACATGCATCCGACGAATCGCATCTGGCCTCCTATTGCGTAGGAATTTGGAATCACCGATAACCGTCACTGTCGAGCGAATGGTCTTCACACGCCAGTGGCAGACCAACTGCATTTGGACTTAGGCCGCATTCGAGGCTTTCAATGCCGCCTTGTGGCCTGACAGCTAGTTCAACTTAGAAATGAGTCTGTCTGTATTCCAGACGACGAAAATCCAGCACCACGGAAAATCTCCTTTGGGGATGCCGAAGCCCGGCCTTAGATTAATCTTGAACGGACAGTCCAGGCAGTGGACCTGGGCCACTCATTCACTGCCTCCTGGAACCGGTGTCGATCAGTACAGACCATTACCATTCAGTAGGGTGACATGTCATATCACTAACTGATCCACCTCGGTGCACCGACAGCGTGTACCTGGCAGGAGGGATGTGGTCGATAACATGACTTGGGTTAGACGGGCAAGAGCTGAGGCTGAGACTTCTTGGAAACAGAAGACGGCCTTTATAAAGCGGGCTCCCTGCATGTATGCTTCCGGAAATAATCACTGCTTTCCTGATTTTCCACTTCTCATGGCTGCATCTGGACGATCAGTCCAACAACTCGCAATATCGGCGTCGTTCGTTTCGTCAAGAGTCGATGAGCTTTTGGGGAGTCATGGCATGTAAGCCCCATTGCCACGGCGATGTCTAGTACCATGATAGGACGGCGAAGGCTGTTCGCTGAAGTTTCCAATCTTTCCAACCCCTGGCTACTGCTTGTCGCTGCGCAGTGAAATCAGCACCAGTCTTTTCGGTTAGCCCCTCCCTAAAATTTCTGCTGCACCACAGGCGAGGCCCTACGCCGTAGGCCTGCAGCTCTTGCTTTCCTGTGTGCTTGTCATCCGATTGTCCGATCGCTCCGGTGTCTGTTTAGGCACGAAAAGTTCAGGTCAGCTGGGTGGCCCATATAGTAGTTGCTTGCGCACGATCCTTCGAAAGTTCGTCGATCGTCGTGGCTTCAATTCTGTTGACAGCCCATCACCCGCAATCTCCCATAGCGAACGGACGTGAGATGATCGCTGCGCAAATGCTTCCAGGTGATCAAACGAGGGTATGGTGGCGAATCTTGGGAAGATTCGTGGTCGAGAGAGAGAATAATTGATTCCAAAATTCCAGCCTTGAAGCCGTTGTGATGACGCCGATTGCTTCGGTGTCGACTTGACAAAGTAGACAAGGACAATCTCTGGGCCCAAGGTGCAGGAAAGATCAGTCAAATTATGTTGACAGGTGCAGGTCCTCGTTCGCTCCTACTGACCTTCAGGGTGCTGTTTACCTACCCAGGTACGTGGCCTGCGACTTCCTTGGAGTGCCCAGGTGTCAGGTGCCTAGCTCCTACCTTGATGAGAGCAAACTTCGCCACATTCGTCGGCAACATCTGTTGAACGTACCTTCAAAACTTGTCTGCTTTGTCGAAATCACCATGCCCTAGGATATTCGATAGAAGCGTAAATCAGTGTTGACATGACTGGTGACAAGCTGCAGTTGTGTTCAAAGCACAGAAGCAGCACTAAATAGTGTCTTATTCTCGGTGATCTTAGGCGGTACTGTTGTGTTGATCAATGCCTATGGTGTGGTATTCAAGTCTAACAGGGACTCAAAGTGCAACTGAGGTCATGAAAGCATATGGTCCGCTTGGCCGAGCCTTCTGAGATAGATGCAACCAGTCAGGCAGCGAAAAGTCTGCAGTGAAGCATTGTGCAGCCATGAAGTGGTGAGGTAATTGATGCTCCCAACAGCCACATCGAAGTCCATATGGGATGGGGGGGGGGGGTTGTGTTTTGAAGCTTGTACTTGCAGCAAGAATACAAAGATATGATTTGTGGCAACGAGACCACTTCTCAGCATTCGAGAGAAGGAAGATTCTGTTGTATGTCTGGTCGAGCTCCGGATCCTGTCGCTGAAACCTCCCAGCCTTGCGAAACTTCAATCTTGAGGTAAACTAGCAGAAATAATATCCGGGCCTGGCACAGGATACTAGTATAGATGAGGAAAGGCGACCAATGCGGATGGCCCGAGAAATGAGGGCAAAAGGTTTGATCAAGTTTGAACGTGCATTACAACTTAGCTACAACAATTACTTATTCTATATACAATGTCCCAAGGAGTGTCTCCGCCTCAAGTATAGAGACCCTGCAACGCCAGACTGGAAGAGGCCCAATTGGTAACCATCTCCGAGCAAGATGCCATTATAATGAGTGTGTGTCCCCGCCCATCCGCTTGTTGACTATGCCTGTATGTCATCATGTCTCATAAATAATGAAAGGGCGAGCGCATTTCAAAGTTGCTGGTGCACATAGCGGCGTGCAGCAGACGCCTATACATCCAGCATGCTCTTGATCTGCTGCGGCGGTGACGCGAGGGAGTTACTAGTATTTGCGCTCGCGCTCCGCTCGACGGTAGCAGGCCGTGCGGCTGTGATTCCGGTTGCAGCCGCCTCGTCGCTGCGCTGCCGACCCCGTTCTTGCTGCTGCTGCTGCCCATGTAAATCCGCATACGGCGGCGGGGGCGGGCCGTCCGCGGAGATGTAGCTCACCCGATCAACGAAGCCCTGCGCATTGCCGGAGCTGGGGAATAACAGGCCCGCTACGGTCTGCATGGCTTGTTCTGATCGGCGGCGGTCGTTGCTGCCGGAGTACGTGGTGACGCCTGGTGATGGTCGAACAGCCCCGACGCCGCCGGCGTTTGAGGTGGTGCGTCGTACTTGGCCCATCTCGATATCTGTCGGGGCGCTGGCGGCCTCTGCCTCCCTCGTGCGAACCTCGTGTATCTGATCGATGTTCTTGGCTGTAGCTCGGCCACCACCGACCTCACGCACATTCCGCGCGATCCTTTCGCGCATAGTCTCGCCGTCTCGCGCCTCGCCATTGATGCGCTTCCACCAGGCGGGTTTGTGGACGACACCCAACTCACGATCCGCCGCGGCCCCACGGATACGACGCTGACGGATGAGCTCTCGGTCCTCATTCGGATTGAGGAAGCCAGCGACGATCTGCACGAGCATGATCAACAGCGCCGGAGCGTATCCGCCGACAAAAGTGGGGACGTTGTCTCCTGTGACGTCCATGACTGAGTACTCAAACTTCCACGCAGAAAGTGCCTGGTAGGCGACAACGGAGAGGGCGAGGGGCATGATGAGCATAAAGCGGTATGGGGTGAACCTGACAAAGCCGACAGCCCGGTTGAAGATGCCCCTGTTGCGCTCCTTGTAGTGCTTGATAGAATGGCGGAGATGGTAGACAGTGGTCAGCCAGCACATGAGCAGCAGGAAGGCCGCAGCCTTGAGGCGGGCGTCGGTTGCGCCGGGCGCGGCCCTGGCCCAGGTCTGCTCGACGGAGCGCTGCAATTCCAGGCTGCCCCAGTTGCGAGGGATACCCATGAAGAAGTCGAGCCACCACCAGAGATAGAAGAACAGGGGCACCCAGAATTCAAACTTTGCCCTCTTGTCGTCCATCTTGAGGCGGAAGGGGTCGGGATCGATGTACTGCCTCTCCTGCCAACTGCCCCAGTGCCTGACAGCCTCCCACACGGCGGCCAATGTACACAGGTTCATAAGGAACCAGAAGAAGGAGGTGAGGACGATGGGGATCTCGGGGAGGAAGTAGCGGTCGACGTCGATGTTGGTGATGAGGCTGATGAAGCCGGTGGCGCACATTGCGATCATCCAATACCACTGCCACCTCCTGCCGACTGGTCTGAATCGCTTCTCCGTGGGCAGGAACATGCGGCCGTGCCTGCGAAGACAGATGAGGGTGAACATCAGGGCGATGCCGAAGAGGACGGCCAGGCCGATGCTGATGAAGCCGCGCGTGGATATGGGCATGATGGGCGAGTAGCAGGAGGTGGTGTTGAGGAAGGTGCCGTTGGGGAAGACATATTTGGGAGTGTAGTCGCCGAAGGTGAGCAGGCAGCGGGAGCCATTGGACAGGGTGCCGTTGGAGTAGAGGGTGAAGTTCCAGTGCTCGAGGGCGGTCAGGTTGAAGTGGATGCCCCCAATGACGGTGTCTGTGGCATTGTCGCCTGGCGCCCAGGAGATGATGTCCCTGGCGTCGAAGACGGGCATCGTGTCGGCGTCGGTGTCGGCGTCGGTGTCGGCGTGGGAGTGGGCGTGGGCAGTCAATAGTATTCGCGGTGTCTTTGATGGTGGGTCAATTCTCGTGACATTGGTCAGCGTTGCAATGCGATGTGATGCGCTGGATGGATGGAATCGACTCGGTTGATGGGAGACCGTTGACCGTATTTCAGTGAAGAAATCGGTAGACTCGAACAGACCAGTTGTGTCGTGAACTGGACTGGGCTGGATTGGAGAGCGACGAGGAGGAGGTCGAGTGGGAGGAGAAGAGGTTGCGCTCGACCGTCGCTCTGACGGGAATGCCAAAGTCTAAAAGCTTACCAGGGTAGAGCCGAGACTCCGAAGAAGCCGCACGCCAGTCAAAGTTTACGCAGTCGAAAATCACTCACCACACGCAAACACGCAGACGGGAATGGCGCATTGGGAGGTGGGGCATCCTTGGGCTATCCCTCCCTAGTGCGGTGGATAAGCTCGCCAAGAGTCAGCACGCGCAGGACGTCATCTTTTGACGGGCTGTTTTTTTCTGCATGTTTATTCCTCATTCATGCGTCCACAGACACTCTAGACTGCGGTGAATAGACAATATGCTGTTTGTTCGCAGCTGTAGTTATGTGGATGGGACGTGCAAGGCAGCAAGCTCTTCAATTCCAGCTCCAGATGGTCCATCTCAATAGATCCCAAGTACCCTGTCACCTGCCTGATGCCCACCTTAATACATAGGATGACTTCATCCTTCGGGGTTTAGTGCTGTAAACACTGGACGGCATTTTGAACATGGGGGCCCCCCTGTCACCCCCAACCCAAGGCTGCATGCACCTGGTGGCCAGGGCTCAAGCTCCAAATGCCACCTGGGCAGATCGTGGAGAGCTTCAGCCTCAGTTTCACCAAATCCACTCCTGGGTAGTGCACTGCCAGACCAGACCAATGCGATTGTAAACTTGAGGGCCCGCAATTGTTTTCCAGGCACAAGTGCAAATTCTCCGCCCTTCAATTCAAAAGCAGAATATCGCCCAGCTAGCATAAGAAGCAAGCCACCCAGCAGAAATGGATAGCCCAGCAGATGGCCGCGAAGAGGAAGAACCCTCCTACATCGACTACGAGACCTTTGTCTCCCCAGACTTCTCGCCCTCCGCCTTCGCCAACACCCTCGTCCTCTCCACCAACAACGCAAATGACACTCCCTTAGACCTCTCCACGCCGCTGTCTCGCGTTCTCTTCGACATTCAAGAGATTGACTCCCACATCGACCTCCTCACCACCCGCTCCGCCTTGCCCCTCCTCACACACACCAAGGACCAGACCGAGGCCAGCGGCCGGATCGTGGGCGAGCTTGACGGGCAGATCAAGAGCCTCAACGACAGCTACAAGCAGCTCGAGAAGGAGGTCATACAGAAACATGCCGAGGCAGACGAGGTCAGGCAGGTTGCCAGCCGTCTCTGGGAGACCCTACGGCTGGGACGCGCCGTCGGCCGGTGTCTGCAATTGGGCCGGCAGCTGGAGATACAGCATGCAGAGCTCGCAGCCGGGACCAAGAAAGAAGACCACAGGACTCTGGTGCGATGCGCACACACTATACTGTCCCTAAGGGAGATCCTAGAGCACAAGGGCTCCGGCGACGAGGGGCAGGGCTTGGACAGGGTCGACGCTATCCGGTCCCTGCAGGAGAATACCGCACAGCCAATCGAGACATCAGTCAGGGAGACAAGTGAGAGGATAATACGCGAGTTCTCAATGGGGAGCGCCTCAGGCTCGTCCACATTCGCCCAGTCTGAGGAGACCAAGGCCAAGACAATATCCGCGCTGTCAACCCTGTACTTGCTCTCGCCCACGACGCTGGAGAAGGGCCAGAAGTGGTCCCCCATCTGGATGCTGCGGGCCTTGGAGACATACCTTCGCACGCAGCTGCAGAGCAGCACCGCCACGCTGCGCGACGCCCTGGCCGCCCTGCCCAGGCTGGAGCGCACACTGGCCGAGGTCGCCGCGCGGTGCCAGAATATTGTCGCCCTCGAGATGGTCCTGGAGACAACCAAGGCGCCCGCGCACCCAATGCTCCCGCCAGGTTCGGGCACAGACAAGGGCCACGGCAATCTCCTCCACCCGCTGCTAGCCTACCTCGAGACCGGCTCGCTGCCCAGCTACTTCTGGCGCACCATGGCCGGTGGCCTGTCGTCACGCGTACAGGAGATTGTCAACAGGGGCGGAGTGTCTGCGAGGACGCTGAGGACGAACAAGGATAATGTCGCGGCCGTCATACGGGAGTGTGTCATACGCGGCAGCCAGCCGCCGAGTGCGATGGCCAAGACAAAGGGAGAGAAGGCGGCTGGGTGGGACCGCGAGGTTGCGGTAATGGTGGGCAGTGTGACAGGGAACCTAGGAAGGTGATCGATTACCTTGGGGGATTGCATGGCCTATCAGTTTCGGAACGGGCAGCTTATGCTCGCTCAGTCCCAACGCTATGAAATAGTGCCTCAAGCATGCTGGGCTCTTCCGCAAAGGATTCGATGTTCACTCGCCGATTCAGCAGAGAGTCGCGGAGGGTGGGATGCTCGCTTTCAGGCCTGCAAGATGGAATCAACGGCTCAACGTGTAGGGGTCAAGGGCTAGACGCCGAGCCAATGTCCCGTTTAATGGCAATTCACGGTGCATCCCGTCAGGGCATACGCCCTAGAGCCACCGGCTCTGGCAATGATGGCTCCTCAATTCCTGTCGCGAACAAGCGTCACAACGGCAAGCTGGCTCCACCTTGAGTTCTTTGTGAACAGCTCTTCTGATTTCCAACACCATTATCTGTTACTCGCGAGACTGAGCTCATGTCAGATCTACTCAAGCGGTGTCCTCGTCATGGGCCTTGTGGGTTGCTTTCTTCAAGCTGCCGTGTCAACACCAAGACCCATTAACGTGTCGTCTCAAAGGGCTTTGAGCTTGCAAGGCTTCGAGAACTTCTTCGTAACACATGGCAATCTTGTCTTTGTCTGCGAGCTACTATTTTGGTATCACAACTTGAGCCAACACCTTACATGTGGCAGGATGAGGAACGATTTGTATTAAATGATGCTCCCGCCTTCTTGTTGTCATGCTGATCTTGCCAACCAAGACAGAGAGAATATCACCACAAACTGATTCATTCTTCGTACGCTTCAATTGACTTGACGTGACTTGCTACTTAATTTTGAGATCCCATTCTTCATTCAAGAGATAAAAAGAAATAAGCCTTTTCAATATGCCCAACAGCACTACTTCAGGCCCAGGCGGCCTCTCGCCCCAGCCGTCCTCAGCCACCAGGCCCCGCTCAAGAGCTACACGGCGCAGTTATGGAATCCTCGACGCTCGCGTGAAGAAAATCAGCGCCAACCAATGCGTTTTGGGCAAGACCTTGAATAAGGCCAGGTGCTCACATGAATGCAAATGCCATGGCTTGGAAAGCAGGCTCCGCGAGGAGCTGCTGAGCCTGGCAACCCAACCATGTGGCCAACCAATTTCCTTCATCTTCGACACATTTACCTTCACGCCGGTCGATGCAGACCAGGCGGCCTTGTTCTTCAACCACTACGGCCATCTCTACCACATTCGAAAGTTTACCCTCAACAACAATGTCGTCAAACTCGACACCCCAGAGGAGATCCGGCCGTACATCATCGCCATCAACAACCTCCCTCTACTCGAAGAGATCTCCTTCGCCGGCTCTTCGTTAGGCATCTGGGCTGCTTATGCCCTGGCAGATGCACTGCGAGCCAAGAAAAAGCTGCGTCGCGCTGACTTTTCCGACTGCTTCACTGGCCGTGGACCGGCTGAGATTGCCCCGGCCATGGATGCACTTATCTCGGCCTTTCTCGAACTGCCCGCGCTGGAGACCATCAGCCTCTCAGGCAACGCTTTCGGTCCACAAGTCGCGGGGCCCCTCGTCCGCCTGGTCGGGGGCCACACGCCGCTGCAGGAACTCGACATCAACAACGTCGGCCTCGGCCCAGAGACCGGCGTCGCATTCGCCGGCGCACTGGAGGACCTAGCCAAGAATAAAGCCGCCATCGGCGCCCCTCCCCTGCGAAAGCTCCTGTGCAACCGGAACCGCCTCATCCAGGACCAAGACGAGCCGCTCTTCGGCATGGCGCAGTGGGCCAAGGCGCTCGCCGCGCATCCGCAGCTGCGGACCGTCCACCTGGCCAACAACGGCCTCCTGCACGAGGGCATGAACACCATCATATCGCAAGGCCTGGCGCACATCCAAGGGATCGAGGAGCTCGACCTGCAGGACAACATCTTCACGTCGCGGGGCAGCACGCACGCGGAGCTCGCCCGGGCGGCCGCGCGCTGGCCGCGCCTGCGCGAGCTCACCCTCAACGACAGCTTCCTGGGCTCGCGGGGCGCGGGGCTGCTGATCGCGGCGCTGGCGGGCGTCCAGGACAGCAAGCTGGAGGTGCTCAAGGTGGCGGGGGCCAACCTCAACCCGGCCAACACGCTGGCTCTGGCGGGCGTCTTCGACAAGCTGTCGTCTCTGCGGGAGCTGGAGTTGAACATGAACAACATCCCCGAGGGCGATGCCGGCTACGAGAGTCTGAAGAGGCTGCTGCAGGAGAGGGGCGCGGAGAGGAATGTGAAGACGAGAATCGATGACCTCGAGGACCCGAGCTATTCGGAGGAATCGCGGAGCACGACTGGCTCTAGAAATGGGTCCAACTCAAGTGGCTCTTCCGGTGCTCAGTCATCTTGATGACAATGACCGTAGAATAGGTTTCAGGCATGCTGGCCATACTAGGAGGGCTTGATTTCATATTTGTTACGGAATGATTGATAATTAGATGCATAGAACCGCTCGGCATAGTAGAAGCAAGCATATTACTCTGTACTTGTCTGTTTTTTTTTTTTTTTTGAATTGTTTTCTTTAGGTATCCTGAAGTTGAGCTCGTATCTTTTCAGCGAAATAATATATCTCGAATTGCCATCGTAAAGATAAAATCAAAGCCAGTTACTTATATCCACCGCCTACCACATAATAAAACACGATATCTTGACCAAACTTCACAAAAGAAAAGAAAGAAAGAAAAAACCCAGGACCTCGCAAATCTCAACAAGCTATCACCACAGCAAAGGGTCATGCAATACATGCTGAACACAATGCTTCAAGCAAAAGTAGCGGCTTGAAAAAGTAGATCAAGGTCTTACTGTACTAGTTCTGGCAATGGTAGCCTAGGGGAAAAGGATAGTCCAAAGTCAACAAATGTCTGCTTTGAATATCCACATTCACAACACTCAGAACCACACATCCTTCGCAGAAATAGACAACCAATTGCAAACTCAGAGTACATGTTAATTCCCCCCCCCCCTCCTTCTGACGGTGAAACATCATGTTCAAAAACTTTTTAATTGCCTCTGGCCCTATTACACATACAGGTCACGTCGTCTTCAGCGCTGGTGTGGTCGGCATCGAGATGGTACCTGCAGCTAGTCTCGTCAAGACCCCCTCGCCAACCTCGGCAATTGAGGGACCAACACTTGCGAGCGCGCTATTCTAGAAGCCATTCGAATGTAAGCACTAGTACCGAGAAGCTCCTGCTGACAAAACCCAATCGAAGGCGATAGTTGGGTAGACTCGGATGCTTTGTTTCAAGGGCATTGCTAATCCTCAGGACACACCTAAGGTTTGTTCGTGCGCGTTGTGCCTGATCAGTGCCGATCACCTCTTCGAACTACCCCATCCGGGCTCGGGAGTGGCCTGGCTTTTGTGCATCCATGCGAAGAAGCATGTATCGCGGGTTGTGTCAAGCTCGGACATTTTCCCGCCAAGACGTCACGTATTCAGCAGAAAGCTCGAGACAACAGTTGACGTCGTTTCGTCTCATCTCAGCCGTGATATAGAATCCGGTTTCCCGTCTAAAATTCAACTCATTGCCTTGGCCAACACAAGCAGATGGCATGCGCATACAGAGCACAGTTGCACGAGCCTCTTGTGGCTTCAGCCGTCATGCAGGTCAAGCACGGCGCCTGGTCTACGGAACTCTGTTCTTGTCCAACACATGGCGTCAATCCCTCGTCACTTGCCATGATTTGTTTTGGAATATGCCGCGCTCAGGACCAAGGCCGGTCGATTTTTAGATCTGATTTAACCAACACGTTTGTCGGATAAAATCCTCATCTCTTCGTCCTGGAGAGGCGGTCATTCTACGGGACCGATACTAGCTCGCGTCCCTCTGCCCGCCCGTTACGTGGACCTGGTTCGGTGAGCGTACGGGCCGAGGACACCCGTTCAGCCGTTCTAAGAGGTCGCGGGTCAAACAAATAAAGGCTTTGGGCCGTGCGGATGTGGCTTGTCCCAAGTGCCTTCTAGCTGGCTTCTTGGCCAGCGCTGTACCATGGCTTGGGACGACTGGTGCACATGGATGTCGTTGTCTGTCAGGAGTTCCCAAGTTTGCTGTTCAATGGTAGCGGAATGGGAGATCAGCACGGAAGAGTGCTCGGACATCTGAAGAGCTCCAGAGCTGAAAGATCAACGACAACTTATCGATGCTCATCAATTGACCGTCTTCTGTTGCGCTCTTCTACGCGTCGCAACATTGGCTCACTTTGGAATGGGCCAAGTCTGCCATTATATTTGATCGACAGGGTCAATCAACGGTTAAATTTGACTACGCGTACGTGTTCCTTAGAGTTACACCGGGAAGAGATTCCGTCGATCTGGCGCGCCAACGAGCTGGGTCTCCCTCCGATGGAGCTAGCTGAGAATGTCCTTGAGCCGAATACAGCCACGCGTAGGGGGCACGATCGATCGCATCTGGGTAGGTAAGCTAAAATAGTGTAAGCTGCTTCGAATTGTCTCTCGTCTTTGGGGCTGGTGGTGGAAACACGAAATCGCCATTGTATCGACATTCCACTTGCTGTTCCTGAGAGCTGCCAGGAGCCCAAACACGATCACCAACAATTGATTGGCACCGGGATCGCTGCTTCAGGGGGACGGAATCTGCCCGTACGAGTCATTATAAGTTTTAGTATTCGATAGCGGCGAGTGACGGTGGACACTCCAAGAGCTGCCAGACGCACGCTGGGACTCTACCGGATGTGCGCCGCTGCAGCCGGACGGTCTTGAATGACATGGTTGGCCCTCTTCATCTTCATTCCTACCACGCTTATCGGCGCTTGATCGTCTCCGGCTAGGAAAATGCTACCCTGGATGAGGTTACTGTGACAGCAACGTGTGAGCTGCCATCCAGAGTACGGAAAACGTGCCATCCGGCACGCCTGCCCAAGTGCATCGGAGTGATACGATGGCCCCACAATCCGCATGCACGTTGAGCAGAAAGGGTGTTCGTGTCAATTCCTGCACACGTGCGGCTCCTGGTGCTGTCGGCTATGTCGCCGGATGTGCAGCAGACAGACACATCTTACCGAGGGACCTGGGTTGCCGTGACCCCTGAAGCTCTTGGCCCGCTTACAGGCTGCAGCACGAGGGGTAGTTCGCGCATTCCATGAACGCATCTCGCAGTGGTATGTGGTTTAGAGGCAGCCGAGTCAAGACCAATGTGAAACTACAGAGGCCCACCATCTCCAGGTAGAGTAAGCAGATGGAGACGAAGCGAGCATCGAGAAAGTGTTGTCCGTGGCGCAGAGGATGCAGCTGAGAATGGTCAAACAACCCCCTCCCCTTTTGACCCACACACAGGCAATCACGCAGACGAACGTCGCTGGAAGGGCATCTCTCAAGTCATCCAATGGGATGATAGTGATCCACCCCAGACAGTCATGTAGGATGCATTGATTGAGACAGCCGAGTCCGAGACTGCCTGGGCAGAGGGTAGCTGTAGCCGTTGCTCGCCCAACGTCTGAGCCCGATTTGATGGTTGTTGATAGACACAACCACCTAGGTAACTCAATCTCATCACAACACGGAAGTAGACGACGACATATAGGAGAAATATCAGAATGCATGCGTATATCACGCCCATGGTCCGATCCCCCGGGAACACGACAGATCTCGTCTGGCAGAGGTTTACTCAGAAAGGACAAGCCTTCCAGTCTGGTTTCAGGATCATCTCGTCTGGATCCCGAGGACTAAGGCACCTGGGCCAGGCAGATCCCGAGTAGCACTAGGTAGTGAGCAGGATAAACCAGATGTTTCATCAGAATATGTATGGGATGGTGAGTGCTTCGCCTCTGAATCTGCGATCAACTGTTATTGTCCAGATTGTGTTTTCTGCTGCGGAGACGGTCTCGATTAACGAACCTCGGGTATGAGTGCCGAAGCTCGAACCATCTGGTGGCACCAGCCTCAGTATTTGCTCTAGCACGGTGCAGTTAGCTAGTCGTAACGTAACGACCTCTGCAAACCCCTATAGTCAGTCTTTAAATCACAAAGAGTTCCAATTTGTCCGAACCCATCAGCGGCGGGCACGGACGATCGAAGCGGGCATCCTGGAGAAGATCATTAGGATCCTGGGCCAGTTGCCAGCAACGTCCTGGCTTCCATCAGAGAGCACGGGCTTTTTTTGAGACCGCAACGGTCTCTAGCGTTTCCGGGGGGTTAGCCAAGTTGCCGTCGGGGAAGTGCATATCGCTCGTGGTCGAGACGGCCCTGAGACCATTTTCCACATGGCGAGCAGGTCACAGCTTGGGGGAGTTTCCTGCGCAGTTTGTGACGCGCAGTATTATGTGATTACATTTTCGGGAATCCATTGTTCCGAGAGGCGGGCCAGTTCGACGGTATCAGGCACTAGGTCGACGATCTGGTACTGCTTTTGAATAACAAGCTAGTATGATTCAGACACCAAAGGGGAAGCTCGTGTCGCCCACCTACAAAGCTGGAAACCTGAATTGCAAGACTCGGGTTCCTCTTGGTCACACTGATACCGGATAAACAGACCGTTTTGTTCGGCGCCGTCAGTCTCAAACGCCACAGCCACCCGTGTCTTCGATCCTGACGAATTACGGGTGCGTGAGGATAGTGTGGGGTGCCACAGGGACCCTGTTGATTTCACGATCGGAAAGATAGTACCAGACGACGAGTCGTATACCGAGGGCAACCATGGTACTTTCAAGTTGCGCGGCCCTCATTTCGGACTAGGCGGCCTCTAGATGTAGTTCACGGTAGCAATCTACTCGTCCAACGGATGAGGCATTGACGACGAACTTTTGTGATTATTCCCGAATGTCCGCAACTATCGAAATGGTGACAGTGACAATCATACCGTAGATTGAGACGGTGACACTCGTGTAACTTGTCGAGCCCATTTAAGCCGATTTGCTTCCGGAAGATATCTTTGACCCCCGTAGGTGCAGTCGGTGGGAAATCTGGGGCGATCAAAAGTCACCACCGTCAAGGAACAACTTCGGCCTGTTCATTCTTGTATTCGCCGTCCAATGAACATCCGCCGGGGAAGAGACCGGGGCTGGGATCCAGGTATCTGAGTCAAAGGCCGGGCTGCAGCCCCCGTAAATTGTAATTGCACCGAGGGCAAACAGTGGGCACTGATGATATCAGCTCAAACCTTATTTCGCACATCAATCCGTGCTCACGATCGAGGGGTAAACTTTCTGTCAGTGAAGGCCAGACTGAGAGGCTGTCCATCTACACTACTCACGAATGGGCTGCAGATATATGCGTTCGCTGTATATGTATAAGACTTCCTCAGCTATAACTTTTGAGGGGACCTCAACGCGCATGCAACAGGCTGCACAACCGAAATCACACGTGGGCTGGGCGTCCTGCGCAATCAGGATGAACTTCCAAGCTTTGGTGACGGAATAGTGGCGAGATATAGGGACGGCACAAGGCGTTGCAGCCTGTGGCACTGCTGTGCTACCTCGGCCGAAATCGTATATGCAACCGCCGCTGCCTCTCTTTGCTTTGCCAGTTCCAAATCACCCCATTTGCCTGAGAAAAAGTTGGTACTTTGCCCCTGAAAACACGGGCTGTGATACCGTATGTATATGCTCGCCGTGGGTCTCCCGGGGACTTGGCTTGGAATGATGCAGGAGACCAGTCGCTCGGGCGTCCCTGGCGTCCCGGAATGGCTGAGTGTGCCGCACTATCAGCTCGACAGCGACATTCCCGGCTCCAAGATCTAGGATCGCACATCATCAGTTTAGTAGTGTGCTCGGACATTATTCAGGTTGCATTGGGCGGGCCAGCATCCTCTCTAGGTTGGCGTCAATTGAGCTAGTTGAGATGGTGGGTGGTATTGGGGTCAACACTCCCGCCATGCGCGGTCACTGGAATTCTCTGCGTGTTAATGTCAAGACAAAGAAGTAAAAGCAAAGCTTGGTGTATTAAATCGAGACCCTGGCCACCTCTGTTCCTGATATGCTCGGGCCATCATATCTAGACTGCTGTCTCTTCGAAAGACGACACCAAGCTTTCTTCCCACGTGTCCCGGGAACTCGTCTCACAAAATTCTCGACGAAGACTTTTGATATAAGTGAGATACGAATCATCACTTGAGCCTCAGCCTGAGCGACTGTTCTCGTCGAGGGGCCCGTACCCGGGCCACCATCAGTCACCATGTCGCTCAATCCTCCCGACCACTCGCTCGACAAACAGTCGACATCGGAGCTTATGATTGGGCTGTCAGCTACTTTGGGCTTCCTAAGCACAGCTGTGGTCATATTGCGGATGTACACACGACTCGTCCTCCTTCGAAATGCTGGCCTAGATGATCTCATGATCGTCGTCACTCAGGTATAACACGTCTTGCGCCGACGTCAACGGCATCAAGCTGACCACGAATAATTTAGTTTCTTGCCATTGGGCTGAACGTTTCAACATGTTTGGGTCCGTCATTTCGCAAGATGTGTATACGATTTATCCCACGCAAGTGTGGCTGACGGCTTTTATAGAGGGACACTACGGGACAGGAAGACACTATTGGCTCGCCAGCCCAGAAGACTTGATGAACCAACTGAAATCACTGTTCGCTGCTATCCATCTTTATATCTGGGCGCTCTGCTGCGTCAAAATCAGCTTGCTCCTCCAGTATAGGCGCATCTTCATGGCGACCTGGCTTCAACGGGTGTCTATTGTTATAATCTGCTTTTCCGTCTCATGGAACGTCGCGCAGTCCATTCTCGTGTCATTCGCCTGCAGTCCGGCGAGCATATTCATTCCAAGTCTGGCACCACACTGTCTCGACAGTTTGACGATATGGTACATTGCGGCCGGAATTAATATCACCACTGACTTTATCGTCTTCCTCCTGCCAATACCTCTCATCAACTCTTTGCAGCTGCCTATACGTCAGAGGATCCTGTTGATCATGGTTTTCTGTCTGGGCTTCTTGTGAGTTTCCTTCTTTACTTCGCTTTCTTCCCATTTCAAAATTCAGACACGAGAAGGCATCAGCAGTTGGCGACTCGATATTTAGTCCCGGCTTGCGTTGATACCGTTTGAGTCCATCTTCGCCCATCCGAGTTCCCATATGGCAGCCATTCGGGTTACTTGAAAGTTCCACATATTCTGACTTCCTTTTCACAATAGTACATGCATAATTTCGATCGTCCGCGCCACGAAACTCGAGGCTGTTGTCAAAGCAGGTGACCCGTCTTACTACGGTGCACCAGGAGCGATCTGGTCCATGGTGGAACTCAATTGTGCGATCCTCTGCGCATGCCTGCCGACCGTCAGGCATCTAATCGGCTCACTGATACCGTGCCTCGGCCTCCGCACAGTGAGGGATACTTCGGGATACTACGGCAAGAATCGATCAACCCCCAGCCGCCGGCGTCTAAGCAACTTCGCGCTGCGGTCCCGAAAGAGCAAGCTTCAAGTGCCAGGCGGCGGCTTCTCAAAGGTCTCCAAGGGCAGCGGGGCCTCCGAGGCCGTCATGACTGGCAACAGCAAACACGACGGCGGGAATATAGAGCTGGACACAACCTGGGGCAACGACCTTGAAAACGACGGGGCATTGTACCACAGCAACAATATCTCAGCTTGGGTGAGCGCTCAGGAGCCAAAATCACCCATCAGGGCCAAAATCAAGTACAGCGACGACAAAAGGGACAGAAGTGGGAGTGAGTCGCGCTTGATAGGCACCGGAGTGTCCAACGAACAGCTCCGTACGAACATATTGGTTACCAGAGATGTGACGGTTGAGGAGGGTCGGACGGCAACTCCCAGCCCACAGTCGCGATCATTCACAGGTATCGCGTTGTAATTGATGGCGTTCAATGGCTGTGTAGATATGGGGCAAGCGATGCGATTCGTCTCGAGATATTTATTCAAATACCCATCAGCGTTCGCGACTTTCTAATATGCTTCCGATGCATCAAAAACAGGCTCTACCTAGTTTCCTGCCAGTAATTATCACGCAACGTAGCTCGACTGGTCGCACCGACAGACAGCACATGCCTAAATGCCTTGCATGAAGGATGGGTTCTTCCGTACGACCCTGCGAGAAATGTCTGTGGCTGGAACGTAATCACATGGGCTTCAAGATTATTCTTGGCGGAAGCCAATTCCGTTGGCTCCTCTCCTGAACGAGTCCAAATGCAAGGCTTTGACGGCCGTTGAAGCTCGGTGCGGCCCTGACCACTCACAACGTGACAACGGGGTCTTCAGTTCCCCGAAATTGTGAGCACGGCCCGGGACGTGACTGTTGGCGAATAATTCTTTCCTCCTCAAAAGCAACTAACGATATATGAACTCTATCCCAGAAACCGAAGGGGGCTTCCTTGTTCGACTTCTGATCCCGGCAAACATGGCAAGCGTTTCCGGCCCCAAGGTTGCGGATACTATACACCAATGATGAGACATATTGAGTGATACGACGGTTGACACCTGCCGTGCTCCCAGTCTCTTGGGTTCGAATTTGCGTATCAGCTCATGCGCCCATTGCCGATCATCTCAGGGCACCCATAAGCCCGGAGCCGACTCCAGGTATCGATGGAACGCCTTGATGACGCGGCTTAGGCAGCTATCCAAAACCCCCGTGTTTCGACTCGGCATCGTCGACATGAACGGCCACCAAGACAACGATGGAGTAGGCTAAGGTGTCGACGCAGCTCTCGTTAGCCTTCCAGGTACTTGGAATTCCTCTCCCGTACGGAAAGTATGTCAAACTGCTGTGCTTCGTAACCTCACTTGCAATGGGCTGCCCATGAACTGCGACCAACTGGGTAGTTTTGCACTCGGCTCTCCCTTTAGAAAGGGCTTTTTTTTATTGGGAGCCCGAAGGGGGGCGGTGCGGGGCGGGTTGGAGAGGCGGTAGGGGGCACTCACCCAGTCAATGCGCTTCTGAAGGTATCTAAGATCTCATACTATTTGCCAGGGAGAAAAAAGCATTGGGGGACGCGCCTGACGAAAGAGAAATAGCCACTGTAATTCCATCAATGACATTTTTGATACCCTTGATGAGCCTCTATGTGATGTTATTAGCTAGGGAATCTCGACCACCTGGGCATCAGCGTCAATTAGCACAAGACCTACCGGAGCACTTCGGTATACATATGGTGTTGTTTAGCGACTTGGTGATGATGACTAGCTGCTGGTGGAGTCTACTTCGTCAAGAATCTAACGACGATTACGCCGATGAAGATAGGCAGTCTTCCGACCATCCACAGGCCTGTCCAGGGTATCGAAAACACAATAACACTCGAACCAATATTTATATCGCTTTATGGTAGGTGTAAAGTCTGTTTGGGCTCATATCTGCCCTATTTCGACTCAGACCAACGAATCCGGGAGCCCTGGAAGCTCGGCCAGCCTCCCGCGCACGCCGTGGCTCCAGATCTCCGACCATGCCTGGAACATGACACAAGGAGGTCGTGTCCTGCGAGGCCAGATCCCCGCCACGCAGCTCGTGAACCGCACCCCTCCACTCCGCACCGAAGCGGAACATGGCGAACCCGTCGAGGACGGACGCCCAGCGGCGGCCGAAGAAGGAGCTTGGGGCCAGAAACTGAGGCAGGACCGTCAGCAGCGTCCATAGGGCTAGCAGTATTATGACTAGTTGGTACGGCAGCACGCCGGGGACGATGTCGGTTATGGGGTCGAGCCCCTTCAGCGCCGGATCGGTCCAGTTGCCCGGCCCCCCGGCCATGAGTGCAATGGCCACCTCACCAAAGAGCTTGTGCATGGCCAGGGCCATCCGCTCGGGCGAGATGGCCGGGTACTGGATGATGAAGCCGCTCGACTCGGTGTTGTTCTGCGTGCCCCTGTATCCGCTCCTCGGAACGTGTATGGGCCGACCCTTGGTGGCAACGTTGGCACCGAACCAGCCGTTACACGTTGAGAAGATGGTGTGAGTCGTGCACAGGTGCGAGGGCCGGTCGCGGCCTTGCCAATTGATACCCGCGCTGGTGAAGGCGGCGTAGACCAGCGTCTGGATGGCGTAGATGCCGAGGTTTTCGCGGGAATCCCACGTGAGGAATGTGTTGCCGTACGCGGCTTGCTGCGGACGAAAGTCGGAAAAGGTGTTGGTGATGGCGGAGAGAGAGGCCGTCCCAACGGTCGAGTACACGGAGCATTGCAGACCGTAGCCCAGGTAGTCCCCAGAGGCGACTACCGCGGCGTTGTCCTTCATCTTGAGCCACTCCTGGTCCTGGTCGGCGGAGAATCCCTGGGCTGTGTTGATAGACTGCCAGAGGACCATCTCGACCGAGCCCTGGATTGGAATTTCTGGTCGTGGGACCCGGCTGTCTGTAGACTGGTTCGAGTAATCGGAAAGGGCGTTCGTTATGTCCCGGTCGCTGGTCATGACATAGCTATAGTTGACGCCGAAGCCTGGAGTTGTGTGCCACGAGCTGCTATCAGTGTAAAGGGTGTAAGAACTTCCGATTGAACCTTGCTGATACATCTCCCAGTCAGAAGCATTGGTAATGATTCCTTCATTCGAGCTTCCACTATTCGTGACTGCCGTCCAGTTATTGACCGAGGTGATATTGAGAAGCTGAAGTCCAGTGTAGGGGTTGACCGGCACACAAGAGACATTTACGAGCAAACCCCAAGCTTCACCATGGACTCTCTCACCGACTGCAGGGCCGGAGAAAAAAGTGATGTTGGGTCTTGGTTGACTGTTGTCTTGATGATGCAAGTCGTAGATACTACGAGCCTCGTCCTCAAGAAAAGCACTGCTCGCGTTTCGGGTGCCTTCTGGGGCGTAAAGAATTGTCTCGCCTTGCGGCGTTGTAGCTGTTCCCTGTCGCCAGCGGCCGTCTGCCATTTGAGCAACACTGACGGACTGCTGAGTGTCAAAGGTCGATTGATTCGGACCAATGATGCCAATCTGCCTGTCGCTTAATCTGGCTGAAAGCACAGGCTCCATCGAGAGTCCTGCCAACGGGACCGTCACGAAAAAGATCAAGCTACAGGAGGCTAGGTAGAACCAAAGCCCAGAGGGTCCTTGCCACTTTTCTCCCTTCCGTCTTCTGTGGCGCCAGAAGTCTTTAGTGACGAGCAGAGCCTTCCACCATCCTGACACCGATCCCCATAATCGGTCGGTGTGCCACATGAGCTGGTTGGCGTTGGCCGGCGCCAGCCTGGGCTGCATCAGCGCCCAAGCCTCGAAACCTGCGAGTCCAGATTTGGCGCACTCCAACGCGAAGACGCTGAGGACGAAGAAGGCATAGAAGACTCCCTTACCACTCACAACACGCGACGGACTGATATTGTTAACACTAGGCCGCCTCAGATACTCGAGAGCGATGAATAGGTAGAATCCAGTTACCGCCACCGGCCCTAGCGTGTTCAACAATGACCTCCTGATGTGACGCTGGAACTTGTAAGTCGGCTCTTCTTGCTGGCGAACAAGCATAGACTGTGACTCCGGCACCGTGGAATCGATTGCAGCTCGTCGATGGAGATCAACATCTTCGTCGTTCGGATCTGTGTCGGATCTGCTCGACCATGATCTGTTGAAATTCCGGTGGACAACGTGACTAGAGGCTCTGGAATACAGATAAGGAGAGCGTGCGCCTGGTCAATGAGTCCGTTATTCTGTTATGGGCCCCCGCACGAGCCGGAACTCGGGGAGGCTGAGACAGACTCACCACTGTTGCCATGTCTTCCCCACTGTTGTCCTGAGTTAGGAACTATTGTGTCCATGCTACCTGTTTGGAGGCTGGAGAGTGACGATATCGGCCACGTTTGAAATTGAAGCTTACCAGGGCCCTTTAGAGTTTGCGGGAACAGCAGAGCCGCGTAAATTTATGTCTCCATGTTCCAGCCGGCCTGCTGTTATTTCCGTGGCAATATTGTGGTCTGTCTGCTCGACATTTTGGGGGCTGCAATGTGAATCAAGGGATGGGGACGATAGTGCACCAGCTTGCTGACATGCATAATCCACAGGCAGAAAGCCGTCGACTAACTCTATTTTGGATCTCCATTGTTCATGCTACGTCCAATCAGATTGCTCAGCACCACAGGCCCCCAGATTTGTTCAAACCCCCACAATTGAGCTGGAAAGCAAAAAGTATAGCAGTTGATACATCTTATACTTCGATTGTGTAGTCTTCGTGCGGCTGAATATCTAGCCCCTTGGTTACACACTAAACCCCCATGCATCTGATGGGCCGGTTGCCGCCATTGCGCCGACCAACCGCCCAAGACACACACAACATGTATTAAGACGTTGGTGAGCTGTAGTACCTGTGACGCGGTTCGCGCTGCCGCTTTCGTGATTAGCCCCGTCTGCCGCGGCGCTGACAGCCTTGTTGATCCGGAATGGTATCTGGCTGCGGAGCTTGCAGTATCTTTTCTAAGTCCTGGATGGTAATCAGGCAGTTGTGCGTATTGTATTTCCTGTCTTGGGGGCAGCACTACAGTGGCGAGATGGGTGCCTTCACGCCCTCTAGCTGTGGCTGGCTACTGCCTGATTCTCTCGCATTCAACATGTTTCGTATTGCTACACTGTGGTTTCATTTATGAGGAGGCCCTGATTAGTGTTGTTCCGCTGAAAGAATGCAGTTTGAAGGGGAATGGAGCTGCATATGATTAATCACCGTATTTTATTGATGCCTGAGACAAGAATGGCATAGTAATATGCACTGTCTGCAATAGATAGCCGCTGTGCGGTACCCGGTATTGGGGGGGGGGGCGGGTAATTGATCTCCTGGCCGTGAAGAGAGGTATTGAAATCAGCCATAAATCTGTATTGCTTAATTGTACATTTGAATAAGGATGGGGACCAGTATTTATATGGAATAATATAAATCGAAGCTGATTGATAATGATATCGAAAGATATTTCGCCCAAAGCGTCAGATCTCTTGAGATCTTGCAGTGGTGTTGTAGACAAGTGGAAAGTCCTTTGCTAATTGGGCAGCATCAGCGGCAGAGGCCTGGGAAGCCTGCTGGATCCAATCCATGTCTGCGTTGTCCCGTACACGTGAAGAAGTTGTGTACGTCTAGGGGAACGGGTTAACTTCGTTCGCTTCTCTTGCACGGCCGGCTGAGTTGTTGTGCTATTGGCTGTTCCTTCAGGTTCAGGCGGCGAAATCAGCTTCTTCGTCTCACCCGCAAACTGTTGTCGGATGTGCGAGGCCACTGTTACACTGGCGGCTCCGTTGGCACATGGGAAGACAGAGCCCCAGTTGAAGGTAACCCACCTTTCATTGTCCGCCTTCTATCATCCCGTCACCGTTTCTATACCATCTGGGCTATTCATCGTGGAGTCTGATTGCTTTTTGTCAAACATCCAGCTTCTACCTTGAACTAGAACAAGTCACTTCCTCCTTGAAATTTGGCACCATTGTTACCATTTTTGCATATTGGAAATGACTCCCTCTTGAAATAGCACAGACAATTATCTGTGTAAGCGAGGATACGATGATTCAGCCCTTGCCGTATAGACTTGTTCTATAGGAGGGCTTCCTACAGCAGCATAATATCATATAGGAAGATTATATGTTGTTCGAATTAGATTCGATGATTTGGTAGCCCCGAAAGCTGTACTGGGCACCTGTTTAAGTGGTTCCAGCAGGGGTATCCCGGGCGTAAAGGCATTCATATTTAATTGTGACAATCAATTGTTGACGCAGTGACAAACAATGTCCAGGCAGCCAGCTCCCAGAGGCTAAGAGTCTGTGATTTTGCCAATTGAATAACCCTTTCCTACTGGGATTCATAGTGTGCCCCGGTGGCAACATCGGTACCCTTTCCCGAGATCGACGCCACAGTTCTGCCTCATCTTTTTTAGCAGCAGTCCAGATGTTCCGTACGGGATTTCGGGGCAGCTACTCCCGCGTCCCTAACCTTGATCGCCCTTGAAGAGGGACTGTCGTGCCTTCAGTTCTGGAAACTCGAATAACTAGGAAGCTCCATATTGTTGGGCTAAGTGATAGTTATGGCTGCGCCAACGCAGTAGCAGTATCATCTGCAATGTCTGTTCTGACCAGCTGATGTAACGATAATGTAAGACCGGCCTGGATGTTCCGCTCTCCTGGACTATTTGAAGAGCAAGACCGATGCACCTGTCATAGTATTCACCACTGGGCAAGCTGATGGTTGGCAGCTCACTGAGTGAGTGGACTGCGTGGAGTGGCCAGTAGCCATGTTAAAGCCTGTCCCAGCAAACACACGGGCACTTAGTCAGTCCATCATGCCGACTATCCGGAGTCCTTGACATGCCCCATTTTATAGCATTAGTCTTTCTTTCACAATGTCCGGTTGTAAGTGTCTATTAGATGAATATCCACCAAAACGCTAGGATGTGTCCTGTTCAGGAGCAAATATCGGACTCAACCACCAGTGGCAGGAGACAGGAAAGCACTACAGAATCCATTGTCAAGCACAATTTGTGCACGATGAAACGATTCTTTTGACGTATCCAGTAATCGTTCCTTGTTAATTGCTGACCGTGTAATAGGATCGGCACTAAGAGTGACGGCGGGCGCATGTCCCTTGCCTCTCCCGTCCCCAGAGTCTTTTGAAACGGTTCGCATAGGGCGGGTAAGCAGCTCAAATAGACACGAGGTGAGTTTGTTGTGTAGAATAAAATGAAATCCGTCAGTCACCGCCGCCACATCCGAAAAGACGGCAGCCGCAATCTGCTTCAATGCTTCAATATATAGAAAAGGGCCGACGGATTTGACGGATAGGGTGCTAGCGTGTCGCACCCCAATCAATCTGGAGCCCGCATTTAAAGTCTGGCATTACTCGCAGCCTCGCTTCCGAGTCAAGAGCAGGGGCTCCCCTGACCAGATGCCGGTCAAGACCATCCGCCGTCGAAGCACTGCCGTTTCGGGTAAGGAAGTAACCAGAGCGGCATTCTCTTTGGTGGAAATGTTCCGGGATACGATGGCGCCCACCTCCCATCTCGGTACTGCAATTCGAAGAATAGTCTGGCCCCCATGGACGTGAACACCTCGCTTGGCACATTGTTCTCCCTAATGGGCCGGTCCATCGTCCGACTGATAACGAAGTCTGGTTGGGTGCGTGAGGATTATATTGTCAAGGGAAAAGCTTGAAATATGGCCCCGTGGACTAGTACGCTGATCTTCTGGGGAGCAGGAAAACATCTCGGAATAGTAGTCTAATCGGTGGTCACGCTCACCATTACTTCCTGACTCTACACCGGACGAACCATTTCCTTCCTTTCTCAACGTCCATTCTTCACATTCACTCGTTTGCGCAGAGCGTACATATATTCACCTATATTCCTTTTTCTTGGCAGTCAATACCCCGATTCTCCATCCAGTCCCATCAGTCACCAATCTGCAACCATGAAGCTCTCCATTCTCAATGCTCTCGTCCTGGTCAGCGCAGTCACGGCCCAGCTTTCCGGTTCTGTTGGCCCCACGACGAGTACGGCAGCCAAGCGAGCCAAGAAGACATGCAGTGTTCTTGACTACGGTGCCAAGGCGGACAAGAGTACGGATCTTGGCGCGGCGCTGGTCAAGGCTTGGGCTGCATGCGCATCTGGAGGCATTGGTAAGTGCTTGGTTTCTACCAGCCCATCCTTTTCAACGACTTCTGGCCAATGTACTTGATATTAACTGTCTTGAAGTCGTCATCCCCAAGGGCGATTATGCTATGTCGACATGGGCCACCCTGAACAAGGGCACTGGTGTTGGTCTCCAGCTGGACGGGACCATCTACCGAACCGGTACCGCAGGCGGCAACATGATTGCGATCCAGAACAGCAATGACATCGAATTCTTCTCCAGCGACGGATCCGGCGTCATGCAGGGTTACGGCTACGAAATCCACAAGAGCGGGTCACTCTCGGGTGCCCGTCTTCTCCGTGTGATCAAGACCAACAACTTCTCCGTCCACGACCTCAGGTTCGTCGATGCACCCGCCTTCCACATCTCGCTCGACACCTGCACCAATGGCGAGCTCTACAACCTTGCCATCCGGGGTGGCGACCACGGAGGGCTTGATGGAATCGATGTGTGGTCAAACAATGTCCACATTCACGACGTGATGGTGACCAATAAGGACGAGTGCGTGACTGTCAAGTCGCCCGCCAAGAACATCCTCATCGAGCAGATCTACTGCAACCTGTCCGGTGGCTCAGCAATCGGATCTCTTGCCGCTGACACCGCCATCTCGAACGTTGCCTACCGCAAGGTCTACACAGTCGGCAGCAACCAGATGATCATGGTCAAGAGCAACGGCGGGTCGGGCTACGTCGAGGATGTAGAATTCAGCGACTTTATTGGCCACGGCAACGCGTACTCCCTCGACATCGACCAGGCCTGGTCGTCCATGTCGACAGCGGCTGGCAGCGGTGTGCAGCTCACAAACATGACGTTCAGCAACTGGAAGGGCACCTGTGCCTCTGGCACGCAGCGCGGGCCCATCCAATTCAAGTGCGACCCCGATACACCTTGCAAGGATATGGTTGTCAAGGACTTTGCCATGTGGACGGACAGCGGCAGCAAGGTGAACTACATCTGCCAGAATGCTTTCGGCTCCGGTGGATGCCTCAAGGCCAGCGGCAGTGATTACACCACTACTGCAGCCATCGCCTCTGCGCCTACCGGGTACCAGGCCGCTACCATGCCGAATGACCTGAAGACTGGTTTCGGGTTTACGGTCGAAATTCCCGTCCCTACTATGCCAAGCAGCTTCTTCCCTGGAGCAACGCCCTTGGTTGCCCTGGCAAAATAATTGTCGGGTCTACCGTCTAGTCTACATTTTATCCTTCACTGTATTTAGTATAAGCCTGACATACGTATGGGGCAGGCATAAGAGCATCTAGTCTTTTTCAATTCGCTGTCAATACATTAACTCATCTGGAGCATTTCACTCGGCTCAATGTGAACGCTGCACGAGTCAAAAAGCCTTGCATTAGACTGTGACCACTTCCGAATCCGTTTATAAATCATCGTCCGAGGACAAGACTCGCTTGGCCGTTCGCATCCACCATGTGCCCACGATAGGAGTCAAAGCCCAGCGATGAACAGCCTCCTGCCAAGGTCAACTAGACTCGTCGCGGGCAACAGTTCGCGGGTGGGGTTCTCGATTTGTTTCGCGATGTTTCGAACACAGGGGAACTTCTTATTGCTGACTGGAGTGGAGCCCAGACTTTCGGATCAGGAGAAAAAGGAGAAATTGGCCGACGGGTCCACACGGTCCAGTGTGGGTTTCCTCGCTTGCGCTATGGGGCAATGACTTGACGACATTACTGTATTGATCCATCTCCGGATCCGAACTCGGTCTCGTTTTGACTTCAGCGCGGGCTTCCAACCTCGCGAGAGCCCGCGATACTGTCACCAAATGCGGATTGACTTTTCACGATGCATCTGATTGCTTGACTCGTGTGTATCATACACATTGTATTTATTTCATATATTTATACTTTTGAGAGCACGGCTCAGAGCCCTGCCTCTCACGGTGTGAATATTTACAGCCAAAATTAAAAACTTATCCGCTTCCTCGATGTCCCGGCCACATCGACCCCATCTTGGGCTGTGCCCGCTTAGTAAACGCTTGGCGCGGGGCTGACAATGTAGTTCGTCAAGCTGGTGGTGCCGTTCATCTTGGAGGCGATGGCCTGAGCAAAGGCCTGAGCAGCGAGCTTCGCGCCAGCGGGGCTGGTGTGGGTGTGGTCGTTGGGGTAGAGGGCGTTGGTGGCGGTGTTTCCGAGCTTCTTGTAGGCCAGGGCCTGCGCGTTGAAGTGGTCCACGTAGGTGACGCTGCTGCTGGCCACGGCCGTGGCGGCCGTCTTGACGTAGCCGACGAAACGGGGCGGCGAGTACGAGAAGCTGCCCGTCTCCCACAGGTTGTTGGGCGTCTGGGTGCTCAGCACCACTGTCGCGCCCTTGGCCACCAGCGCCTTGGCCGCCTGGCTGACGTAGTAGACGAAGGTGTAGACGGTCGACCCGTCAATGCTGGACTTGCACGTCTCCGTGCCGGCTCCGGGGCAGTCGCTGCGCTTGTTGTCGTTGGTCTCGGGGGTGCCGCCATCATTGTGTCCGAACTCAATAACCACGATGTCGCCCGACTTCACGAGGTTGATGACCTCGGTGAAGCGGCCCTCAGCCGTGTAGGAACGGGCAGATCGGCCGCCAATGGCCTTGTTGACGACGGTGGCGGTGGAGTAGGTGCCAAAGTACTGGCCCCAGCCGTCCGTCGCGCCGTCGTTGGCGCCGTTCTTGGCCATAGTGCTGTCTCCGCACAGATAGACCGTTGGGGTTGCTCGAGCAGCGAGTTCCACAGGGGATGCAGAGACGCTGATTGCGCCGAGCGCGACGGCGAGGGCAGGTAGTGAGAACTTCATCGTGTCGGCCGAGTGTAGGAGACCTGAGCGGGATGTGGTAATATATGCAGGGATGAGGAAGATGCAAAAAGAATGTGTGCCGGCACTGACGAGAAGACGAGGATGAAGACGAGGTAATGAATGCAAAAGTTAACGGCTGGCGTCGCAATATGAAGTACTATGTAGAGAATGAAGGTTTGGTGAGGGAAGACCAAACGGAATAATTGAGCCCATGCCCAGACTTTGTTTGGCCTCGAGTCGACTTAGACGAAGTGTCTGCCCCTGACCTTGCACCCAAGGTAACCTTTGATTAAAGGGGGGCGGGCCACGGAGGAGGACTGCCGCTGCACTGCGCGCTGCCCAGGCGCCATCACGCAAGCATGAGACCTCGTGACCACATGACAATAGACAGCCCCAATACGGAATCGATAGCCTCAATAGGTATTTCCCGTCGCGGAAGCAGCATGTCACAGTATTTGGATATTGCGCTTTGGGAAAACCCCACTTCCGGGGGGCGCCAAGTCTAATCCTCGTGACTGAGGATTTGTGGAAGATCCCTCCAGGAGATCCCGAGAAAACGCAGGTGGGCACTCAGGGTGTCCATGAAACAACACAGGACCGGGGTTGGGACTGGCTTCGGACGGAAACATGCCGTTTGTCGGCTGGGGAAAAGCTTGGCCTACCACACATGCTTTAAATACCGAGTCAACGCCTCCGACACACCCGGATTCAACCCCATATCATTCTCTGCAACTAGTCACAGCATTTTCATGTTCGGTAGAGTATTGGCCGAGGGCCCCCGCCGAACATCCTTTGACCCGGATGACCGTCGGGGCCGGAGGGACGGAGCCGGTGCGCTCCTGGTATTGTGATATTGGGAACCCAACACTTAATAGAACAAATCGAGCAGGGACATGCAATTTCACTGAGCGATTAAATATAGACCTGCATGATTTCCGCCGCACGGAAGAAAACGAAGTGTTGCAGCTGTATTGCTCTCAGCCCCGTCTGCACATTTAGCTCACAGACCTCTCTAGGCATACAATTGCAACGCCAACTACAACATGCAAGAGATTAACAGTGAACAACTGCAAAAACAGATGGCGCTGCAAGGGTTCGAACCTCGGTCTTTAGAGAGCTGACAAGCTTGACCACAATCTAACGTCCTAAACCTCTAGACGACAGCACCTGTGGGCACCGTGCTGGGACACGTTGCTGAAGTATGCGTTGTGGCTAGCTATGTCTGGATACATGGCGGACAGGTGCAGAAGTTCGGACGAACTTGGTGCGGTGCTGCCGTTTGCATCTCAGAGAAACTCCACGTGTAGGTCGAAGAATGCACACGTGTAGACTACCTGAATTGCAAGAAGAAAACCAGCGAGCTGGGATTTCTGTTCCTTATGAGGAAGACTGGTAGCACATTTTCGAGCGTAAAATTAGTAGACTTGAAAACATACCTTTCAATGAATTCTCCCTGTTCTACGGCTGCTGGAAATTCGTAGGAATTGCTCGCTCTACTGGGCTTGCCAACGAGTGCGACGTGAAGGGCTTGTCAAACAAATCTCAAAAAATGGAGTTTACCTACGCGGTGATTGTCGTTATCCTTGGATTTTGGCACAAAGTATGGTGAAGCTTATCAAATAAGTAGATACGCAGTGTGTGAGTGAAATTACGTGCCTATCAACATGTATCTGGTAAACTTAAATTCAGGCTGACAAGTAGAAGACGAGTTTTGCTTCATTAGATCCTGCCCTACTGGCTTTGTCTATGGTTACAGTACTGCTCTGGTGTTTCGCTTTCTCATCGCCAAGGAAGTGGCCAACTACGCAGACTGAGAAGTTGAGACAAATGTCAAGGGGATCTATTACAGCAATGATAAGTATTTGAACTCTAAAGATCTTCGACGTGGCCGTGTTCAAGTGAGACTGCAGTCAGTCTGTGAGCAAATTTCAGCCCTTTGCATGACGATAGGGACCAATCCTACGGTAGCATTGGCCAAACCGGGATTTCCAGTTTACTCATTAAGCGTTAAGGGCTGGGACTGGGGTCAACCAATGGACCAAAATCTATGAGGTTAAATAATAGTATAAAGACTTTTCAAAGTTAACCGAGATTATAGCAAGCTTTGTGGGTCAAGTCTGGCGCTTCTTTTCTGTCAAGGAGTATTTCGAACCAGAGACGTACACATCAATACAGATATTTCACAATTTTCGTGGCTTAAGCTCACTCACCGGACGTTTGAAAAAGTAGGATCTGCAGCCCCTGCGCTCAAATTAAATCTAAAGGGACGTTACAGTATTACACATCCATGAGGCTGAGAGGTATCGAAGTGAGGACACGAAGTCCTCGTGACATAACTGTACAAGATGAAGGCAAGTGTCTAAGAACCCTTGATGACCATCTGGATGCGTCTCCGTCAACAAACAAAAGGTACTGACGTCCCATTTCTGCCTCATAATGCACGGATGTTTTGTGTTGCAGTGAAGCTCGGAGGGGAAAGAGCTGTTCCACAAGAGTGCTTGACTCGGAAGAAGATGAAAATTACATAATTTGATACATAGTATTGCTAATAAAGCGCCATGTATTGTATGGCATTACTGAATATATGTTTGTCAGCTTTGAATTCTTACCCGTGTCACAGCGCTGGCCGTAGGCTCCAGTTAGAGAGATTGTCTCTGCTCGAAGAAGAAAACATGGAAAGGCTGCGCTTGGCGTTTATTTATCGGGCCAATATAATGAGTACTGGAACAGTCCGCCCATGTGGTTCAAGTGCTTTTAGGCAACCAAGAATTTTGCAGTCAGAGCATTTCACCAGTGCTAAATCAGGTCCATACCAGATCTCTCAAGATGGCCATGCAGACGATTTCATCACGTCCAGAGTATCTGGGTCAGTTCTTTGGCCCACCCCCACCCCCCTCTTTTACGCATTCTCTGTCTCTGTTTCTGTCCTTGCCCCCCCCCTTTCACTCCCCTGAGGATTATACGAATCCGGGATCCTTCATATGCCGTTGCTGGGCGAAGGATCTGGCTTGAACCTTCGTAGTCTTGACCAGGCTAAGCATTGTGGGGATAGCTTGGCTGCGGGAGCTATTGGTAGCAGATAAGCCCCAGGTCACTCGGCGGATGGTGGCAGGAGCTTGGTGGCACACAAAAGCAACTACCGTCAGCTTGGCTTCCCCATACGCTGGGACGCCTGGGACAACACATTCTTGCCAAGGGCGGGGAGTCGGCCACTAAGTCTAATTGGCGCTGTGGCTTGCTGGAGCGAGCCTTGTCTAAGACCTATTGAGCAATGTGCCTGTTGTGCGACCAGGAGAGAGCACAGTCTAGAAGCTGACCTGCATTCCAACAGCATCAAACTGGCCGATAAGCTGCTCTGTGGATGGCCACGATGCGAGTGGCTGATGCCAAGTCGCGCTGAAATAGAAGCTACGGCAGGATAGCGCGGGGCATGAAGGCTTACTGGATGACCTCGTCGGTAAGGTTGGATAGAAGCCTCATAGATTCATCCTTGGGAGATTACTCATGCGCTAGGGACATATTTTTCAGAGATGATTAAATTGTTGCTGTTCCTTTGCTAATATTGAGCAACCCCCCCTGAAAGAGTTCTCGGTTCCCCGCGCCCTGGTTCCTGGATGTCTTTTCCTTTGAACTGCGGAAGTATCGCTTCTACCGTCTCACCAAGCTGTGGCAAACGGGCAATCATGAAGCCATCAATAAACGAGAAGGGTTTTGAGCCGACAGACACCTCGGACAATGCGTCCGTTGTCGAGATTAACGAGGCCGTGGCATACGACCGCAGTGCGACTAAAAAGCTCTTGAGAAAGCTAGACTGGCATATCATCCCGTTCATGTCATTGATCTACTTGTTAGTATTGTTGACGCATCGCATTTCGTTTTCGCGCTGCAGCGCTTCCTGACAAAATAAGATAGACTCTGTTTCTTGGATCGCACCAATATTGGAAATGCCCGCCTTGACCATCTCGAGCAAGACCTCAATCTCAAAGGCTTGCAATACAATGACTGCCTTGCTATCCTTTTCCCGTTTTACATGTGAGCAACATCATCTTCCACATTCCAGATGAGCCAATGCATCATTACTGACGATTATTTAATTTCAGCGCAGCTGAGATCCCTTCCAACATGATGATGAAGCGCACTCGACCTTCCATATGGCTCACCTTCATCATGGTCGGCTGGTCAGCCTCCATGATTGGTCAAGGTCAGCCTTCCCCTAAGCCTTCCACCCTCTCCTTTTTTCATCTACGGTACGAGGTTTAGACAGGCCGAGGACTGACTTTCCAAAAGGTTTTGTGAAGAATTACTCTGGTCTGATGGCTACCCGGGTCTTCCTTGGTGCCTTCGAAGGTGGTCTATTTCCAGGTGTCAACTACTATATCACCCAGTGGTACTGCCGACACGAATGTGGCTTCCGCATGGCACTCTTCTTCTCGGCTGCGACTCTGGCCGGTGCCTTTGGCGGGATACTTGCCAGAGGGATCGCTGAGATGAGCGGCACCGGCGGTTTATCTGCCTGTAAGCACCATTCTTGTCCTTTCACGGTTCCCTGTGTGCCATGTTTTGGAATGTTCCAGGATGTATTACTTCAGGATCCTCAGCGGGTGATTGACATGAACTAGGGTCGTGGATATTCATCCTCGAAGGCCTGCTGAGCATACTGGTCTCGTTCATTGCATACTGGGCGATCAACGATTACCCCGCGACGACCAAGTTCCTGAGCGACAGTGAGCGAGGAGAAGTGCTGAGGCGTCTGCGTGTGGATGGTGGAAACCTCTCTGAGACTTTTCACATGAAGTATGTGTGGCAGGCCATCGGTGACTGGAAGATATACATGCACTGCGGCATCTTCCTGGCTGGCTTTTGTCCCATCTACGCTTTCGCTCTTTTCTCGCCGACGATCATCAAGGGCATGGGATATACCGCCAACAACGCTCAGCTTATGAGTGTGCCACCATATGTCTGTGCGTGTGCTTTCACGATCGCCGCTAGCTATGCTGCAGATCGCGTCAAGCAGCGTGGTATTTTCCTCCTCGGGTTCCAGCTCACTGGCCTCGCTGGCTTTGGGCTTCTAGCGGGGACGCACCACACCTCGGCCCAATACGGAGGTTTAGTCTTGGCTGCGATTGGAATATACCCTACGATTCCTCTCGCCATGGCGTGGAACAGTGGCAACATTGGTGGGTCCCTTAAGCGAGGAACTGGCATCGCTATGCAGGTGATGGGAGGCAACTGTGGTGGCATTATAGCGTCATACGTGTACTTGTCCAAGGATGGGCCTCGGTACATTAAGGGCCACAGTATTTTACTCGGGATCATCAGGTAAGTGGTCACTCTTCATATGACTGTGATATTGCAATGATTGTTTGGTTGGTAGACTGACTCTCTACGCAGTCTTGCATTTCTGCTCACGTTATTTATGACCATCTGGTACCGGATGGAGAATGCTCGCCGAGACCGAGTCTCGGGCGAAGTGGGAAGACAAGAGATGACAGAGGAGCAGAAGGCACTTGAACTGGAACTCGCTGACAATGCACCTTTTTTCCGATACACTGTCTAGACTTGTACTGTCAAGTCATAATGTGTGGTACGGAGCCACAAGACCACAAGATAGTTCTGTAGTTCGAGAAGTCGGGTGAAATATCATGTGGTCAAAGAATAGATCTTCGTATCGTCTGTCAAAATTTTGATCATCTGTGCTTGTCTGGCTTTGCGGCCCGCAGTACCTCCGAGATCCTGGCACTGTATGCGAGGGATTCCGGTAATGGAGATTCTCCGGCCCTCAAGAGTCCTGAATAAGCAACGTGTATCTCATTAGAGAAAGAGTAGCGATGCTCGTTGGGCTCATAACATTATGTGCCGACGGCAATAATCACCACGGATTTTCCTCTGGTCGAATGCCGCCAGTCAGAATATGTAGATCGTTGAACATCGCAGGTTCATTAGATCTCGATTCCCAGCGTCTTCAAATGCGCGTCTGCGTCGATCCTTGTTTGATATATGCATCCATGTCTTCGATCAGCGTCCGATCCAGGTAATCAAGTCGTGTTCCGCAACGGATTTGTTGTCGAACCCGAAGCGTCTCTTAGTCCTTAGCACGACTACTGAAGTCTAGTTTCATTCAGAAGCCTGCAATTTCGTGGAGAGCCTCAGTTTGCATTATCCCTTTGAAAACTCGTTTCCGACGGCCTCCCAATGGCGCATGTGGGCACTCAAAACCTCGTGTCAATTTGCTGGCAAATTTTGTGCTCACCTTTGATAGTCAAATTGAAACAGGAGGGCCTCGGGAAGGCGCCCACAGAGCTCGCCACCATCTCCCAACTATGCAGCAACTAAAATCTCACGCTTCAAACTGAATGACGCATGCTCTGGTCGCCCAGTCACAATCTTATGGGCAAGAACTGCTGCCTTTATTATGTTTTTTCGAGACATGCCGTCTTTAGACTTTGCGAACCATGTGCTTTTCACGTGGAGTTGCTCGTAGTCATGAGTCGTAACCACGGGAGACCGTCGCGGCTCAACTGTCAACCTGCTTGGCAAACCTACTTGACAGTCGACAGTGCTGATCGACGACGTCCAGCCATGCTCTAATGCGTTGATCACAATCCTGGTCCTGAACAACCTTCGGCTGTTTCCTGTTCGGATGTCGGGCTCGCCATTCCCATAGTGCCAAGTGAAGAAGCGACGGCAGACGACAGAATAAACAGGAGAATGATCAAGAGCCAACGGCCTGCAGGAAGGCAAAGATCGCCAATCCCCCTATCGCCAAGGCTCTTGGCACAGTCCTGAGAAGATTGCTGTTCAACAACAGGGCCTGCATGCTGTTCAAGTTCAAACAAGCAGGATCCGATTTCTCCACCGTTCACCGTCGAGAACTGGGTGGAAACGCGTCGATCGACGGCCAATGGGCGTGCTACCGGAGACCCACGAGCCCGGAACCGATCCGCATCGGGCCATTGAGATGGATTCAGGGTGTCGGAGATGATGGTGAAAACACGAAGTCGACGCCACCAAACAGCGCATACACGCAGACTCGCCAGGGGAGCTCCTATTTCAGTAGAAACAGACAGGGTAAGCACCTGATCGAGCACTCGATCCACCCCACAGGCAAACGTAACCGCCAAGGCGGCAGTCGTAACGCGTCTCTTGGCAAAACCCACAGCAGATGGGAACCAGAGCCAAGTTAGCGCCAAGGGAGATCGAAGCAGATCATCATGGTTGGCCGGTGTTGAGGTTCGGACGACAGAAAGATCACCGCCAGCCCGAGCCCATCCTCGCTTGGAAGCCCTCCCCTTGCCACGACCCCAGTTTTCATATCAAATACTGCAATATATTGTAGGGATGAAACAACGCAGGAGACACCACCAACGTACGCCCGTATGTTTTCAAAAGAGGCTACAGATCATCGTGACACTCCACAATCTTCCGCCCTGTAGGGTCTAGACAGTCCAATGACGACCTCGAGAACTGCAGAATGTCCCCATTAGGCAATCGACCGGTTGTTGCAGGCGACTACCGATATCCCCGACTTGACAGTTGTATCCGAGGCTCTACTGTCATGACGGACGGACTTTGGACTGGAGGACGTAGACGGTCCGTTTGAGGAAGGGTCAATCCATCAATGAGATGCAGATAGAATTGATATAAATTCTACGTGACCTCGAAACATTCATGCATCTTGTTGTCCCTTTCCATCATCATCCAACCAAGTCAAGAGTCTTCTCTCCCTCACTTTCTTTTCCAAAGCCAACCAAACAAGCAGTGCTTGTCCCTCGTTTGTGTACATATTCAACTCACTGCCTTCACACTCACTTCAACCAACAAACAACCGTCAAAATGCAGTACGCCGTGCTCATCGCTTCCCTGGCCATTGGTGCCATCGCCACTCCTCACCCTCAGGTCACCCCCGCCCCCAAGGCTCGGGACATCCAGAGGCGTTTCGACGTCCCCGCCTCTTCCGGCTCCTCCGCCCTCGAGGATGTCCAGACTATCGCCGCTGGCGACTCCTTCGATGGAGGCATGTACGTTTACGACCGTGGTGTCGACTGCACCGGTCAGGATGAGGGTGGCGACTCCGACGCTGTCTTCCAGATCGAGGAGGGCGGTACCCTGAAGAATGTCATCATCGGCCCCAACCAGATCGAGGGTGTCCACTGCCAGGGTGCCTGCACTCTCGAGAACGTCTGGTGGAGCGCGGTTTGCGAGGACGCCTTCACCATCAAGAACCAGGACGCCGGTGACACCACCTACATCAAGGGCGGCGGTGCCTACGGTGCCGAGGACAAGGTCCTCCAGCACAACGGTGGCGGTTCCCTCGAGGTCTCCGACTTCACCGTTGAGGACTTCGGAAAGCTGTACCGCTCTTGCGGAAACTGCGATACCATGTACGAGCGTCACATCACCATCACCGGCTCCACCGCCACCGATGGCAAGACCATCTGCGGTAAGTAACTATCCAGACACTACTCTCCAGTCTCATTGAAATCTGGCTGACATAAAATTTGACAGGTATCAACTCCAACTACGGTGACTCTTGCACGATCACCGACACCACCACCTCTGGTGTCGATGATGTTTGCGTCACCTACACCGGTACCGACGACAACGACGAGGAGCCCGAGAAGAACGACGACAACGGTGATGGTTGCGACGGTACCTACTGTATCTGCTAAGCAGTTTGCACGACTAAGGTGCATTAGAGGGAGATCAGGAAAGATTCTGAGGATCCCGGGAGTTGACTTTTTGACTTGAGCGTGTTGCATCGCTTTCTTTCACTGTACATTTGCTTGACGCATAAATACGTACATAGCATCATGTCTTTAATTGAGCATGATATTTGAACCACTAAGAATGCCACCTTGTGACATGCTCTCTTTTGGTGACGCCGCTTGGACTTATTGGAATTCTGCCCTTCAATCACGCGAGGATGTACAATTCGGCAGGTGTCCGATGAGGCTCTGTATTGCCCACTATCAAATATCGCATATCTACACATGTGCTGCGCAATAGACCGTCCGAGCATCTGAATAAATTGTGACTGCACTTTGGCTGCGAGAAGGATGCGGTGAAGTGTAACTCGGTGAGGGTAGTCATATTCGATCGCTGACCGGGACGGGGACAATAGTTGGATAGAAACGTAGTCTTAGGAGCAATAGAAAGTCGTGAAAGTTTGTCACTGGAATCTACAAATGTACAGTGGTCCTGGCAGAATGACGTAGCGGGAACGGTCAAGGTTGAGAATGAGAACAGGGGATCTCGGTCAGCGCAGTAGTCCACAATTTCCAAGGTACTGTCACATATACGCACACTAAAGTCTCCAGAATACTAGGTCGTTATGGCAATGACCAGTTGATGTCGAAATAAAGTTGACGTCGATCTCATAGATGATCGATGCTAAGATCGGTAACTTCCGCGTTAGCCTATAGTTTAAACACTTGCATACACATTTTGATTCGCTTGGAAGTGGAAATCATGGGGTAAAGAGGCTGTGAGGGAGGCTGCAGGTCCGCTAACACGGAATTCGGCACGAGAAAGTCGTTGTGGTCTCTAACACGGAAGTTCGGCACAGGAAGATCATTGCAATTGCTAACACGGAAGATCGGCACAGGAAAGGCGTTGTGTTCTGCCAACTTGGCCCAGAAAGGTTGCAACCCTCAAAAGCAAGAGCACAATGATACATTGTAGTCCCCTAGAGGGCGCCTCGCACACACTTGTAGTTTCAGTCGAAGTCGTGTCTCGACGAGGGGTGAAATTGAATGAACGATGGTGGAGTCAACTTATTTTGTCTGGTTTGTAGAGTCCAAACGCCATCACACAAGTGGGCCCTGATTGCAACTGTTTCAAATTGACTCTCAATCATTGTCTGAAGGCAAGTCAATACTATTAGAAGCAAGGTGGTCGGATATTCTTCCGTAGATGAGGAAGGAACTGTACGTTTAATCCACAGTAGGCTTTATACCTAAAGCTAGAAGAGAATGATTTTCATGAAACATATATCATAAAGTATATACTTTAAGTAAAACACTACCGACAACCATCATTAGTATTAAGACATAGTTGATATTAACGGAAAAAAAGAACAAATAGTCCCGACGAGATAATACTCAAGGAATTGAAGTCCATACCATCCAGCGTAGAGTGGGAACATGGCTATATCTGAGAGTAGATCGGGGTTGGCTATCGCATGGCCAGAAATAATGTCCGGGAGAAAACAAGAAGATGGTAAATATACATTGTAACAATAAATGCTGCGATGGATACGTAGGCGCTCGTGGTGACGAAACCCCAGGCGCCGGAAGCATCAAGCCGTATCGTATCGAGTTGGGAGTCACCCAAAAGTGGCAACAGAAAGCTCATGGTTGGCGACGATGTAGATCAGTTACTTCTAAAAGCTAGATTGTCTCTTGAATCATGCGGTGCAGAGCTGATATATAAATTAACACTGGAATTAACGTTCATTGCTCTAAGCTGAGCGCTCCGGATTCCGGGCGGGTCCGCATTTGTGGAGTGCCCGGGTATGCATCACGGACGCTCGGCCGCAATGCCGAGCCAGCAACGCGAGACAAGCCTCAGTGAAGCCATGAGCTCGGTTCGGACCCAATGCTCACCAAGACCCAGAAATGACATGTAATGCACCCCGTTGGTGGGTGGCTTATTCCCGAAGTCGTGTCAAGATTCGAGTGCCTTGCGCATTGTCACTTGACTGCCCATTTAGATCCCGGGGGTGAGTCCCGTTACGGGGCTCTCGGCCGGAATGCGGCCTCCAGTGTCTCCTCCAAGAAATTGATACAGGAACTGAATGTTAAACAGCCTGATAATTGTTGTCAATTTGCTAGTTTGGGATTTCTTCTGAAAACAGTATACAGCCACAGAATACCCAGAATTAGTTGGCAGATCACCATGCAGAGCACTCTTCCCGCTTCGTGGTACCGCGAGCCTGGCTTCTACCAGTTGGAGAGGCGGGCCATCTTCAGCAAATCATGGATCTTGATCTCGCACTCTTGCCAGTTCAACGAGCCAGGAAAGTACGCCCGTTATGAGATGGCCGGCTACCCTTTCTTCGTTATCAGAGACCGTGCCGGGAGCATCAACGCGTTCCTCAATGTGTGTCGGCACAGGGCATTTCCAATAGTCCATCAAGATGCTGGAAAGGCTATGGTCTTGTCGTGTAAATACCACGGTATGACAGGAGGATGTCTTGACATTCAAAAACCCAGGCTGACCTGACAGGATGGTCATACAGTATGAATGGAAACTTGGCCAAGGCCCCACGATTTGACCAGGTGGAAGGATTCAAGAAGGAAGACTATAAACTTTATAAAGTTCACACTCACATTGACGACCTTGGGTTTCTCTGGGTCAATCTCGACGCTGCTGAGAAACCAACTTTCAGTTGGGAGGAGCAGTTCGGTGGTGTGGACAAGCAGCCGCGATTGAAGAACTTTGACATGAGCAACTACGAGTATGACCACACTTGGTCGATGGAAGGCAAATTCAATTGGAAGACTCTGATTGAGAATTACAACGAGGTTTGTGACCCGGTTCTGATCCTGTGGCTCTGGACCTGCTAACATGGCTTTGCAGTGCTACCATTGCCCTACCGCACATCCCGGTCTGGCGCCTTTCTTTCAGGGAAACAGACAAATGGTGAACGGATGCCATAAGCACTGGGTTGAGCATCTCGGTGGGAAGGGCGAAGAGCGGTCGAGCTCAGTCAGCCCCACCTACATGTTTCCCAACGCCTCAGTCACATTGACGTAAGTCGCGAGTTTCGCGAGGTTTTCGCGGCTCGTGGCCAAGCTAACAAGTATCCTCAGCCCCATCTTCTTCTACATGATGTCCATCGTCCCAACATCTGCAACCACGAGCCTGATGCGATATGAAGTCTATCGATCCAAGACGGCGACCCCAGAGCAGCTGAAGGAAAAGCTGGACTTCTTCGCGCAGGTTGAGGGCGAGGATAAGTGGCTTGCGAACGGAGCCCAGGGCAACCTAAATAGCGACACGTACACCACGGGGCCGTTCCACCCGGATGTCGAGGAAGGAGTCACCTATGTAGTGGGTCTTGTGAAGAAAATCCTGCGTGACCATGTGGATGAGGAGAAGAAGCGCGGCGCTGAGTGGTGGCCTGCTCGCAGAGCTCTGGTTCAATCGGCTTCTGAGGAGGATGAGGTATTTTGCCGTGGTGTGTGCGGAAACTCTGTTCTGAATGGGGACAGCGCCCCAGAAGGATTATCGTGGTGATTAATAAACTGTCGATTAAACTTTACTGTCGCAAATGCATCATCTTGAAGTTTGTCATGAACAACCTTTCCATTCGCATCGCGTTCCAGCGCAAATGATTTAGTCAGGCGGTCACTTAGTACTGTTGCCTACCAATCGTCTGTGTCGTTAAAGAGCACTACGAAGGTTTTCTTGCGCTATTCATCAAAATATTAATTCATGAACATCTGCAGTACGTGTCTTTCAGGACAGAGTGATGACTCATGCGCTGTTTCGCCCTCTCTTATAACCCCTGGAACGCCTTTTCGCATCCATCAAGCGGCAAAAGTGCCTCACTCGTGCCGCTCTGTCTGCCCCAGGATCTCCTGATACTCATAATACCACTTTCCCTCACAGCTTCGAAAGGCTAATTCTTCTCTGAATGCGCAATTGGCATGTCAAGTGACACCGACTGTGCGCTCTCAAATGTGACCTTGGTCTCTGCTTCGAAAGCTTGCAGTTCTGAGAGCGCATCCTCACCCGCTTGTTTGACAAGGTTGGCAATCTTCTCCGACCTCGGTAGCAAACGCACTTTGAACGGCAGCGGCCTATTTACTTGAGAAACGGTGTACGCATCCGGGTCGAGAGAGACCTCATTTCCCTGTTATAATTTTGTCAGTCAACGACTTGTACAAATCCCCCGTCAAAAATGCTCACCTGATCATCCAGCCCCGGCCGGATATGGAAGGCCCATAATAGAGACACTATAGTATAGTACAGACTCTGCTGCGCCAGTGCTTCACCGCTGCATACGCGCCTCCCCCAACCGAACGTGTTGTGGCCCCTCATGTTCGGATAAGCTGGGCGCTTGAAGTCATCGAGGAATCGTTCTGGCCAGAATTTTTCGGGTTGGGGATACTCCCGCGAGTTTCGTGAGATGGCATAGAGATTGCCAATGATGGCTGTCCCTTTTGGAAAGAGGAATCCGTTGAAGACGTCATCCTCGATCGGCGCGTGGGGAGGACCGCCGAGGGCAAAGGCAGGTCGCCATCTCAGTGTTTCATTGACGATTGCCGCCAGGTAGGAGAGACTTTCTTCATCAGACCAGTCTGGGTAGCGATCGTGCCCAACGACGCTGTCGATTTCCTCCTGGGCCTTGCGCTGTATGTCTGGGTTGAGGCACATGGCCAAGACAAATGTCAACATGGTGCTCGTCGTAGTGTCGACTCCAGCGCCGATGAAGTTGCCCGTCAGGTTCGCGATCTCAACTTTGGTGAGGCCATGCTCTTCCTTCTCTCTTAGTAAGCGCTTGGCGAAGTTGTCCTGCGGTGCGTCGGCTCCCTCGACGGACAAGGCATAGAAGTACTTGTTCGAGGTGCTGGCAAGTTTTCTCAGCTGGTTCGGGAGGGGGTTCAGCCACGAAGGCATCGAAGCAAGGATAGGAATGGCTTCAGTGTACGTCTTGCCGGGGAAACCGAGGTTAGCACTCCCGACAAATGCCTGGGCAACTTTGAGGACATTGTCGGTTTCACTGCCGATCCGCCGGCCCCAGGCAATGACCGATACGATGGAGACGGTAAATCGCAGCGCGCTCTCGACGAACTTTTCAGCGTCACCCAGGCAGTCGTTAATAAAAATCTTGGCCTCATTTTCTTGTACGGTCCGGTATGTCTGGGCGACCTGGGCGTTGGCAGCCGAGTGCTAAGGGTGGAATCAGTATCAAATCTTCTAGTAGCCGCTAAGCACTGAAACTTACTGTGAGCCTGCGGTGTAGTCGCCACTGATCTCCGTAGGCAAGACCAGCTTGGTTGAACTTGTTCAAGCCGAAAACTTTGCCAGTGAGCGTTTTGATTGCTCGGGATGAGTAGATATTTGCTCGCTTGTCGCACAGGTTCGACATGGACCATGCATCATTGCAAATGATAACCGCCGTATGTCCATCCCATACAGTTATGATAGGACTCCCGTATTCGATAGACCACTCTTCAAATTTCTTCCACTGTCTGCTACCTGGGATCTGAAAGATATTGCCGAAGACAGGGAGCGGGAAAGGGCCTGGTGCCATACGCCGTCTGAGCTGCAGGACGCGAATATAGTCAATAAGAACCCAGAGCACTCCATAGGCCAAGACGGCCACAAATGTGGCAACGGGTAATGCGAGCATTAGCATGGTTCGGCGATTGTATCGTGGGCGGGTAGAATTGTGGTTGCGTTAGATGATACTGGGGATGCTTTACTGCAAAGTATACTTGGGATATAGGATGTCGAGGTTGTTTAGAAAGATACAGAGTTAGTATCACCAGATGAGGTTCGTACCAGCATGTGTCAAGAACCAGTCACAGGGAAGTCGGAGTCAGCCTTTTTTCCGAACATCGCATTGGCTCGACAAAGTGGAACGGAGGCGCCAGCCGGAGAGCACCTCAAAATCTTCGGGGAATTTGACGGGAAACAAAGTCAGCAACCCACACCGCCGGCCGAAGATCCGAACCCACATTACTTCAACCAGATTCTTGTGAGACATGAAACATACTGAGGAACTTGTTAAGCAAATCTGCTCAGATCAAAGATGGGGTTTACGACAAGATGCGGTGATAATGCTGCAAACATGGTCTAGTGAAACACTTCAAGTTTCTCAATGTTAAACCCATCATCATTTATGATGATCAGTCAGTATTTCAGTTCGAAACTCAAGACGATCATGCCATGATTCCAGAATAAATTGCCTGGTTTGGGTTACCAGATTACTTTTGCTCGTGCAGATAATCCTTCAGCACTCGAATTGTTGTATTATTCAACATTGCAGTCAAATGAGTCTTGATCGCTATTGGCTTCACTGCTTCCACATGCGTTCGGAAGAGACAAATGTGTCACAACGCCCAGTTCTTGATAATTATGTCTGGTGGCCAGTAGTTTTCATAATTGTAATTATAGACTATTTGGACGTATGCAAGGGCTGCAAGGGCATGAGAAGACACCAGGACAACAATTTGATCAATCAGAAGCTTCAGTCTTCGAACTAGTGCTCATCAAAAAAGTTCATTGAGAAATGAAAGGTCCTGCACACCTTCAAAATCATCCACACAGAGTTCGCTATCCATCATCATCAAATCCAGGTCGGGTACTGGGCCATTTGGGCCATTAGTAGAGAAACCAGACGTCGTGTCATGGCTCGAAAGATGCCAAGGACTTTGAAATATGTCGTTGAGCTGCGTCGCCGAAGACGAGGCGTTGGTTGTAGTAGCTGGAGGACTTGGAGGACCAGTTGCACTTGCTACAGTCGGCCTGGCAGTGGTTTGCGATCGCCGGTATGGTTGCTGTGTTGCTGCATCTTGGCAAGTGGAAACAGTCGTTTTAGATAAAGATGTTTGGCTCGGCACCGTGGACACAGCTGTCGATGATGAGCCCAGGGAAGCTCTGATAGAAGCATGCCTCCTGCTGTTTGAATTACCCCGTCTAGCTCGTTTACTCAGAGCCTCTTGTCGTGCGGAGCGTGCTTTTTCCAGCAGCTTGATAATGGATCGCCACTGCTGGGGTCTCCTGCCATTCAGAAGTGAGGCGGGGTGCTCCCATCGCAGCACGATGGCCTTCTCCACCGCTTCCCATGCTCGGCGGGAGTTCCGACACAGTGGTTTCGTCCGTAGCCACACGAGCACCAGCGAGAATGCATGCCACTGAGTGTAAGAGCTGAAGAGCCAGAGCCATGGGCGTGTCCGCGGATCAGTCCGAAGTTTGTAATTGAGCTCAATGACTTCGACTGCGACGAGAAAAAGTCTTTCGCGGGTTTCTTCCAACATGGCTCCGGCGTCTTGAAGGGGGTTGCATCCGTGCAGTCTGACTTTGTGGAAGAGCATCTTTGTAAGAATGACAGTTACCTGCGGCCCTGCATATTAGTCTTCCACGCTTAAGAAATTTATATAGTCGAGCATAGAACCTACCCAGTGAAAAGGATTTGTCGGAGAACAGTCTCTGAGGAACCTCTCAGAGAAGCTGGACTCGCAAGCCTCAATCCAGTCTGCCCGTTCCTGAGGCGTGAGTTCACCGTAGCCTTTACCCGTGTTGCCGCACATCCTCCTAGAGTCAGCTATGCAGCGGTACATGCTAGTGATTTGACAACTAGCCAGTGTAAATGTCATTTCAGTGATGCCTTTGGGTTCCGGTGGGTATTCTGTCATCGTAGGATTGAGTTGTGCGTCGTCTAGGTTCTGGGGAGGACGGGTATCAAAACTACTCATCTCCAGCCTGCGAAGAGTAAGTCACAAATCCCATAATAAAACAGCCGTTGGACATAGTTACAAGTTGTATTCCCCAGAGTAATCCTCTGCTGACGGCGCATCCATGGTAGCCAGTTGCCACCACAGCCTCCGACGCATCTCCATCTCGAATTTCGTGAGCCCACGAAAGCTGTCTTCTCGGTGCAGTCCAAAGTTCTGGGCCAGCCTGATAGCCAAGCCTGATAGCTTCCATGAAAGTCGCGGCTCGTGGTGTCGAAGAAACACGAGGTATAAAGTCAGGGCCTGTAGGGGTCGGATGTCGCCGGTATGAAGCAGCAAGGCCTTGGCAAACAGTCCTTCCAGTTCCTCGCGCATGCGTGACAAGACTTGCGCTTGGCCGTTACCGAATTTGATGACGCATTCCTCTTCGCTCAAACTGGTTACGGCGCCGTAGTAGACTGCTAAGCGAACGCACTGCTTGCTATCGGGAGAGTCCAATAGATCCGATTCCATAAGGGTATGTTCTAGTAACGGTAGATGCAACAGCTTCGTCAATGGCTCGACTCTTTCTTTGTAGATGGTCCAAAGATGTATTTTATGCTTTGACACCATCTGAATGATCGTTTCTCTCGAGCTGCCTATTATTTCGGGGTGTTGGCTCGTCGAGGCATTTTGGTTCGGATCCTGGTCCTGACGCATATCGTCGCTGTCCGTGTCTGACAGAGAGCCACTTTCCATCTGCAAACTATCAGCAAGATATCAAACAAGGATTCTGATAGATTCATACCCCATTGTTTTCGTCGTCCCAGAACCAGCGTCTCACGTACGTGTCTCGACCATGGTCCCGAACAATCTTACCGGGACTCTCCGCGTGGCTGGATGATATACTTGGAGCTTTGCCATGTGGCCTTTGACCTTGGATCGTACTCTCGACTTCAACTGCGTTCTCCTGATCGCATATTTGGGCGCCAGCTTCAGTTGCTGGCTCCCCCGTTGCGGTGATAGGGCCCAAGGATTGCCTCGGATCGATTTGACGGTCATCATGAGAGGATGAATCATGCCCTGGACGTAGTGTGGCTTCGCCTTCGGTATTCCCAGAGTTCCTCGGGCCCAATGTCTGTACAGCCTTTTCAAGCCGTTGAAGCATTTCGACGAGCTCCGGGGTGCCTCCGATCTCCGCCCGGCTCGAAGCGGTGACCGGGAAGACGCATTCAATCCCAGCCTTGACGCAGCAGATGCATGGCTTTTGCTTGTCGCACTTCACTTTCCTCTTACTGCACATCAGGCACGAACGTCTTTTTCGGCCAGCATTGCTGGTGGTCGCTGGGGCTGTATTGGTGGTAGTGACCTTTGCGGTCGAGGGTCGCTGGCTGGATGTGGCTTGGTTCGCCATCTTGCCTGCCATATCTCAATGGATGGTGCTCTTTCTCGGCAAAGGGAATAGAAAGGCCGGCAAACTGGACGTCAGCCCATAGCTGTTACACTAAAAAGCAAATGCCCGGGATCCGGCCGAGAGGCTGCCACCAGCAGCTTAGGTTGAGCAAGCAAGGGTTGAGGCATCGGCCGATAGAGCCGAGCAAGGTCCTGTGGTCAGAAGCCCATTTCCGCAGCACCAAGAAGCACAACTTGGCCTGAAGGAGAGCATGAAGTGAAATGCCATTCTAATGCGCCATGTCATAATGATGGCAGTGAATCTGAGTCTTTCAGGCACAGTCTTGTCGATAGCAGTTTCTTGACCAAGACAAGATTTTCACCAAAGCTATCTCTCCGATCTTCGCAGATTAGTCGTCATGAAGCTCAAATGCGAAGCAAGCCTGGATTGCTTGACCAGAGACCCATCATCAGGTCTACCGGGAGTGGTTCTAGCTGCTTTCAACAAAAATGGTACTTTCTCTGGAGTATTGCATATGCGGATGGATGCAACTTACAGCTCGTCCCAGGCATCTTCTATTTCTCGGCCAAAGGCAAACTCAAGGAGGAGGAAGGCCAGGAGATCGACCTCGACAGCACTTTCTGGGGTTTCTCGTGCACCAAATTGCTCACAACTATAGCCGTATTACAATGTGTTGAAAACGGCCTGATCGCGCTCGACGACCCAGTCGATGGCGTACTGCCAGAACTCCGAGAGCCGAATATCATCACGCCAGAACTGAGCGGGTCTTTCAAGCTGACGCCCGCCAAGAACAAGATCACGCTGCGCCATCTGGTAGCCCACACCAGTGGCCTGTCCTACGACGCCATGCACCCGATCCTCGTAGCATGGCGTGAGTCCAGAGGAGAGTCCCCTCAGGTAATGAGCGGCAAAATGCCCGAGGCCCACTCCCTACCACTTCTCTTCGAACCAGGAAGCAGCTGGGTCTATGGTGCAGGTTTGGACTGGGCTGGTCTGCTAGTGGAGAGGCTGAATAATACGAGGCTGGCGGCGTACATGCAGAAGAGGCTATTCAAACCTCTCGGCCTGGAAAGTTCAACGTTTCGTCCATACACTCGACCGGACATCATGGCGAATTTGGCGCAGATGTGGCGCCGGTCCGATGAGGGAGAGCTGATCCCAGTTCCCTCGCCGTATCCTCTGTATGCGCGAAATGATAGCGGCGGTATGGGCCTGGTCACATCTACATCGGACTTAATCGCTATTCTACAAGACCTCCTGAAGGATAAGCCGGTGCTTCTCAAAAAGGAGTCAGTGACGGAGATGTTCACCCCCCAATTTGAGCCCGGAACACCTCAGCACAGAGGAGTTGTAGAACAGGAGGTATGCCTCACTCCCACAGCCTACTATCCTGGGCGAAGCTAATAACAGCCAATACACAGTCCCTACACAACCAGCTCACCGGGGATACCACCGGCAATGCTGAAGTGTCCTTTGGCCTGGGTGGCCTGGTCGTCCAGAAGGACGTGCCAAACCTCCCGGCGAAGACACTGACATGGAATGGCATGCCTAACATCGGGTGGTTCGTAAATCTCGACAGAGGCTTGGGGGGCATGTATGTAAGCCAGGTGCTCCCTCCGGGGGATCCCAAGAGCGTGGATCTTCTTGGTGAATTTTGGAGGGAAATCTGGGCGCAGCATGCAGTGGCGTGAGATATACGAGAGCAGACCAGGACAATACAAGTCTGAAAGTTGAAACAGAATATGCTTATACTGAAATAAATTGACCGACTATATTATACCCAGCCCATAAGGCAAAGAAGGCCACGTCTGGGACGGAAAGACGGATGGATCTGTGCCTTCTCAAGATCCCAAACTCGGTCTTTGACCAGAGGATCATCCTTGAGGCGTGCGATGATATTATCTAAGAGTGTTGGCTGGTTGAGATCAGTCAACGCGAACACTATTTTGTTCTTCTCTTGATTTTTCAAAAAGGAAAGAATAGTAAAATTGTTTCGCGCTATTGGAGCGACGATTCGAGATACTCACGCAAACACAAGGAGGACTGAGGTGTGGATAAGCTATTTTGACTTTTCGGTCCCGGGAGTTAAACACGACGTCATGGTGGAAAAAGTCTTGGGTAAACTGATTGGCCCAGAGGTTTTTACACTTCTCACAGAAAGATTTGAGACATGACATTTATTATCTAAGTGGTCTAATCCCTCTTGTCATTGCTCTGCAGAAACTGGGGAATTCGATGCCCCGGAGGCCGAGGGGTGCGACACGATCCACCCGGGGGTCACGGCCAAGCCGGGGCTGGGAGGACCCTGGTGTCAATAAGCTCCCGCTGAGCCGCTCAGCATGAGTTCCGGTGGATAAAAATTATTCGTAAGGCGGCGGCGGGCCGAAACTCAAGGTCCAGGGAGGTCTTGTCATTCCACTCAGGGTCCAGCCTCTGGCGTACGCATACTCAGCCAAGAATAGGAATAGGGGTATTCTTTCATGACATCTGGACTTTCCTCGCACGTATAGACTACTTGATGATAGAACTTGAGGGCTAGTGCGTGCGTACCCTGGTTATGGTTACCAGACTAACGCCCAGGGATGGATATGGAGCTTTGCTTAGATATCCATCCCGTTCACAAATTCCCCGTATCTTGGAGGCTGAGCATTCTGGCAGTGCTCTGCGACCTGCGCTCTTCACTCTCTTCATTGCATACGACCTCCCTGCACCGCCTGCTTTGTTTGCTGACCAAACAGCCACCCCATGATTCGTGACCCATTCCACATCCCCGCTTGTTGACATCACCTGGGTTTCGAGCGTAGTTGGCGGAACTCTGATTCCTTGCTTGAGACCATCTCCTTACACACCAGCCAGTCATTGCTGCAATTGGCAACGTAGACAGCATTCACTCTGACTGGCCTGGCCGGATCTGAAGCAGGGGCTATCGTATACGGAGGAATCGCGGCTGTGTCCCGAGCCTCTCGAATTGCTCTATTCAGCACTTCGCAGGTGACGGAGTCTCAGGACAAAGGCGCAATCTTCATCCCCGTCCTGTGATCAAGCCATGGCAGACAGCGACACCATCGTCTCCGCATGGAACTCAGCCCATGACAATCAGCAGCAGCAGCAGCAGCAGCAACAACAACCGCAACAGCCACCGCAAGGAACGCAGTCCGGGTACCCCGACGAGTCTGCGCAGCATGTCGCCGTCGCAAAGTTGGCTGCGACAAGAAGCAGCCATGCCAGCACTGCAGCAAGTCGGGCACCGAGTGCGTCTACCCTCCAGAGCACCAGACCTCAGATGAGCGGCAGATGCTCCGGGACACAGGGCTCCTCGAGCGTCTCCACCGCCTTGAGCCCATGCTCAAGACTCTGGCCAGCTGCATGGAACGGGGCGCACTGCTGCCCTCCGTAACAAGTTCCTCCTCCGACCTGCAGGAGAACCTTCCGCCGGCCCACCGGGAGATCGCCTGTGAGAACACACTCCCAAATATCCGCGCATCACCGACTCCACCAACTCCCCCTCGCTCCGTCGGCTCTGGCAGCACGGCCAACCGGCCGGACTATCGCCTCGCCGGCTCTGAACACCCTGTCACAATGCAGACTCCGAGCCCCCTGGGACAACAATCTCCGTTGCAGGATGCGGACTTGGCAGGCGCCGCGCAATCTAACACCCCCGGCAATCCTGTAGCTGGTGTTGTTGGCTCCCAGGGAGTGAGCCCCAAAGAAATGTCAGGCTTGGTGGAGTCGCCGTATGGGACTTCGACGGGGAAGCTGGTGAGAGATGATGGCCGGCAGAGGTATGTGAGCGGTACCTTTTGGGAGGCTCTGCACACTGAGGTGATTGTTTATGTCCCGCCCATCTCCTGGTCGCTGCTGATCTCTCTCATACTGTCTAGCACGACGTGGACGATGCCATAGTGACCGACTACGACGATGAGTCTGAATGTGACGAGGATCCACCGCCGCCCACGCCTGAATCCTCCAGCTTACAGTACGCTCTGATATTCAGTAGCTGCGTCCAGCAGACCGCACCGGGTTCTCCCCATCCGCCCCAACCACACAGACTCAAAGCGTGGGAGCTGTTCAAAGCGAATGTGCACCCGGTAGCAACCATCTTGCACATCCCCTCGGTCGAGCCGATGGTTCTCCAAGCCTTTGAGAACCCGCTCCGCCTCCCATCACCCATCGAAGCTCTCCTATTCGTGGTGTACTTCGGCGCCGTCAACAGTCTCTCGTCGGACGACTGCGAGCTGCACTTCGGGGCGCAGCAGTCCTCCCTGCTGGCCAAGTTCCGGCGGGGCGCGGATGGCGCCCTCGCGCGCTCGAGGCTGATGGAGACGGACGACATGCTCACGCTGCAGACCTTTGTCGTGTACCTGGTCGTGCTGCGCTCGCGTGACCCAACATACTCCTGGAACACGACCGGCCTGGCGATCCGGCTCGCGCAGTCGCTCGGGATGCACCGCGACGGAGACGCGCTCAACCTCAGCCCCTTTGACGCCGAGATGCGCCGCCGGCTGTGGTGGGGCATCTGCATCCTCGACACACCTGCTTCCGAGGACCACTCGTGCTCTCCTGGCCTGTGAGTTTGTACACTTCCGTTGTTCAGTGAGCCAGGCTAACCAGCTTACCGGTACCTACAGTATGGAGCTCAGTAGCTCTGACTCGAGGCCGCCGCTTAACGTGAACGACGCGGACCTGCGCCCGGATATGACCGAGTACCCCAGCGAGTCCCGGGGCATGACAGACATGTCCTTCACGGCTGTTCGGTGCTGGGCTTCCAGCATCTGGCGGGCCATGATCGACACGCGCAGGGTCGACCCGGACACCGGGAGGAGCTTCGGGGCCATGACTGTAGCGGAGAAGCAGGTATGGGTCAACGATCAGCGCGACAAGATCGTTGGGCGGTTCTCCGGGGACAAGACCTCCCGAGAGGCGCTTCAATGTGTGAGCTCTACTCTAACATCTATCTGTGGCAGTATTTTTCTAACAATTTTGTTTCATAGTTGGTGAGTGCCTTCATCGGCACCATAATCTCCAACCTCCGTCTCATGGCCCTCAAACCTCTTGGACAAGAAACCTCACTCGACGAGGACCAAAGAAGTCGCGTTTTTCAGGGCGCAATAGAATGCATGACGCACTCGTACCGGCTGCGCACCGACCCCCTGGTAGCACACTGGTCGTGGCTGACAAAATGCTACCACGAGTGGCACGCATTTGCCATCCTGCTGTCGGAACTGTCGAGCCGGCCCCTGGTCCGGGGCGCCGACAAGGCGTGGCGGGTTGTGGAGCAGAGCGCGGTGCTCCGCTGGGACTCGGCCACGCGGCATCGGAGGGTGCACCAGTGGCGCTCGGTCATGAGGAGCATCGACAAGGCCAGGAGGCGCAGGAAAAAGGAGCTCGGGCGCCGTAGACCTGCCCACACGGCCTTATCCTCGTCCGCCCCGCCGTCCCGCAGGGGGCCGGCTGTTCAGGAAGGGCTGGGGCCGCTGATGGGTGCTTCACAGGGAAGTCAGGGTGGCCTTGGTGTACCACACGGTGGTTTGGATCACGATACTCAAATGTCGATGTACCATGTGGATGAGATGATGGGGACTCTACTGGAGGACGAGATGTGCAACTTCGCTGGTGATGACGGTCAAGTGTACTTTGTCTAAATACACCGATCTAGTACATATTTCGAGATATTACAGCAACTTTCCTTTCAATGCTTCCTCCATGTCCTCCTTCACCATCTCAGAGATACCCAGCCGCTCGTTATCACCATCGTAACTACTCGCGATTCCCCTCCCAAAGGTGGCCCTCGTCGCAAATGCAGCGAATGCCTTTGGGCTGAATCGACCCGAGGCCCATTCACTCTCCGCCTGTTTCACCAGGGCCGCAGTATCGACAGCAACAGGTGACCATTGATGTCCCCACACGCAGTCGTGTTTCTGGATCCTTCGGAGCAACTCGTTCGGGGATATTGAGATATCGCGAATGCGTACAGCCCTGTTACTTGTTGCTTCAAACTGTTGTAGAACTGCCACCACGGCTCGCGCTACGGTGGATATTCTCGTGGTGGAAAAAGGTGTGTCTCCACCGTCGTAGATATTGACCGTTCGAGCCGTGAAATCCCCGAACACGTTCATCTCCAAGCCATCCTCCAATAACAGACCGTTATAGATGTACGTGTACGTGAGACTGGTGCGATCAGCCAGTTTCTCGAGATACTGCTCCGTCTGGACCTTGGTGCGGTATGTAGGAAATCCTCGGATCTTGGCATTCTGCAGGTCGGCCCCAAACTCTGACGGGATGAAGCGCTTCACCCCGGCGGCGACTGCAGCATCTATGAGTTTGAACTGACAATCCAGGCCGGTTCTCTTCCCAAGAGTAGAGACGACCGCATCGATCCCGCGGAGTGCGGCCTGGAGTGACTCGGGCGATTCGTAGTCAACCGTCGTGAATCGAATGCCGGGGGGATAGTCGATTAGCTTGCGTCCGCGGCGTACCAGTATTGTGACGTCGAAAGCTTCTTCGTCAAGAAGGGCATCGAGCACCTTGCGGCCAAGGTGTCCTCCGGCCTACAAGCGTGGTCAGTCATCGTAGATTAAGCCACGTGGGATGCAACGTGTATGTACCCCGGCTATGGCGACAGTGTGTATGACAACACTGTTTTTGCGCATTGTTGATGAAACTTGATTCAAGGTTGTATCAGCGCTGTGGATGTCGAGTCTGACCGACGAAAAGGGAAAAGATATCGATGATCATTTTATATAACAGCACTAATATCACGGAAGACTATACTTATCAGGAGATTATCCACGCTCGCATCAGCCCTCGGGCCCTCGCCCGGATCTCCGACCCTTTCGATCGTCCTCGCCTTGGCTGGTGACAGATGTTCGGCATTCCGATACGCGAGAATCCCAAGCTCCCCGGGGGTGACCAACCCACTACCATCTCTCTCAAACAGGTAATCCACACAGTGAAGAGCTGTTTCACGCGCGTGTTTCTCACGACAAATGCCACCCAAGCCTGTTGGTTCCGAGGCTTCGGTTTGCGCCGGTCACCATGCTTGGGCGTCTATCAGCGGTCCGACGAACCCTCCAGCTCCCGGACGCAGCCGCGGGGCTCGATTGCTGCCTTGTCGGCCGGGTTCCGCCGCTGAGATAAATGCAGATGTCGGCTATACTGCTCGGGTGAGCTCGCATAGTCCGCGGAAGCTCTGAATTTGTCAGACCAATAATCGAGTTTCCAAGGCCCGGGGCGATGTCTCTCACTTGTCACACAGCGTGGAGGTGCGTCGAGACTCGTGAAGTCAGTTCAAGCGACTGACAGGAGTTTGAGGCTCGTCACAACTTTGATATCTAAGATCTCGGGGAAGTAGGTCGACGGGAAAGAAGTGCTCCTCGAGCGTGATCAATAAAAACACCGGCGCAGGAATCTCGGGGGTAATGACTCCCAGAACTTCGTCAGCATCAGGTAATCTCAATACATGAATACTAGCCATTCTAATACATGAAAGCTACCCTAATCCCTTGGCTTCTCAATGAGTTTACTCTTGTCAATGTGGAACATGGCAATGAGGGCGTCCCTCGCCTTGTCCATGTTCAGATCCTTCTGCCTCTGCTTAATGTCAGACTGGCTCTGCAGGAGCTTATCCCGAATGTCAGGCCATTCCAAGGCGTCGCCCGTATCTTCAACACGGACCGGGCAGATCTTCCCATTCTTCTTCCTCCAGACCCCGTCAACAATGACGCCCTCCACATCTCGCACGTCGCTGTGCCGCACAACTGCAACCAGTGGATCTGACTCAGAGACACAGCTCATCCCCAGGCTGCCTGCCGCATCGAATATTACCAGATCTGCTAGCTTGCCCTCTTTGATGGATCCAATCTGGTCACTGAGAAGCACCGCCCGTGCCCCGTTGATGGTGGCCGCATTGAATGCCTCCAGAGTGCTGCCCCTCGGTTGGAGATGCATCCGACGAGGAGCCCCATCGCCGCCATCCGTCTCCGCAACCGCGTCGCGCTGGCGGGCCATGTGCGATGCAGACCTGGCAAGAGAGAGGATGGAGCTCGTGCTGCTCGTGTGGCAGTCGACACCGAACGTAGTGTTGACCCCGTGGGTGAAAGCAACTGGCCAGCCGAAACCCATCTGGGCCTCGGTGTCCGGGGTGCTGGAGACCGGGACTTTGGTCTCGACCAACTTAGCTACCTCTCCCTTGTCCAGTCCAGTCGCGTGAGAGAGGAGTATATCGCTGGGTGATTTGATGAGGTCATATGACTGAAGGGTATGAATGAGTGGCATGGATCCTTGGCGGATATCAAAAATCAGTCCCAGGACACCACGTTCCCAGCAAGCTTAACTTACCTAGAGCCGGATTTTTCGCGTAGTGAGACGTGAAAAGCTTGACCCCTGCGTTACGCAATCCAGAGAAGATGCCTATGATAGCCTCCTTGGGCATGAACCAGTAGTCGAACCCGAAACCGATCTGAACCCTGCCGTTACCGTATGGCTGGGACTTGGCGAGCTTGAAGATATGTGCCATGGTAGACTCCGGCATGATATCGCGCGAAAGCTCACAGGTCTTCGAATCCCATTTTGTAAAGTACGGAGGGTGGGAGTAAGCAAATATAGAGCGGATGCCTGAAGCTATGGTTGCAGATAGAGCTTGGGTCGCTGTATGTGGCACCGTTGTATGAGCACGTTGTTCACAGGATGTGTCACCGACGGGGAAAGGCGGCTTACCATGTTCATTCGTCTGGTTTCCATGGGCATGATCCAGAACAAAAGTTGTTCCAGAGTTAATTGCTTCCAAAGCTCCTCCAAGCTGGCCCCAGTACATGTCCCGAGGCTTGTACACATGGCTCTGCCAGAAGCCTAGAAAAGAAGACAAGCCGCGTTAGCACGCTAGACAAAGATGAAGCCTACGGACAGGATATCTGACCTGTTACCAAGTAGTCAAAGACGGACTGCTCGGCATGACATCCCTTGAGCTGTGTCTGCCACAAGTGATGATGCGTGTCGACGAAACCGGGGCTGATGATCTTGCCGCTGCAGTTGACAAGCTCAGCGCCAGCGGGTGCGACAAGGCCCTGGCCAATCTTGGCAATACGGTTGGCCTGGATGAGGATGTCAGTCTGTCGTAGCGGGTTCACGTGATCCCTGTCGTCGTGGAGAAGCAGAGTGCCCCCTTTGAGCAGGATTGCTGGTGCTGCCGCCATTTTGTGCGGGGCGCTGGGAAAATTGATTCGTTAGGTTGTGGCCGCAACACGTTTTGAGACCTCATGTCCACTTCGATTTTATTCAGGCGTTGCGGCGTCAATGAAAGATGGATGGGTGGGTTTCTCAGTCCGAATGTGACCCTCTCCTTGGATTCGGGCTTCTCGGCCGAGGACTCCGTGCTCAGAGCGTGGCATGCTATCAATCCGATGCCAATCTCCTCGGATCCACTTTGGTTGACCCTTTGTGGCAAGGCAAGCATCTCTGTCTGCAGGTCTCAATCAGTATCTTGCTGATCTTGTGGTCTATGAGGATCCAGTCTCGTGGTCCTGCAATTTATAAAGATTTGGATTGATCTTGAGAGGTTTATTGTCAGCCTTGTGTTTTGCGTGATGCTGAATATGAGCTCAGCCGGGTGTGGTTTCTGGACGTTTCTGTTGTGATGGCACGATAACTGTTTGCCGCCTGCTTTCTGTGATTGATTATTATTGTTCTAACATCGAGTTGGCTGAGGCGGCCTTGTATAAGTGATCAAGTGGCACCAACAGGACTCAGTGCTCTGATATTAATAAAATTTTGTTTCTTTAGAAGTCACCGCCGTAAAAATGATCCTCCCTGGTGCAGAGCAACTGACACGAGGAAATAACCAATCATCAAGTCGCAGACGTTGACCAAAGAGATGAATTTGTGCCTATAGCCGAATGAACAAGCTCACTCACTCAAGCGCCCGTCTGAAATACCATCCTGTTTCTGATAAATCCAAGCCCTCCGATGCTGACTTCTACCACATCGCCATCCTTGAGACAACCGTTGGTGTGCCATCCAACACCCTCTGGAGTCCCGGTCATAATCACAGTCCCACGGCGCAAAGTCCGGCCTCGAGAGGCAAAAGAGATAAGCTGTCGGCACGACCAAATCATCTGGGCCGTATTGGTCGTCTGCCGCACGTCACCGTTCACTGTCGTCTTCAGCTCCAAATCCTGCGGGTCCCGCACGAGCCTCGGCGAGACCAGGTAAGGGCCCGTCGGCCCGAATCCATCGAAGGACTTTGCGTAGCCCATCTGATATCCGGACATGTCGACGGCGTGGAGGTTGCGGGCTGAGACGTCGTTGCTGATGGTGTACCCCAGTACGTAGTCCAGCGCGTCTTCTTCGCTGATGTCGTATCCGTCCTTCCCGATCACAATGCTCAATTCGCCCTCGTAGTCCAGCAATTCCTGCGCGTCTTGGTGGATGTTGATGTCGTCTAGTGGCCCTGTGAGGCGATCCGGCGGGGTTGCAAAGATGACGGGTTTCTTCGGTGGTGGGAACTGCCACGTGTGTATTAGTATTGTCATTTGGAAGTCGGTAAAACGTCCTTACCTTGGTTTCTTTTGCGTGAGACTTGTAATTCACTCCCGCGCAGATTATGATAGGTGTACTGGACAATGGGCAGAGTAACTAGGGCGAGTTGTGAGCATAGTCCAGGCACAATTGCTGGGCTGATCAACTCACCTTGGCCACCTCGGCTTTCTCTCCCAGGAACTTGAACCCAGATTCTATGTTCCCGGAGACAAGCTTCACTGTTTTCCCCTCCAGCTCCGGTGGTGCAATCTCGTCCTCAACATCGCCATATCTCTCTATACCATCTTTATCATGGAATCGAATAAGCCTGCTAAATGACATATTGAAATAGTATCTTGAAGCTCACTGTGGCGGACAGATGCGACTACCGGTGAAGAACGTCTCTTTGTCGAAAGCCACAGGGTTTGGTGGGGACTAAATAAAGACCCTGATCTGGTTCGCAGCAATTCCAAGTCCTCGAATAGTTTCGGTCAGCATCCCTAAAGAGGACGATCCGAGGGCAACCGGAAGTGTTATCATAGCAAACTTAATAAAGTCCATCGGGAAAGTATCCCGTGCCCCGGCCTCGCTTGGGATGCATGTACAACGGTCCCAACCCACTACCCCATACCGGTATCTCGGACACTCGGCCAGGTTGTGCGGAGTTTGCATATAATTCCTGCGCTTTTCTGCTGGCCATGTTCAAGACAGAACGGTCCAGACACCCCTATTGCAGCCATATCGAAATTTCTATAATGCCTCAATCTTCAGGCGACAGCCGCATCCTCCTCGATCGGCTCTCCCACTGCCGTTACGGACACCCGGATCTTGAGAAGGCAGAGCAGTTCTTCACCGACTTCGGCCTGATTCCGGTGCTGAAGAAGGATGACAAGATTTATTTCCGTGGCTTCGGCAGGGACCAGTTTTGCTACGTAGCGGAGAAAACAGAAGATGGCAAGAGAAGGTTTCGGGGAGGTGCTTGGATCGTGCAGTCCATGGCTGAGTTGGAGAAGGCCGCCAAGCTCCCGGGATCAACGCCAATTCACGACTTTGATGCCCCGGGCGGAGGGAAAATTGTCATTGTCAAGGATCTCCTAGGGGAAGAGATTACTTTGATCTACGGGCAACAAGACTGTGTCCCGGACGCCAGGGAAATCCCAAGACCGGTCATGTGGAACACATGGGAGGACAAGAAGCGACTGGGTGAATTTCAACGTCCAGACAGAGACTCGCCGTCCAAGGTTCATAAACTCGGCCACTACGGGTTTGAGGTAAACATCGACAAGATTCACAGGGTTTTCGACTGGTACTCCAAGACATTCAACATGAAGAAGACCGACACATTGTTCCAACCGCAGAGCAACAAGACGTGCATGATCTTCATCCATCTCGATAAGGGGAAGGAGTTTGTCGACCATCATGTGTGTTTGTCCAATCCTAGTCGTGAATTTAGACGTGCTAACAATCGGTAGAACATCTTCATTGCCGGCTCACCCGAGGTCAAGGAGGGAATCAAGGCGCACCACAGCAGCTTTGAAGTCGACGACGTGGACAGTCAAGTAGTCGGGCACCACTACCTGCGCTGCAAAGGGTATATCAACGTTTTCGGGGTCGGAAGACACGTGCTCGGTAGCCAGATCTTCGACTACTGGTAAGTAGCTCGGAGGTTGTTGCTAGGAATATTCACAAGCTGACAGCGATCCAGGCTCGACTCGTCTGGATTCATCGTAGAGCACTATGTGGACGGCGACCTGGTCAACGAAGACTCTCCGCACGCGGATGAACCTGCAGTGGCTTCTACTGTGTCAAGCTGGGGCCCGGAGATCCCGCGTGCATTCTTCACAAAGAAGGTCGAGGACCTGCCTGGTATTACAGACATTCCTAGCATCCCCATTGAGGCTTGATGGGAACGGGAGCAGGACAGCCGTAGCATTTGTTTTCTTTTGTCAACTTTCTCCACGCATTTGAAATTGAGAAATGCTAAATACTCTGAATTTCAACTGTTGCTAGTTGCCTTTAATCAAAAATTGGAACTTTAAACATCCAGTGTGAGCATCACGTCCTCTCACTAATATCGTGGCGAAGCATCTCGGTGAATCTCGGTCCTAATATCCGAGCTCGGAGCCACTATTAGACTTATAGTTGACTCGCAAGCAGTGACAGATGAGGTGATCGCGGACGCGAGATAACAAAACGCCGTGCAAGGCGAAGTATTGAGTTTTTTAGAGATACGCACCATTATTACGCTTCACATTTCGTCTTTAGCCCTTCTGATACGATCTCCAACCTTCGAAACGATCATGCCATCCTCAAGTCAGCCTAAAGAAACCATGGCCGGTCGTACAGCTGTGATATCTGGCTCGTCCAAAGGCATCGGAGCAGGCATCGCCAAGGAACTGTCCAACCGCGGGGCAAATATCGTCCTCAACTACCCCTTTCCGTCCCTGGAAGATGAGTGTGAATCCGTGGGCAGAACCCTCAAGACAGATTGGATTGCTGTTTGTGCAGACCTCGCTTCACATAGCGGTCCATCAGACTTGGTGCAGCAGGCGGTAGCCAGGTTCGGTCACATCGACATCCTCGTCAGCAACGCCGGCTACGTGCCCATCGCGCCTCTCTGGGACGCCACACTGAGCATGTGGGATCGCGCCATGGACCTTAACGCACGCGGTGCCTTCGCACTGGTCAAGGCGTCGCTGCCACACCTGACTCCGTACAAGCCCGCCGAGCCGCCGAACATGTCTGGCGCAGTTGGTGGCTCGCGGATTGTTATTGTCGGCTCAGCTGCTTCGCGCGTGCCAAAGGCAGGCCAGGGGATCTATGCGGCAACGAAAGGGGCTCTCGATTCTATTTTACGCGTTTGGGCGAAGGAGTTACCGCCGAGGTACGGCTGCACCGTCAACATGGTGGCTCCGGGACCGGTGTTGACGGAGAGCTTTCTGGAGCATTTCACTGATGAGGAATGGGACAAGGTGCGAGAGGTGTTGATCAGGGACACGCCGGTGGAGGGCGGTGCGGCGTCTGTGGAGGATGTTGCCTGGGCTGTGGCTTTTCTCGCGGAGGAAAGGTCCCGCTTCATCAATGGCGAGTTTATGCTTCTGTCTGGAGGAGTGTCAATGACGTGAAAGTATGCGGACTTTTGCAGCATGCATCCACTGGTGAACGCATGGTAGACACCAGGCACAGTTAAAATAGTAGTGATCTCTTACTTGGTCTATGATCAGCGCAGCCGCTAATTAATCTTAACGCCATTGCAGCCCCTTGTAGCATATCTTCTATGTCAGAAACTCTATGTTTAATGCGTATTGCGATCAAATGGCTAGTGATCCGTATTTTTTTCTTTTTTCTTTTTTCCCCTCATCTGGATAACTCCCTCTGAGAGTTCTGAATTACTCTGTTTTGATTTTATATATCATATTCTGCTGCTCTGCAAATCGACGATACCGGACTTCTGAACGCAACCACAACTTGGAAGGCGAGAAATTGTATATCGCACTCTAGTCTCGTTTGCAAAGTGCCAGCCCACCTTTCAGTCCTCTCTGAATGGCATACAAGAGACCTTCCAGTCTCACCGCCCAAGGCGCCTTCAGCGGCTCTTCATGGTCAATTTCCATTCGGGATCTGGGATAACCTGTAACAAGTCAATATGTCAAAGAGCTTAAAATGAATATGTGGATCAACATACCAAACCCTCAAACTCTATATTCTTTGGCCGTTCCTTCACGCCGTCCGGTAGCCGAATCTCATAGCGCGTCAGAAACTCGATCACTACAAGCTTCAAGGCTAATTCGGCGATATATCTGCCTGGGCACGCGTGCCTGCCATAGCCCCACGTCAGATCCTTCTTGCCGACTGTTACCATCTGGTTGGTGTTCCGGGCCTCTTCGGTCGCGGTTCGGAGTCTGTAGTACCGGAAGCCGTCAAAGTTCTCAGGATCCTGGAAGAACTCCCGATCCATGTTGATGGCTGCTGTCGGAAGCACGATGCGGGCGCCTTTGGGGATGCGCAGCCCGTTAGACAGGGTCATGTCCGAGAGGGCTTTTCGTTGGAAACTTGCTGTAATTCACGTTGGTTAGTCATGATTGAAATCGTGTAGGTTACCTTTGAGGTAACGAACTTAGATCCGGAGGGTTCAACCGTTGAGTCTCCTTGATGAAGCTGTCCAGCTTCCACGTCTCCGTCAACACTCGTTTGTCAACAACGCCTCCGTTCTTCTCCATGGCGGTTTTTATCTCTTCCAAAAGTTCAGGTACATATTCTGGATGTGTTGCAAGATCCATAAGACACTGGGTCACTGTTGCAGCCATGGACTGAATGGCAGCCACACACAAGTTGATCTGGGCAATGGTATGCGCCTCAACATCATCAGGACCAAGTGGACCCTCGTAGAGATAGTCCAAAAGTGTCTGAGGGTTGTTCAGAGGCTTGCCTCTATTTTCTTTTTTCTCTTGCAGGGTTTGAGCGACCACAGCCTTGCCTTCTTCGAACCGCTGCATCATGTACCCTCGTCCTTCGACAAAGCGGTGGACGAGGGGTCGGAGTACGGCAGGCCACTTCTTGAGATTCTCGGTCCACACGACGGTAGAATGCACGTGTTCGGTGGCGATGTCTAACCAGTGATCGTTTTCGGCGGAGGCGGCGCTGTGGAAGATTCGGGCTGAGATGCGAGAAACTAGACGCATGACATGTGGCCAGGGCTTTGTGATGGTGGGTGCTTTCCATCATTGCATCAGAAAAAGGTTTGGACTTCTCGGGAGGGGAATCGAACAAATTGGTTCGCGGTAAACAAATTGGTTGTTGACAATGGTAAACTTACTATCATAGTCCTCCAGCGGCCAGTGTCTGCGGATCAACTCCTGGATAACGGGAATATATTGGGCTAGAACAGTTAGAATGTGAACGTTTGTTCATAAAGAGGCTGAGTCCCGGGCTTACGAAGAGTTGGGTTAAGCTTTTTGTTCACAATGCTGATTTGAATTTCATCAAGATTGCCTACTTTGGTGTATTTTTTCATGCTGAACTGCCCAGGGAGAAAATGAAACAGGTCAGTTTTTGGTCTTGCTATTCCGCTCATGTACAAAATGCCTACTTCTTCTTCGAGGAAGGCCGAGAAACTCAAAGACTTTTGACTTCCTAGGCCTTGTAGCAGTTCTAGAGGAATCATGATATTGGTCCCTGGCAGTAAAGTTAGAAAAAGGTTTCGAAGGATTTAACATGCAGATGCGATCAAACGTATTACCTTCTGTGGTTGTGATCCCAAATACCTGATCTTGGAACTAGACATTCTCGAATCAGCACCGTGGAATCTTCAGGCCGTCCCGGGAAGACAGCCATCATACCTTTTTGTAGCTATCAATGAGTAGCCTTCGAGTATCCTTGATGAAGATGTCAATTCTTTTCTTCCGATTTGGCACCTCTTCCTGCATGGCAATGGGCAACTTGGGCATCCTGTCGCCAATCGCGAAGAACCAGATGGTTAATACGCCAAACAGGACGGCGCTGAGCACGCCCCATCCTGCCACCTCGAAAGCATCTTTTTCGAGCTTGGCTGCCAGAATTGGATGGAAAACCTCGATTCTTTCGGACATGACAGTGGCCGTAAAAGCAAATGAGGGTAGTGTTGTGCAATTGGTGCAGCACTCAGGCTGAGCCAAACTGAAAACTCAATTTATTTGCGAGAGGTTATTTCTGTTACACGATATCGCCGCAAGCTGTAGACATACCGCAAGGAACAGCCTTCCAAGCCCATGTTCATCCACCCCCCCCCCCCCCGGTGGGGATGACGTGCATGACACACGGCGTCTCGGGCTCCTCGGCCGATCAACTCGGGGCCCCGAATATTCCACGCCTAAATGCTCCGCCACCATCCGGGCTTGGTGACCAGGGACAAGCCGTAGATCGTCTTGGCGGCGAGAATAACATGAATTGTTAGACCCCGCTTGGAGACGCAGGGAACATACTCAGGTCTCCGGGTACAAGAGATTGGATCATGAATGTCATGGCATTTCATCGGGCCAAGGACTGGCCCCACTTGAAAATGGGCACATCAGCCACGGAGGAGGACATGGTCGGGAACCTGGAGAATTGGGGCTCCGACATGCGCAGCAATGGTCAGTTGATCGGTCAGTCCGACCCTTGAGCATTTGTTGACTGATCACTGACATATGGCGTTCACACTTGGGATATGAGAATGTCTTCTTGGGGGACAAACAGCGCCACGGGACACGTTTGGGATTCTGGTCATGAAGCATAAAAGAAGCTTGATTATGGAGAATAACGATCGTGTTGTTTAACAAGTCTAGATCTATTGTGACTCAAAACTAATCGCTGAGGCAAGTTACTCAAGATATTATTGCTCACCATTGGGCACTGACGGGCTCACCCGCATACTCTGCTCAATATCATACATGATGTCCTTGATGTGCTCAATACCAACGGACACCCTTACCATTTCCGGTGCAACACCCAGGTCAATCTTCTCATGCGGCAGCATTGGTCTATGTGTGGTCGACCAAGGATGCATAGCTGTGGTTTTGGCATCACCATATCTAATATGGTTAGTCAAGAGATCCAGAATCAACATGGAAGCTTCTTACCCAGGGTTATTCGAGATCATCTTGAAGTTGTCAACCAGCTGCTCTCCAGCATCTGCTCCACCCTTGATGCCAAACATCAACACAGCTCCAGCTCCCCGAGGGAGATACTTCTGCGCGAGCTCATGATGTGGATGGCTCGGTAGACCTGGATATGAGACCCACTCCACATTCTCGTGCCTCTCAAGCCACGTAGCAAGGGCAATAGTATTCTGAGCATGTCTCTCGCACCTCAAGCTTAATGTCTCGATGCCAAGAATAAACTGCTGGCTATTAAACGGGGACAAACATGAGCCCACGTCACGCAGAATCTGGCCTCGAATGCGCATGATGAAGGCTTCTCGCCCAAACCTCTCACTAAAGTTGAGACCATGGAAACCAGGACAAGGCTTGTTGAACTGTGGGAAACGCGTCGAGTCCTTCCAGTTGAAGTTGCCCGAATCGACGATGATGCCGCCTGTGGCGCTCCCGTGGCCGCCGATCCATTTGCTCATGCTCTCGACCACAATGTCGGCGCCGTGCTTGATAGGCTGGCAGAAGTACGCGCACCCGACAGTATTCTCAACCACAAGAGGCACGCCGGCTTCATGTGCAACTTTGGCTAGGGCTTCGATGTCAGGAACGTTGAAGTTGGGATGGCCGACTGTCTCGATGTAGACCGCCTTGGTGCGATCGTCAATGGCTTTCCGCACCGCCTCAGCTGTCTCTTCGACAACCCGGCAGTCAACTCCAAACTCGGGAAGTAGGAATGAGAATTGATTGTACGCTCCATGGTAGTAATGCTTGCTTGCCACGATGTTCTCGCCGTGCCCGGCCAGAGCAATCATCGTCATGAAGACGGCTGCCTGGCCAGACGACACAGCGACAGCTGCAACACCGCCCTCGAGCGCGGCCACGCGGCGCTCTACGACTGCGGTGGTCGGATTGCCTGTGCGTGTGGCTATCTCACCCTCTTCCTCGAGGTTGAATAGTCTTGCGGCGTGGGCAGAGCTGTGGAAGTTGAAGACGTAGGTTTGGTAGATGGGCACGCCTCGGGCCAGAGTTGCCGAGTCGGGCTTCTGTCCTGCGTGAACTTGCAGCGTCTCGAACTCGGGGACATGCTCTGTCAACGTCATGATTGCGTTCGCTTCAGCCATGTTTATCGTGATTGGCCGAGCTGAAGGTTGTGATATCAAACGTATTTATTACGCTGCAGATCTGTCCCGCAGATGCGAGAAGAGATTTGATTCAAGCAGAGAGGCTGATGATTGTAGTTGGTAATGCTAGGTGCCTTGGAATTGTTTGGCTCGTTTCTAATCAATGTGCAACGGTCAAAACTCGGTCAATGTCTTAGTCCTATCACCGAAACACACCTTTTTGATGTGCAACACAGCTTTTCGGGCGCGTCGGGAATTTCGGTGAGGGCTCCGAGCCTGGCAATAGCCAGTTCTTCTCCCTGCCATGCCATTCACCGCATCCCGACTGTCCCCCGGGTCTTGCAAGACCTCATTCGGGGATGCTAAGGGGAGGATGGGTCAGTCACCAGGCGAGCCGTCGAAATGGGCTCTTTAAATCAATATGTCTTCAAGTCGCGAGGCTCGATTTTCGCGAGCATTATCATCGGCTCAAGACTCTGGATCTACGTAGCAAGATGACGGAGAATAAACAGCTCAAAGTCATCATCGTTGGTGCTGGGTTCGGTGGTCTAGGTGCGGCCATTGAATGTGCTGATCGTGGCATGGATGTGACTGTGATTGAAAAGTATACAGATTCCAACAGTCAAGGAGGTAAGTCGCAAAACGATTCAGTGACTATCTTCTTCGGTTCCTAGCTAAACCATCAATACGTGAGCATAGATATCCTCGACTTCTTCCCCAATGCTGGCCGCATCATCCACCGATGGGATAACGGCAGGGTCGGCCAGCAGATCCACGATACTGGGTGCAGCCAGATCCGGACCATGGAGCTCTGCAAGTTTGATGGCAAGTTCCTCACCCACGTTCCCTGGGCACGAGACGGTACGGAACACAACATAACATACGCCGGGCACCGAGGCAAAGTCCACTCCATCTTCCTCGCGCATGCGAAGACCCTGGTGCGGGACGTTAGGATCGGTGTGGCAGTTACGGAATACCTCGAAGAACAAGGCAGAGCAGGTGTCTTACTTTCCTCAGGCGAGACCCTGTGGGGCGATTGTGTGATTGCTGCTGATGGGCCACGGTCCATTGCCCGGGGACAGGTACTCAACCTCGATGACGACAGTAATGGGGGAAAGAGCAGCGGCTGGGCTGTATTTAGGAACTTCTTCAAGACTGACGAAGCTATGCTGAAGCATCCCGGGCTGCGGGATCTGTATCATACGGACAGAGACACCGTAAGGTTCTGGATGTATGATAACTTGAGTCTGATGGCTTTTGTCTGGAACGAGGGAAAAGACATTGCCTGGGTTCTGATTCACCCAGTAAGCCACCACCACTGACGCCGTAGACAAATTGCTAAAACTTTCTACACCAGGATGACAAAGAATCAAGCGAGTCTTGGTCCAATATTGCCGAAAGGGAGCATGTGGCCAGATGGATGAAGTTCTTCCCCGCTGAAGACGCTCAAGCACTATTCGATGTCACCCCCGTGGGAAAGACCATCGACTTCAAACTCATTTACAGACCGACGATAGACACCTGGGTTAGCAAGGGAGGCCGCACGATCCTGATTGGAGACGCAGCCCACGCAAACCTGCCAACCGCCGGCCAAGGAGCATCTCAGGCACTAGAAGACGCCGTCACGGTGGCCCAGTGCTTGGCCATGTCCAAAGGGGACGTCAGGCTCGGTCTGGAGGCGACGCAGAGAATTCGCTACCATCGGTCAAACGCTGTCCACAAGAGCGGGCAGAAGAACAGAGATGCGTTCTACAAGATTCCCTGGGATGACATCGAGGTGGCGCCTACTGAATGGGCCAGGAAGAGGTTTCCCATGCTGAAACCTTGGGACGCGCTACAATTTGCCAAAGACCAGTTTCCGAAAGTTGCAGAGGATATCAAGAATGGGGTGGAGGGACATTTGGATGACGTTGCTGTTCCTCCGCCCGAGGGCGGCTACTGGTGAAGGAACGTGCCTAACCAAATACACGACCACTATTTAGTGATTTATACCAAGTAGGGTACAGAACCATATAGACTTGTTGTACACCAGTACTGTGCCGCATGTGTCGATATTTCGAGGGCAATATGCAGACGTGATGGTCATATAATGAACAGCCCAGCCTCGAACACCGAGGTCTAAACTTAGGCGAAATCATACCCAATATAGGTACTTTGTAAAAAGAGCTTTAGGTATTGACGTTCTCATTGAACAATGTCTTAAACAGAGCCCGTCACCCGCCTGCTCAGAAACATCCGTTCGGGACAGTAATGCAACGGCTGTAGACTACCGCTGGAGCAACCCGATGAATTGAGGCTATCGGTATCCACATCTCCTGTCTAATCACAAAGAAAGTATTCTCGAATCATACGAATGCCATGACGCGATGTTGATGGTGTCTTGATCGTTCGGGCGGAGGATCGCCAACTCCCTGCGGCACCCGTCACCAAAATAGATTCGGCATTTAGGAATTCGTAAAGACCCGCTTCCCCGGTGATGTTCCCGAACCCTCTAGGTGCTCATATTATTGATGCAAGTTGATGGCTGGTTCAGCGTCGGCCAAGTGATGGTACGCGCCATTGCTTGGGCTGAGAACCCCGGAAGCCCATCTCAATTTGCAACCAGATCTGCAAAATGCGACCCTCCCAGTGCCCCTGTCCTCCCAATTCACATTACAATACGAGCCATCAATGGAAAGGGATGGCGAATTATGGAGAGAGGGCAATGACAACGGGTGGGATTTGAACACCGCCACCAGACGGCAGTGCTCGGCCGACGCTGTAGGCTCTCTCGGGGTGCTCGGAAAATACACCGACGCTCTGAAAGCAACCGATTGTTTACTGTCTGAGAAGCTTGGCTGCATCTGCTCAACAACAGTGTCGCAGACGCGTTTGTCCCTAGAGGGTTCAGTAGCAGGTCACAAACAGGATCATTATTACCACGTATGGCAAATAGAGCCTAGAGTAGGGGTAGGCCACACAGTAGGTATAGACCAAGGATTTCTTTTACGCTGGCCCAAATGAAAATTTTCGATGAAAATCCGTCTGATGGAGAAACATTCCGTTGATGAAGGAAAACGGTATTGAAAAAAGAAAGCAAAAAAAGGGTAAACAAATCCTTGCAGCAGAAAACAGATCTGTGAAAGCCTTGAGCAGGGCTGAATGCTCCTTGGCACAACTGACAGGCTGTAGAACCAGGGCCTTGTTCTTTCTTTGGGGCCTTCTGGGCCCACAATTGAAACGCAGACTCAGGGGTTTCAATTATGTGCTATACTTGGGCGGCCTCGGGAGGGACGAGTCATCCGCGCACAGCTATCGACACCTACACAGCTCGACGCCTTGACCTTCAGACAGGGCCTCGCTTTAACTACATAACAGTCTGCCCCTCCAGGTAGAGCCTTGGAGCTGCCAACGAAGGATTTGATTCCATAGCCATTGATCAGAAAGTTTTGCTCGTTCCACACTTTCTTCATCATGGCTATTTTATCACTCGGCCCTGTGGCTTCTCATGTGCTCATCCTGGTGGTGGCCATGTGCAATATCTGCATCTTGTCCTACGATGCCGGCATGATCAACAACCTGAACACGGTCAAGCCGTTTGTTGAACGTTCGTCAACCTTTTCGGAACCAGAGGTGCTTTGCTAACCTCGCATGGTAGACTTCCATCTCAACAGCGATCTCACCGGCCTCAACTCCGCGATTATAAGTGCCGGGTGCATCTTTGGCGGCCCGATGGTTGGCCCTATCGTTGATCGCTGGGGGCGAAAGGCTGGCCTTGCGGTGGCCTCAGTCTGCATTATCTTTGGAGTCCTCCTGCAGGCTTCCGCAGCAAGTGGTAGGTGGATGACGTCCTTCGACACCCCAGGATGTGCGCTTACTTGGAACCTTGCCAGCTGTGCAACTCATCATCGGTCGATTCATCATCGGCTTCGCTACTCTGATCAACGGGTCCGTTGCCCCTATGTGGGTGATGGAGCTGGCTTCTCCCAAATACAGATCTATCCTCTCGAGCTCCACAGTCGTCTCTGTGCCATTTGCCTCCTTCCTCGTGGCATGCATAATTCTTGGGGTGTTTGACAAAAAGTCAAACTGGGCGTGGAGGGGAGTCATGCTTGTGAGTCTCTCTGGCATCAAATTGAACCACCCAGCACTAACGCAATTCGCAAAGGGAGAGGCAGTGCCTTCTATCTTGTCCCTATGCCTCCTGCCGCTTGTCGATGAAAGTCCCAGATGGCTCTTTGCCAAGGGGCGAAGAGAAGAGGTACGAAATCCACATTGCCTATAACTGGATCCTAGCTAAGCCCTGTCCAGGGCATTGATATCCTCGCGCGGCTCCACGCGAACGGAGATCGCCACAACTCGATGATCGTCTCGGAAGTTCAGGAGATACTCAGTGCCTTAGCAAACGAGAAGCAAAGCGACGGCGGCTGGAAAGAGCTAGTCACGCCTTGTATGCTGTGTACCTTGTCACCCATTTTGATTTGCCAGTCTCTGACCGTAATGTGCAGTTCCAAACCTGAAGCGATTTGGCATCGCGGTGTTGATGAATATTTTCTACCAAATTCTGGGAGGCAACATGATCCTGTATGTACAACCGCCTGAGCGAGATATGGAACGTTGGTACTGACTGATTCACGCGTAGATACTTTTCGAGCTACGTCATTGCCAACCTCGGAATCAATGACAAGAGAACCACGATTATGATCAACATCTTCCTCCTATTGTGGAAGGCATGCTGCAGCGTTGGGGGCATCTTCCTCATCGACAAGACTGGTGCTCGCAAGCCTCTGAGTAAGTGCTACGCAGCTGACTAGTGACTCTAAACCGAACTAACATTGTACCTAGTCACCGGCACATCTGCCACTATATTCCTCCTTGGCCTTCTTGCTGGCCTCTCAAACCTTTCAGATGCCCACCCCGAGAATCCGGGATACGCCATTGGTGCTATTATTGTTGTTGCCCTGTTTCTCCTTGCGGTATCAACCAGCTGGTAAGACTTCATATACCTCCAATAGGCTATGGGCCACACTGACAGCATTGAAGGATGCTTCTAGCTTACACCTACCCGGCCGAGATACTACGATATTCACAGCGAGCCAAGGGCGTAGTAGCTGCCCAGTCCATCGGCTACGCCTTCAGTTTCCTGAATCTCTACACCGCGCCACTTGCGATTGAAAGTATTGCTTGGAGGTATTATGCTATTAACGCCGGTTGGAACATAGGAATCTTGGGTGTCGTGATCTGGTTGTTTGTTGAGACGAAGGGCAGGACCCTCGAAGAGATGGACGAGCTGTTTGATGGTACGGTTCATAGCCGTGGTGTGATTGTCGGGCAATATTCCCATACGAAGTTGAGGCAAGGAGAGTCAGTTTATCTGGGAAGCCTTCCTAGTGGAAGCCTTTTAACTACTACGACAAGCAGGGATTAGGTGGGTTTCATAATTATATAGCGGCTAGAAGTGATATAGAATGATACAATGGAGTTCTGGTTTACTGCTTCTTTTTTTATTATACACAGCTGGGGACTGATGTACATAGAGGAAGCTGACCATTACATAATGTAACATGTCCCACTTCTGCATTTTTCCATGCAGTATTAACACAAGCTGGACCAATCTACTGTAGCCAAGCGCTCACACTTTGACACGCCAAAGGGCCTTGCGTGCCCTCCCTCTTCCCGCATGTTCCATATATCACACCTCAATGTTACGTGAAATAATTGTGTTTCGAAGTGAAAGCTCTCATGGTGAGAGCTCGTTGATATGAAATCGAAGGAAGAGCAGACAGCTATATGCTATGGGCCGTGACAGTAGATACCATGACACTAGTCAATGCACCTAATGACCAGTCAAGCTTTCCATTTCTATTTTATTCAAATATATATCCCTGGGCATGTCGGTCCCATCCGCGAGTCTTAGTCTTGGGAACCTTATCTGTCCCTAATGATGTGCGGGCTCCTTGTTTGCTAGCTGCTTATTCATCAGGACCAGGGCCTTAGAGTGCTATTTTGTAGCACTAACTCTTAGTTTGAAATACGCTTCTCGTTTGTCCTGTTCCTCATTTTGGTTCTTCGCTTTGCTCTCTTGCTTGATCTACTTGCTTATTTTGCCCTGGACATCGCGGTTGTTCTTGAATAGGACTCTGTGATCCTCACTCACATTAGGTTCTGTACAACTATGTACTATGTGGTCGAGCCAATCCCTCATATTGTCATCAAACTACACCTGGCAGTCATTAGTGTAGGTATATGGCAGAACATGACCCTGGTATGCAGAATTGAACCAGTTGTGAATAATACCTCTGGAGTGCCCCCGCCCCCTTGCTGGTACTATACCCAGGCCTAGAGCGCTGTAGGCGTTTATTTTGCTGCTGTCGGATATGATTTTACTGCTTGATTCCAGAACTAGGTAGTAGTAATTGCTCAAGGCAACTTGGTTAAAATCTTTGTTCTAGAGTGCGGCTGGTCTTACTCATAATAGATGAATCACAACTTGCGTTGGCAAATATCAAACCTGTAAAGACGAAGAGAGATGGACGTCAATTCACGAGTGGAGGTCTAGGCTTGTCGAAAAGGCTATCAAGCCACCATATTTACATTTCGACATCTCTAAAATAATATGTATATACAAAGAATTCAATTTCCAACTTTCACAGCTGCTCCCGCAGAATTCCACCACGGGATAGGCCAGAACGGGCAAGCCGTTCGCCCAGAAACGCATTAGCGGGCGAGCCCAACCAGCGAGCCCACTTAGAGCTTGCCGATACCGGCAGTCTTGGCGACGTTGGCGGAGGCAGCGCTGGCAGAGGCGATGTTCTTGCCCTGGAAGTTGGTCAGGAAGCTGGTGTCGGAGCTGGTGTAGGTTCCGGTGCTGCCGTAGGCGTTGAGCACGCAGGCGCGGCCGAGGGCGGACTTGCAGTTCGCGTTGGCGTTGGCATCGGGGGAGGTGAACATCTTGCCGGCCTTGGCGGTCGGGTCGATCACCTCGACGACGTTCTGGAAGGTGTTACCCTCGAGAAGGACGTAGGCACCCGCGGAGGTCTCGAAAGCCTGGAGGGGGGAGTTAGTTGAAAGATCATCGAGAGCGGGTGTATGTGTGTATGTGTGATTACTTACGTGCTTGCTGTTGGCGTAGAAGTAGTTGTTGACGGCGTGGAGGAGGGTGTTGCCAGCGACCTTGGGGCTGCGGCCCGAAGAGTGGTGGACATAGTTGCCCTTGAAGGTGATCATGTCGTTGCTTCCCGTGAAGTAGATCAGGAAGTAGTGCTGCGGTATGAGTTAGAGGCCAGTTTGAGGACAAGTTACGAGGTGGGATACTTACGTGACCATCACAGGTGGCAGACCAGTCAGTGGAGCCATCGAACTCAGAGTTGGAAATGGTGACACGGTTGGAAGCAGCATTGCCGAGGACAAGGTGCTGGCGACCAATGCGGGAAGTCTGCAGATTTGGGTCAGTATGTTGCTTGGGAATTTATGGTTGGAAGTCAGTCTCACCTTAACGTGGTCGATCCAGATCATGTCGGCACCAGCGATAGAGATAGCATCACCACCCCAGACGTACTTGGGGTTGATCTCGGTGAAGTGGACGTTCTGGATGATGATGTTCTTAACACCGTTGGCGATGTACACGCCCTTGCCCTTGATCACACCGGCGGATCCCTGGCCGACCAGAGACTTGTTGGACTTGACCTGGATAGCATTCCAGGCAGCCTTGTCGTAGGTCAGGGAGCTGACAGTGGGGGAGCTGGCCTGGTAGTTCTTGCACCACTGAGGTGAAAACAAGCTTTAGCAACCGGATCGACCAAAAGTCACTGCGGGAAGAATAGTCACTCACGTCGTCCTTGTTGATGGCCAGCTGGCAAGCGGCGGCAGTGCCGTAAGGCGCACATCCGCTGGTTGTCGTTGTTCCCTCCGTGCCAGTGAAGTCGAAAGTCTTGGTTAGAATGATGGTACGGGCCGAGCTGTCGGTCAGGTACGAAACGAGCTCAGCGTTGGTCGATGGGTAGACAGCGGCAGCAGAGCCACCACCAGTAACTCCCTTCGCGAAGCCTTCAGCGGCTCCGGTGACACCGGCGGCGGCAACGGTGTTGGCAAAGGTAGCCAACGCCGTGAGGATCACGGTTGGTGAAAGCATGTTGAAAGAGTGTGCTGATCGAAAAGGAGTGACGATCGGTTTGAATGAGTGTGGAAAGAGTGATGGGTGATGATCAGCATGCAAGATCTTCGACAGGCTGGTGATCGTCCTCCTTTTAAGCTTACTGAAAGACTTACAAAGTGGACCTGTCAGACTATCGTGAAGGCTTGCACACGCTCATTCGGCAGAGCCGTCCGAGCCAGCACGTTTGTTGATTCAGCCTGGTCCACAGAATATCTCCATGTTCGACCGTTGACCCCCAATGATCGTACGAGTAGCAAAGCGTTATCTTGCAGTTGGCACTGCAACACTGTCAGATTGTCCCCACGGAGGATCTTGCGTCAAATGACAAAAGTCGTCCCCTGATACATTAAGGGGCGGCTTCTAGAAGACATATCTCGGCCTTCAGGCCGAGAGTGGTCTAGGCGCGGCTGTTTGGCGGTACTTTCAAGTTGTGCAATGTGCCTAGCTGTATTAAGTGCCGTTCTTGCGGCTAGGCTCAGTGGACCCGGCCGATGGGACCTGTCAGCTGTCCTGGCCAGTGTGCAGGCACCATCGTTGCGCTTGGCTTGAGGTCTACCCCACGATGTGTGCTGATGATAAAGTCCATGGCTACTCGGGATTTTCCCTGGAGTCCTGACCTTCAATGGGCCATGTACAAGGAGGCATTGCAGCCCAAACTATGTCTTGAGGCTGGCAGGTTTGAGAGTGGCAGCCTGCTTCACCGCGAACATTTACGCTCGTGCGATGGCAATTGTGGAATGCACACAATGAGGCTCAAGGTAACTGTGTTCAGTGGAGCACGCAGATCATGATGTGCAAAGGAGCTGCACAGCTGCGTAGAGAGACAGATATTGGTGGACTAACTTGCAGCCACCAACGAGACGGTGGGTGGTGGCTTACCCCTTGGAATATCCACATCAAAGAGCTCAGATAATTTAACCTTCATGCAACCTTGATGTAAATCCCTGCCCGTGCCTGGCTCGCCTGGATGGCTGACTGCTGGCTCTAGATGACAAAATCCTTGCCTGGGAAACAGGCGAAGGCCTGTCTACCGGCTGGTCGGTTTACCAGATGCGGTGTGTCTTCTGGTCTCCGACCGATGGGGACATCCACCGTGGCGTCAGGGGTTTGTGTACCTGCGTGGGCCTCGGACCGACGACTTCCACTAATAGGGAGCCGAAGATGACTGAATGCTGGTCGGGTGTCTGGAGGGACTCCACTATAATGGAGAGCGCATTCGCTAACTAATGATCTGTGTGATTGCAGCATGGACCATCCCGCATTCGTTGCTATCCACTTCAAATGCCACGCATACGGGCCGACGGCAGATCACCAAACTTTGAGCCAAAATTGAGGGAAACAATGTCTTCACTGTCTGCCTGACTCAGGTAGTGGCTGATCCTCGCCTGAGCCCAGGCCACTCCTTGCGCTTAAAACCTTACCCACATCGAATTCCAGATGAGACACGCTAAGGATCCTGGAATATCGGTACAGATTCTCGCTCGCGATTGTCGCGGCGAAGGATCTCAATAACCATAGATCCGCAAAAAAACATCACTATGTAGGAGATATCTGATCTGCCGGCATGAGACCAAAAGCCAAAGTTCCACATAAGTCAAATGCAGAACGGTTCAAGCCCGGCAAGTACAAAAGCTGGTATGTTTCATCCGGATACGATGAAATGCTGTACGACCCACGGGTTTTTTCTTCGACCTTGGCCGAGCAAGAGATTATGTTGTCCATTGAATTTCATATGCAAGGAAACTCCTGCGCAGAAAATTCATGTTCAACAGCCATCGGTGGGAATTATAAGGACACAGAATCGAATTGAGACCTCTTGCTCCTGAGCAATAGATTTGAGCATCGGTGCAGCTTGTCGCTGGGACCATCAGGATCATGATTGGATTGACTAAATATCATGAGTGGCCAGCGTTTGCTCATCATAATTGATATGCTTCGTTGTTGTATGATGGACCGTGGCTGGTAGGCCCTACACTGAACAGTCCTGTCACTGCTTGCTAGTGGAGTTTTGTTGGGATAGACAAATCGCCGAGAAAGGGCATCAAACCTCAGACAGTTGCAACTCTTGAGGTGCTGAACAGAAAATTAGATCATAATCCGTAAATATTCGGCATGGCCTGCAATCCCTTTATTGATGCAATGAAAGACAGGAGCACTATTTATCTATCAAAGTAACAACCGTCGGGAGATAAGCAGGAGTGGTGCGTAGTGGATTGAACTTGAAGTTGATTTGTCTCCTGATGCATGAAATTACCCGGGTCACACATGTCATAAGCCGTTGACACCTCAAGCTGTGGGTTGATGAACACCTAGATCTGACAGGGACTGTTCGTGCACCTTATAGGCATACACCAGAGCTAGCTTGGAGGATAGCAAGACATGCATCCGCCAGTTTAAAATTTGTTCACGCTACCTAAAATAGCAACAGATGCTGTTCGATTGACCGACAAACGCGTATAGACTGTGATTTATGGCTAAAGAGAACCGGGCGCAGTGAAGATTAGGGCACAGAAATGGTCTGGCGCTATCGGATGTCACAAATTATTAGTGGAACGATGAGGATCTACTACTAGAATCCAGTTTAGAAGTCTTCAATGTTGGTAATGAGGTATCTTATTCCAATGTGCCTCCCATCTCTATTGTAACCCTAAGACATTGCTGTCTGTTGTCTAAACCTTCCATGTGTTGCCACAACCTTTATATAAAAGCAATCGCTTGTTGTCACAGTTTAATAATTGTATACACGGACTCCTCCGAATGGGGCAGTCTCGTTGGTGATGCATCAGTCATCACTGAGACGATTGGGTGTGGTTTTAGTTGACACCGCAGCCACCGACGCAGTCCTATAGATATATCAGCATAAATATTCGTTGCTTTGGAAAGTATGTGATTGTCCCGTACAATATGGGCTCATGAATTAAAGAGAAGGGATTGTATCAACTTACAGTGTCGTTTGCTGTCTCCGTGTCAGGGACGGGTGCGGCAACAGCGTAAGATGCCAAAGCCAAGACAATGGCAGAGAGGATGGTAGAGGCGTTCATTGTGATGTTTGGGTGAGAAGTAATAGTAGAGAACCTTTAGTGGGTATAGAATTGCTCGGGTTACCGCGAATGAGTCAGCTGTCAGATAGATTGCTTTGAGACTGTTTGGAATGCTTGATGATGATGCCAGAATCACTGCCAGAAGACTGAGGACAGAACAACCGATTATATATATACTTGACTTTGAAGCCTAAATCCCAAAAACCTACTTTGGTGTCGTCTTACCTTACGAAAGTAAAGTCGTCCTTGTAGGGCTGGGGGCGGCTGTGCTGCTCCATCTGACCGCATGCACACCGAACCGACTACTAACACCCACCCCAAAAACGGTGCTTACAGCCCCCAAATTCGCAGCTCCAGGCGTATCGAAACGCCTTGTGACACTACCGAATGATTACTATCTACTGGGCACAGAAGGATGAGTCAAGATATCTTGCGGCTTTTCCCAGGCACCTATTCTTGTCCCCATGAGCTGCCGTGGCGCGGCCGCAGTTTCATTTCTCGAAAACACGAACTCCTGCGCTCCTATTGGCTGATAAAAGAGCTCCAAGGCATATTATGACCGCTTTTTGGTGGTGCCTGTGAAATACTTTCCTGCTTCGGTGAGGCATCCTCACCGCCGTGAAGTTCTCCCCTTGTCATGAGGCTCTTCTAGATTAACTAAGTTGAAGGACATCCGAGAATTTACTGAATGTCTGACAGGTGCCTGGATCCTGTGTGACCACTTAAAATTAGAAAGTAGCTCTGCGTAAATAGTGCAATGGCCGACAATGCTCGGTCTCATTGATAGCATCGCGAGAGGCACAATAGGGGATATCACTACCCACGGGTTCCAAAAGGGGTTGGCACATAGAATGCCGGATTGAAGAGGCCAATTCAACTTGCTCTGAGGTCAAAAAGCCACAGATCAGGGGACAGTGTCAATCCCGGATGCTCTTATGCACGGAAGTTGCCGATCTATTGGTCAACCCCGCAAATATCCCATCACTACCACTGGAATTGAAACATGTTCTTCTACTGAGTTCTCGCTCTGTCAAACATGCGCCCGTCCAGTTTTCACACATAATCGCCATGCATTGAATTACGGGAAGTTGAATTTTGTGAAAAACGCCCTTTTCAGCCATGTACCTCGAATCAGTGCTGTCGAGCACGTGTTTCTGGCTCGGCCCATCGCGAGATCCTCCTGATGTGGCGGTCAAAACACATCGTATCCCAGGTTCATACATGTGAGAATGAAGACCGGCGATGACTCACGTATCGAGAGATAATGAGGCGCATCACGTTCCGGGGGCGGAATCGCCGACAGAGCCGCATCTTAATGTGGCTATGGCAATACTCGTGTTTTAGGTGCCTGGAGGAAGAAAAGGCCTGGTAAAAAAGGCCCATGCTGCGCGATGATGACACCGATTCGGGAAACTCGAGGTCAGATGCATGCGTGGATCGCCGGCCCCTGTGGTGTCAGCAGGGAAAAGCAGGGGGTGGCGAAATCCCGTCCATACTAATAAGATGACACCCCTTCCTTTCGGCGATGGCTGCCTTGCTGTAGACCCCACATCCTTCAAATGGCGCACATGGCTCAGCCCTACAGGGCATGACACTTCGTTTCTGCACGTTAGTGGAAATAATGAGGTCTGTCCCACGGCCCCGGATCCCATCCACGTGGTAGGAGTCCAGAACGTCGCTCCTGACGCCTCTTTGCATTGCAGTGTCGATCGAATAACTACCCCACGAGCTCCAAATTGCGTTTCGAAGGATCACACCTCCCATGCAGGCAGCACATATTTTTGTATTCGCGTCACGCGAGGATGGAATGGAATTGAAGATTTCGTAGCCGACGGTGTCGTCTTGGAGCCTATTAGTGAAACCCTAATTTTGAAATACTGAAATAGATCTTCGGACTGATGTTTTGAATGATATCGGTGTTTACTGGTTGCAACCCATACTGGGAATCGATTCCTACCGCATAGAGCCACGAGGTCTAAGAGGCCACATAATGATCTTATAAAGAAAAGGCCGAATATAGACCGGCACAACCTCTTCGAGCTCGTCTGTCACCGCATGTTTGGGTGTCAGCTGCAAGTGCTAGATCCCCTGGGGCGCCACAACCCGCTTATCAGGTTATTTCTCGATGCTCCATGTAAGACGCTGCGGCCGCTAGAAGGATTTGCACAACCATATCATTACCCAGGTGTCCCCGGGGAATTCTGGACAAAGAGAGTTCGCGTGCGGATGACTCCACCGGACCTGCGTCCAGTACGACTCGAACACGTGGTGATTATGAGGAGGTCAGAGTGACAACTATGCTTTTTATATCGTTTGCGAACCTTCTCTAGGTTTCTCTATCAAATTTGCATTGGTAATCTGGGAGTTAATGTTCCAAAAAAATGTCTTCAAGCAAAATGGAATTCTGATCGTTCATTCGAGCAGCATTTCAAATGATATTTGCAGGGGTACTGCACGGAACCAACACGTCGGTAAATTCCATGGAAGGCGGAGGGGGATCGGCAAGACCCACTCCCGAAAGTTTATTTCGGGCAGATCATGAAATAAAGTTTTGACACTTTTGTAAGCCGATTGCAGGCGCTAGCTATTTGAATATGCCAAGCCTGTTCTTCTGTTGGCTGTACGCCCGACAAAGGCACGCACCGAAGCAGTGCACACCGTTGCACATTAAAGGGGGTCGGGGACTCTCCGTTATTCTGGAGTGTACTTAATATCAGCCCTGTTGTCTTACATCCTGACTTAGAATAGAACTGGCACTATTCGAAGAGATGATGGCATTAAGTGCCGCAACTTTTTTCGACGGTCTAGGCATGCATTCTGTATTGAGAGTGGACCATGCCACTTGCTGCAAGAGCAAGAACTGCAGACATTTAAAAATTGTGTCTATAAAAGAAAGACTCAAAGCAGACGAAGACCAATAGCAGCAGGTGTATAACCTTGTGCATGTCGAGGCTTCATATCAGAATTTGATGCCTCTTTCTCCTCCCAAGACTTGACGAACGCCCCTGTCGGTGCCGGCCCAAAAGGTCTACAACGGCTTAATCCACCATGGAAAACTTCCATAGCCCTGCAACCAACCAAGTCAAGGGAATATGTCATGTACTGACGACAGGACAGTTATTCCCGGTTCTGCTACTGACCGGTGTGGGGCCTTCTGACGAACGAGCCCACAGTCCCAGCCTTCAGTATTCTTTGGGCGGTTCTGGATGAATCATACCATCCAATGAATCTTCCCTGCGGTTGTTGGTCTGCGACGCAGGGTATTTTCCGTGTCCTGGATGACGATGAGGCGCAATGAGGCTGCCTTGCTACCCATGACCAACGGGGGCCTAACGTGCGATTAAGACTGGGAATGCGCATGCGCGCAGACTCACGCAGGCACCCCTTGCACAAGAGGTCATGACGTGATCCCACACTGGATCATCAGTCATCACTGCTTATTCTCGGGGATGCCAGATGCACAACCTAACAATAGATGACACAACTTCCGCATTGGATAATGAATCGGTGGCGCGTTCGATCCGGCAGCGATAGAGAGCCAACGTGGACCGGATGTGACTCAAATACTCCTGTGGTGACGAAGATTGAAATGGTTAGATAGTTGCTGAATTTGTATATCAGCAGCCCAGAAATTCCTGTCCAAAGAGTGCTCGACATACTCGGCTATGTGCCAGGTGTAGTTGCTGGCTCATATGTGTATGAATGCTCGAGCGGTCGATATCTCTTCCAGTACGGTGGCCCGGCGTGCCTGACACTACCCGCTAGGCTCGTTGTTGGAATCCAGGAAGACTCATATACAGCGAAGCCATATGAACGCACGCAATTCCTGTTTTGTAGTTCAACACTCGTTGTTCAAAGCCACAATTATCCCAGCCGACCTCTCTCTTGGCTCGGCAAGCTTGTCGTCGCCCTCACCCCATTCGGCAAGCCGATTCTCGAGCTCGAAGAGCATCTGGAGGACGCGCTCGTCGTTGCGCCCGTGCCGCACGGCGGCGGTGTCGATAGCGGCGCGCAGGAAGCTCTCGGAGAGATCGCGCTGGCCCTGGTCGTTGTAGATCTCGGCCAGGCTGTGCTGGCAGTTGTACTTTGCGACGAGGCCCTGGCCGGGGCGGGCGTTCTCGATGCCGACGAGGGTCATCTCGAGGTACTGCTGCAGTCTGGCGGAGGAAGTGCCGCGGGCCTTGACCTTCTGGCGCTCCAGCTCGCTGAGGTAGAAGAGCTGCGACCACGACTGCATGTCGCCCTCGCCGAACTCGGCCACCCGCTTGCGGTACACCTCCCAGTGCATCTTCTCCAGCAGCTCTGACGGCAGCACGTCGAAGCCCGCCGACTCTCCCAAGTCAAGCCAGTTGGGAAATGTCCGCGCGCAGTCGGGCGAGCCGAGTGTCAGGTCGTGCGAGCGCAGCAGGCACCTCCATGCGTGCACCGTCATATCGCGCAGGTGAAAGTCTTTCGATGCACTTAGGTCGGCGAGACTTCGCAGGATCCGCCGCACAGGGTACTGCGGGGACCAGTGGCGGGAGTTCTCGTCTGCTGTTGCTGCGGCATAGGCAAGGAGGGCCTTGATGCTACTGACCAGCTGCTCCGAGCCGGATGTGCTCAGGAGATGGACGATGACCATGAAGAGACAGTGCAAGATATTGGGTGGCTCGTACATGATGACATTCTTGAGCCGAGCTGGGGCCACCCTCAGCAGAGCAAGAGCTTCGTTGAGCCGTCCTTGCTTGAGGAACTCACTGGCAGCGTGGACCATCGAGAACACCGGGGATGTCATGTCGTAATCAGACCTCTGTACCAGCTGGAGACCCTTGGGCTCCAGGATACGGCCGCAGACGTAGGCATGTACATCGGCGAAGACAATCTCGGAGATGCGGTACATCTCTGGCGAGTTGATAGCCAGCGAAACGGGCGACGGGCTCTCACCACGCCGGTACCGTGTTAGCGACGTGGAGGCTTGCGAAGCCGCCCGCGTATCCACCGCTAGGTTATGCTGCAGCCTCTGGGCCTTGCGTCTCAGATGTGCTGCGAGGCGGTCGAGGCCCACGACCCGACCCGTGGCAAGCTGCACCTCACTTGACGTCGCGCGGGCATCGCCTTTGTTCTCTGCCTCGTCGAGCAGCCTCAGCAGCGGCTCAATCTCCTCCGATTTGACGCTGACGTTCTTGGTGTAGCCCCACTTCTTCAAGCGGATTTTGTACATGCGGGCTCTGCGGCACAGATTGGGCGTAAGCAGAAGGGCGTTAGGGAGCGTAAGCACAGCAAGGGGGGCGGCCTCCGTCTGGCGGATGCAACCAGGCAACCGGGGTGGCCCTCTCACCGCGTGCAGGGACCGGGCTGAACTGGGACTCACTCACGTTGCGATGAAATTGTGCTCCTTTTCCATTATGCCCATGACCTCCTTCAGGGTCTTATCCTCCTCGATGTAAAGCTGCTTGATCGTCGGCATGTGCTTACTCCAGTCATATCTGCTCGGACACCTGCCACCGGCTGAGGTCTTTGGGCTGGTGGTCTCATCAGAATCTCTGTCATCAACTGTCCTTCCTGGCACGGCATTTGCGGATGCAGGGGATGGCAGCTCTTCCTGTGATGCGATGACCCGAGACACGTCTGACGACGCTGATGCCGTTGGGGATCCACCCATGATGAAGGGGATGCTCGTCCGCGCGTCCCAGTCCCGTCTACTACCAGCGCCATGGTATGTATCGACGGAGGCCATGGCGCAGGAGGCACAAGACTTATGCAAGAGGAGCCGGAGGAGCCACTGTTTAAGGTTGTTCTGCGGTTGGAGAGCATGAGTTGGTGTTGCGAGTCGGCCGCAACATGCATGTTGGTCGTGAGGAGAAGCCAGCAAGTGTTCCCAGCTGCTTGGGAAAACTCGGGCGCTAAATGGATCGATGGAGAGTGAACCGGTTGGCTCGGCCCGTCAGCCAATGGCGATGTGTGTAACAATCTCCTTTGAGACGGTCGAGCTTATGCACGGCGCGAGCTCCCTTGTGTCACCGGTGTGGGTGCCCAATGGACGCGAGGAGATTCCTGCAGGCGAGGCGAATGAGAAATGCGGAGCACGGAACGCGGGTTGATGTTGGCGCCAATGTGACCTGAGCTCTTAAACATGTGCAGGGTTCGCACATCTTTATGTTTCTACCCATAAATTGATCTCCTTGGACCACGTGACAGTCAACGACTGGAAGTCCTCCTCGAGTTGTTTAACTTCTTTGGCATTCACCTCGCTCCTTCGCAAATCTTATTTTTCCCGTGGGCGATTTCATGTAACAAGTTAAGACAAGTATTCGATCCTTGGCTTTGGGATCTTCACTGTTAGTTACCATGTACAAACTGTTGTACATTATCTCCGAAGCAGCCGGCTCTCATATCTGTCCATTAAAAGTTTTTCCCCTGCTGGCTTCCAACCTCTGATATGCTCAAAAAAGCAACGACGGGCAGCTGGCGATAGACTCAACCAAGAACAATGGAGGACTCAACTTATCCACAGTTCACGTGTGAATGAGAACCCACCACAAAGGAAGTCAAAGTAATCACCAGTCCGCAGACCAGCATGGGCCGCAATCCCGCAAGAGACGCTCTCCTTCAAAACAGATCCATTCCTGTGTAACCAGATTCCAGGTCAGACTAAGCCGCTGCAAGCTGCAATCGCTTGACTGCCCGCCCAAGAGATCCCAGATCCTCAATTCGGTCAGCATTGTCCAGATGGGAGCCATCCTCCCTGAACCCTGTGAGATCCAGTCCGTCCTCGCTTTCGCCATGGACCAGAAAACAGAACCTCAAGCCCGCAATGTCCATGCTGTTTGGGTGCCAATTCTCAACACTCTTGACATTTGCCATCACACATGTGTCCCCGATGAAAGCCTTCATCCTCTTCATTGCCGCACGAAATGACCGGTCACTCAGTCGATTTAGTGAATCTGTTTCAGGAGCCACAATTGGAAGGACTTTGAGAAACAATTTGTGGTTCTCTGTGATCGGCTTCCGCCAGCGTGACACATTTCTGATGGTGAAGGTGGACTCGTAGAGGCCAAGCGACTTGAGACCATCAAGCCGACAGAGTATGTGTAGGGTTTTCATTGGGTCAGGTATGTCCGATCGGCGTCCGTAATCAACACAGGGGAGCGCAAGATGTTGGATGCGGCTGATGTCAGGCGTACACAGCAAGTCAGGGCTAAGACGCGTGTTGTGGGTCTGATAGGGCAGTCCCCAGATGCTAATCCAGTCGGTATCGTAATGAAATGGCCGGATCGTGCCCAAATTGCATTTGATGCCGTCCATCCAGTGAAAATTGAAGCTTGAGCTGAATCCGGGCGTGCGGGTCAGCTCAGACCGAGCCTCTGAACAGCTTCGGAACAAGTTTCGCATTTCAAGGGTGAACATGCCGACTTCGCGAAAGGGAGTGAAGGTCAAGATAGACTGGCCCCCAAGATGGCTTCGCCGAATTAAATCAAAGATCTCACGGCTGAGGGCGCCAGGGCTGAGTCGATGAACGTGTGTGAAGACGGTCTGGGCCAGCCCGTCCGCGACCAGCCACAGTCTTGCGAACCTGAATTGATAGACCCCGTTCGGTCTCGCCGCCTCAGCAGCAATAAGCCATATCATGGCTCTAACTTCGAGAGGCAAGAATTTGAAAGGCTCGAACAGAACTCGATCTGTTTCGCGGGTGCGATCAGGGCTGTCTGCCTCGGAGCGGGCCGTAATCGCAACGAGCTCTGCCGTTTGAGCACATTGAGTATCGATTCCCTGTATATGATTAGCAACCAAACTAAGAAGACATTGAGAGGTATGAATACTTACGTGAGAGGCGTTGGCAATTGGCAATGCCACCTGAGAAGCCAGAGTCTGGTTGTTTGTTGCATCGATAGTGTCGGCAGCATCTTGTACGCTGTCAAGAAATTCTGTCACCTCTGAAGAGTTGGTGTTGGCCCCAGGGGGCCATCCAGAATTATATCCTGCCATCCTGAGATTCTTCGGTGGGTTGCTGAAGATTGTTGACAACAGAAAATGGGCTCGGTGTGCGCATTGGCAGAGGCGTTCTGACAAAGGCCCGTCTGCTGTTGTTATGAAGGCTGGCGTGCCCTTCGTTTTCACCAATAGCTGCGGGGTAATTGAACCAAGTGAATTATAAAAGATGAATGGCAGTGGAGACGACCGTCCGATATTCATGATAAGAGGCTATCACCAGGAGCACGAGCCAAGACATGTTTGACAGAGGCAAGGCCTCCCTGACAGCTTATGAGCACCACCCAGATACTGGTCCAGATACTCCTCTTGTGAGTCAGGGTTAGTTGTGCATAGTGTTTTCTACCAAATGTGTATGAGATTGAGCTTGCATATTCTTGTCTAGGTGAGAAAACGAATTGTATAGTTGAGTGAAGTCTTCATATGTAGACATGAGTTTCGAATCGAAGGGACCCCGGATCTCTGGGTAATATGACATGACAGTATATATATTAACACTCTTTGCTGGAGGCCGACCTTGTATTCTTGAGTATCTAGTTAACCTTTGAGAAGCAGGTAACTGAAGAGCTTTCAAGCACACCCATCCTCCAAGCATTATTTCATGGAGGCTTACATAGGCAGAAACTCATTATGTTAGGCTTGCCACTTCTTTGTGAACATATGTGTAGTAGCACTCACATAACAAGCAGAAGTCACAAAAGCATCACACCTCCTCCCGCAGGAACAAATATTCTCGAAGTATGTCCCGCGTATTTTCAGTGCCTAGTCTGCCACTCCAATATAGACTCAACCGTATCCTTCACACTATTCTCCAAAGTCCGATACTCCAGCCCCAACACCTCCCTTGACCGCGAATTATCAAACCCATACACATCGCTGGGGAAATCATCCTCCGCCCCTTCAGACGGGAGCCGCCCAGCCAGCTCAGGATGGCTGTGCCTGATAATCTCCGCGAGTTTCTTGTTGGAGAAATACCCGCCCACAATATAGAACCGCTGCCCTCCCGCCGCGGGCCTCATCACAGCGCGGACATGTGCAAGCGCCACATCCCGCACGTCGACCCACGTGAAGACTGGGAAGGTGGGCTCGAGGCCGTCGCGCATCCTGCCGAGGACCAGGTCGCGGATGCGCAGGTTGGAGGTGTTCATGGCGTCCAGGCTGGGGAGCTGCCGCTGGACGGGGCCGAAGGTGTATGTGTTGCAGATTGTGGCGACGTCGAAGGGCGGTTTCTCCTTGGCGACGAACTCCCACGCGGCTTTTTCGGCTAGTTTCTGTGTATTGTGTCAGTTATCCCCAGAATATTACTGCGAGGAAATGGGAGCATGAGAGCTCACCTTGCTCCCTGGATAGCCGAACTGAGGTTTGGCCAGGACGTCCTCCCAGGTAAATGGCGCCCATTTGCTCTCGTCGTACACCTTCTCATGCTTCAGCGGGTTTTGGATGGCAGCTGAAGACGAGGTGATGACCACCCGCTTGACTGACGGGGCATACGCCTTGATCGACTTGAGAATGCCGGTGGTGCCTTTGATGGCGGGATCGAGAAAGTCCTTCACTGGGTCATCAACCTTGAAGCTGTAAGGTGAAGCAGTATGGATGACATAGTCGAAGCCTAGGCTGGATTGAAGAACCTGGCAGAGATCGGAATCAGCATAATGAGGCCTAGGTTTACTCGATACACCAAAATGGGCATGTACATGATCAAAGGCCCCGTCTTGAGCAACGTCTTCGACCAAAGCGAAAGAGACGTCAGGCCGCAGGGACTCCTCGACCGACTCAACGATGGCTTGACCTTTCTCGGGCGACCTTGCTGTCACAACCACAGAAAACCTGTCGCAAATATGCGGTCAATAAGCCGAAGGCGTTCTGGAAGCTGTGATGATGCTGTCCAGTGGGATGGGTGGTGCCGAAGTGGCTGGGATGGAAGCAACGGGCATACCTATGCGCAAGCAGTGTATCGAGGACGTGAGATGCGATGAACCCACTCCCGCCTGATAGATACATAGAACGTCAGCCCAAAAGCCAATCGGGGGGTGGTGAGAGCCCAATAATATTTGAACGCGCATTGGTTCGAATCGAACCTGGGCTGATGAACATACCGGTCAGAAGGACCCTTTCCTTGGAAGTGCCGGCCATCTCCGAAGGCTTCAACGACAATGTAGTTGTTCAATCAGTCTTGTGAGTGAACCCACGGAGAGACGTGAACGGCCGAGTTGAAATGTCGGGCGGCGCCGAGACATGCCACAGCTCAGCAGCTCTTGGTTCCGGACCTCCGGCGCCAACACCGCACGGCGGTCGGACTCCGACGGGGATGCAACCTCGGGGACGCCAAAGCTCAACACGCAGCAAACGGCTTTGTCCTCAAGTTCAACATCAACTGAGCAGGCACAGCTGGTATTTATGAGCTCAGGAACCAACTTCGTCCATGATGTCAACGGGACAAATACTAGCTCAACAGCCAAAGACGTCGTCTCCCTGCCTCCCCCTCTCCGCCTCCCCCTCTCTCTTCAAAACTCCGACCCGAAACCATGTCCTCCCCACCCCACATCGCCATCATAGGCGGCGGCATAACAGGCCTGTGCCTAGCGATAGGCCTGCAGGCGCGCAGCGTCCCCTTCACGGTGTACGAGCGCGCCCGCGGCGCGTACGAGGTGGGCGCGGGCATCGGGCTGAGCCCGAACGCGGAGCACTCGATGGAGCGGCTCTCGCCCGCCGTGCACGCCGCGTACGAGCGGGTCGCGAACCCGAACGGGGAGGACTACTTCCAGTGGGTGGACGGGCTGAAGCGGGAGGTCATGTTCCGGCTGTTCGTGGGCGAGGGGTGCTTCCGCGGGTGCCGGCGGAGTGACTTCCTGGATGAGCTGATGGGGTGTCTGCCCGATGGGGCGGTGAGGTTTGGGAGGGCCCTGCGGGACGTGGTTGCGCGGGAGGAGGACGGCAGGGGGGTGAGGCTCGTGTTTGAGGATGGCACGGAGGAGGTTGCTGATGCAGGTGGGTGTTTCCTACGGACCAACTTGACAGAAAACATGGTCGCGAATACATCGAATCTCACGCTCACACTCGCACTGCAGTCATCGGTTGCGACGGCATCCGCTCACGGGTGAGGGAACTCGTCTTCGGCCCGGAGAAAGCAGCAACATACAGCAAAAAGTACTCGTTCCGCGCCCTGATCCCGATGCCCGAGGCGCAGGCCTCCCTGCCCGAGAAAATGACCTCGACCAGGTACATGTACAACGGGCCGGGCGCGCACGTGATCACCTACCCGGTAGCCAACAACACGATGCTCAACACCCTCGCCGTCGTCTCGGACCCGGAGCCCTGGGCCGCGCCGGAGGGCGCCAGGAACCCGCACGTGGGCAGCGCCGCGCGGGACGAGGCCAGGGCCGCGTTCGAGGGGTGGCACCCGGACATCCAGGCCGTCGTGGACCTGCTGCCGCGGGAGATGGACAAGTGGGCCATCTTCGACATGCTGGAACACCCTGTGCCGCGGTACCACGGCGAGGGCGCCGCCGGTGGCAGGATATGCCTGGCCGGCGACGCGGCGCACGCGTGTGGGCCGCACCTTGGCGCTGGGGCGGGGTTCGGCATCGAGGACGCGCTGCTGCTGGCGGAGCTGCTGCAGGCTGTTCAGGACGGGGTGGCTGGAGCCGGAGACGAAGGGGTGTCGGTTGGTGCGAGGCTGGCTGCGGCGTTTGAGGTGTACAGTGATATGCGGTATGGCCGGACACAGTGGCTCGTCAAGCACACCAGGGACGCTGTTGATTTGTTTCAGTGGCGGGACCGGGATTTGTCGAGGGACCCAGATGGGTTTGGCAAGGAGATCACATGGCGATTCCATGAGATTTGGTATTATGATATCGACAAGATGGTCCAAGACGCAAGACAAAAGCTCAAGGCACGGTGAGAGTGGACGCACGATTCACTACAGAGACGGTGAACCAGCACATGGTAATTTGAAATAGAGTTCTTCTATTCTCGAGGTAAAATCGCATTAATAATGTAAAGTCGCTAGACGGGGTATACGAACAGGCCACGATGCCCACAAGGAAACAACCTTAGCCAAGATGAACATGTAAAAAGAAAAGGGTAGTGAGTGGGCAGGAAGAGGAGTCTAAGCCATGAACAGGACTGTTGTCTCCTCTACTTCTTCCCACCGCCAAACAGCCCACCGACGTAGCCCCCAGCCGCCTTGCCGCCATCGACGAGCCCGCCGCCGACCTTCTTGCCGCCCTCGGCGAGCGGGTTGACGACGCTCCCGGCGGGGCCGGGCGCGTAGCTGCCGCTGTCGTCCTTGCCCTGGCGCTCGGCGCGGTTGACGCCCTCCTTGGAGACGGCGTCGCCGACGGGCTGCAGCAGGCCGCCCTGGCCGACCTGGCCGGCCACGAGGTTGTGGACGCCGTCCTGGAGCGTGTCGACCTGCTCGACGCCCGTGACCTTGGACTTGTCGAGGGTGTCTGAGAATCTTTGTTAGACCAGGAAGTTAAAAGAGGATAGGGCAGTGACAGAGGACCAAAGTGATGGAACTAACCCTTGGTGGCGTAGCTGGCCTTGTTCTCCTTGGTGAACCAGCGGAGGTAGAAGTCCTCGATCCAGGGCATCCACCTCTCGTATTGCTCGTTGTAGACTTGTTTTCCGTATTCGCCCCAGGTCTGCTTCTTCTTGTCCTCCTCGGAGAATTGAGGGGCTGTGGGGTTCTGGATGTTGGCCATTTTGTGTCTGGTGATCGAAAGAACTGGGTACTGTAGGTTCTTGGCTTGAAGATGGAGTACGTTGTAGATTGACTACAGACTCAAAGGTTCGTCTGGAGATGGCTAGTCAGTACTGGATCTAGGTGGGTAAGGTAGACAGACTGCACACTCACATTATCAGTCAACGGTTGATGTCAAAACAGGAGATGATCAACGGAATTCCAATATGGCAAAAGACAGAAGAGCTATAAAAGATGTAAGGGTCCGCGACGAGGCCTTATAAGACAGCGACAGACATGCATAGCATCATCCCACAGTGACACGCAGCTGCTCCCATGCCTGGCGCGTATGATATGATATCAGTCTCGGGGCCTAGGCCAGGCAAGGGCCCCTCCATCATCATCATCATCATCATCATCATCCCTCCCTCTCTCTTTTCTTTTCCATCTATGCCTTACTACCTACCACGCACGCACACGCACGCAGAGACACAGGCACATGCAGTAGGCCAGGTCCTGGCGGCCCAGACACAGACAAGCTCATCTGCCTTGATTTCGCGGCGATGCCAACGCCAGAGTGATGTGAGGCGTCTCAGTCATTGGTGCATCAGCCACACCTGGCTACGTCATACCCCTCATCTGGCTTGCCCCGTCTTGCCCGTCTTGCCCGTCTCTGGGCACTTTTGCTCATCTTGTGCTGCGCCAGTGATCCCTGTCCTTGACGCCACACTTGGTCAGGATGTCAAGGGTGTATGGCCCTTTCCATCTTCCATGTTCCGTCTGGACCCCAGCCCAGCTCAGCCCAGCCATCTATCTTTTCCATCAAATCGAGATGGCAGGGTGGCCGGGTGGGTGAGTGGCTGGCACGATGTGTATGGATGAAATGGATGAATAGACTGATGGCATAACAGTAATGCGCCACGACTCGCTTAGATGAACTCTGTCTTTCTGGGCGTCTGGGTGTCTGGGTGCCTGCCTGTCACTGCCATGCACTTCTCCCGAGAGGCTGGATGCATGTCTCCGTTTCATCTGCCTCTGCCATGAGATCAGCTGAGGTCAAGAGTAATCTACTGTAGAGACGGGTTGCGTTGCAGCACTACTGTACAAGTATCTATGTGTTCTCCGTATGGAGAAAAAAAAAGCCCCTGCTGGTGGAGCTGTTTCCAACACCCTGGTCCAAGTGACGACATCTGTCTGAGCTCCCCCCTCCTCTATCTCGCATGTGATGGTGTTGAGTCTTACTTTCTGCATGCTTCGTGAAGATATACATAGCTCCCACACGCGTGGAGAGGATGTGCACTCACAGGCTCCAGCTAAAAGTAATTCGCAGACGAGTGTATCGAGGACAATGCTTCACGATTGGAGAACGGGAAAGAGAGGGAGAGGGAGAGGGAGGGACAGTCAGGCAGGACTGTCCTGATCACACGCCATCTCTAAGATAGTCAGCGGTGAGCCCTCCAGGCAAAACATACTGTACATACAACATGGACAGAGATCTACACCAGCCATTTCATATCATCAAACTCATCCCACACACGAGGGTAAACAGAGACACCACAGAAAGTGAAACATACATACACCATGCACGCTTGCGCAGAAACCCCCAAACCTCGAGTCTTGGCAGCTTCCACATCGACCACCGCGCACATATACCTACACACATAACATGCATACATATATGCATACAGCGAGCCCATGCACACACACGCACCTACCTACGTGCATCGCATCCCCCATCTGCCTACACAAAAGGCACGCCTGCATAACCCAAGATCCATCCATCCACTCATCCCCCACCGCTCGCTCGCTCGCTTGCTGCCGGGAACAAGGAGATCAACCAACCCACCAGCCCATCCACACACCCTCCTTCCATCCAAACTCCCACGCGAAGAAGCCCACCAACCATTCCCAGCGCTGGCCCCCAGTTCCCCCCCAAGTCTTCCCCCCAGTGCTTCCTCCCCCTATCGCCGTTGGCGTCCCCCTCCCCCGTCTCCCCGACCGCTCCCGAACGTTACACCCGCCGCGACCCATGCTCAAACAAAGGCAGCCCATCGCAAAAGGCAAAGCAACAACAAACCTAGCCCCAGCAGCGCCCAGCTGACCACTTCTTACTCTCTTTCTCAACGTCGCATGCTGTAATGTATGGGCGCACGGTACAGTTACAGTAGAATAGGTACAGTACAGCAACAACGCTCTCGGCCGCCCGGCCGCCCTGCCTGCAACATCCGCGATCGGCCTCGACTATCTTTGACCCTGGGACTTGACTGACTGACTGACTGACTGCAACAACACCCAAAGCCCAGACCGCCCCGGCAGCCGCAAGAATGGAAGGCACCTCGTCAACGTTACACCACGCACACGCAGATATTACTGTACTGTAGAGGACCACACACACACACACAAGCGACCATGCAACACAACAGACCCGCACACGAGCAGCCGCGCCCTGCTGCTGCCCTGTCAGCCACCTGCATCTCGCGTGCTGCGACTACTAATACGGAGCGGCCGCGGATATCACGGCAAACCGGCTGCTCCTGACGCACGCGCGGCACGCGGGTATACGAGGACGGGGAGAGCCTCCTGTCTCTCTTCCCCCTTTTTTTTCTCTTCACGTGTCATCAGCGTTATCCACTCAGATGCTTCAAGATATATGCCCATGCAAAGGCGAGGGTAATCAATTCCATTGACCGCTATGTAAATAAGAAAAAAAACAAGATGAGAAACGGAGGGGGTTGTTTAAACCCCCTCAATCCTAACTATCCTCAGGGTATCAATCCCATCGCACGTCCCGCTCTCACGAGCCAAATAGCAAATAAGGAATCAAGCATGAGGGGTGTGGGGAAGGGAAAATAGATGAGGAACCACGACAAGGAAAACAGTGACCGTCCAACCAGATGCTGACGATGGCATCAGGGCCAGGAGTGTCCCGTACAGGAAGCACCCCAGGGTTGACCAAGGGAAGATGGATGAAAACAAATGGGACAATCTAGCCTCCCAATGCCTTTCCCACGGCGAGATCATGCAGGCTCGCCCACAATGCCTCTCCCAAGTCCTCCCGTCCAGATAAGTCAAGAAAGGGGGCCCTTGGCCTCTACAGAGAGCCTCCAATGATGCAAAAGCCTTCCGGCATCCTAAGATGGTGGGGGTATCATAGAAGCAGAGTACTTCCCGTCCCATGATCCACCGTGTCACATTATAGTCCCTTCCCACACCTCCCGAGGAGATATAGGGCAGCCCCTCGCTCTCCACGTCACATCGAGATAGTAGTTGGGAAATGGTGCGCGAACCAAATGTTGATTTAACCAAGTAGAATTCCAAGGCACGTCTTATCTAAGTCGAATCGGGCATTTGTTGCTTTTCCCCGCGGCTAGTAAGTAGTTGGGAGCGGTAGGTGCAACCGGAAAGAAGAAGCCGAGCCGGAAGCACGAGTGAGAATCGATGGAGGGCAAGGAGATGGTCAGGTAGCGTAGAGCGAGAGGAAAAAGACGCCGAGAGAGATATCGCAGTAAAAGGTGAAATCGAAATAGCATCGCTGGTAAACAAGTCCAAGTAAAGCAGGTATCCCACAGCGCCAAACTAATTCAAAACCGCCGACCTGGTATCACTATTTCGTCAAAACCGCCCGAAAGAGACACAGATGATGAGCGAGTGTGAGGGTGTGGGTGTGTTGCGTTGTTATATCCGGGGGGCGATGCGAGCCTCCCCAATGCAAGAGGAAGAAGGTATTCGTGACTGTCGTATAATATTCGAAATGGGTTCGTCAAGTCGTGAGCATGATTGATATGTGAGGCCGGGGCAACATCGGCGTAATATTGACATCGTAGAAACGGATCTGGCTCAGGCGCGGTGGCCTGGTTCACTACCATCGCCGTCGCCCTAGCACGCCGTCGCAGTAGACGACTCGCTGGTGGCAACTGCGACGAGAGCCTCTAGTCTCCTCAAAGAGTCGGGGGTCGTCGCTTGGGCATGGTACTGTGATGGAGGTTGCTCCCGGGCAGGAAAGCCGGAGAATGCGTGCAGGTTAGGGTGCGCAATGCGATCGACGTGCGGGCGTCCCTCCAGGACCCTGTCTTCATGGACCGTGACCGGTCCGTTGTACCAGCCGTGACGCTTGGCCTCTCGGTTCGTCGAGATCAACGGAGCTGACATCGTGTGCTGATGACCTCTCGGGGGCCCAGCGGCTTGCGGAATAGGCGGCGGGTGCACAATCTGTGGCTGGGGCTCAAAACGCACGGTGGGTTGGTATGGTCGGGGTTGCTCAGACCGAGATTGCATGGCCTGTTGAACCTCGCTTGCCCAAGCGCCAGCTCCATCTCGAGGAGGGGTCGTGTTGTTGATCTCCAGGCGGTTCAGCCCACGGTGAAGACCCATCTCCCACTGTGGCAGGGCCTGTCTTTCCGTCGAAATGTTTGCAGAAGGCAGCAGCGCAGGTGGATTGGCGGCTTCACTATCAACCACCATAGGCGAGGGCGCCCTTCTCACAGGCGAGGACGGTCGACGAGGGATGGGATCAAAGGACTCGATACCGGGCAGGCGGATGTTCTGCTGCTGAGGACCATTGTTGACAACGGCGGGTAAGGGCTCAGGAGGGGGGTCGAGCTGCGACGACGTGATGACTTGGCTGAGTCGACTTCCCGGGTTAGTGAAGTTGCTGCTGTCCGGGTGCCACGTCCTCCTACGCCATGCCTCGTCAGCAACGCTGTTGAGCGAATCGCGGCGAGACCACCCAGAGGTCGATGTTGTGGGAGAGGCAAGCAAGCTCGCGTTCGGAGAACCAAGCGCGGCAGAATTCGAGGCGTTCTGGGAGCCAGGCCCAAAGAGAGGCCGGCCGAGATTACCGGATCCGTGAGGGGACTGGAAGGGGTTCACACCAGAAGGCACGCTAAGCCGCCGTCCGGGGGTGCGAGAGCCAGATGGATACATGGCGTGGCTGCGAGAGTATGTGGTGGCAGGTGAGCCAACGACAGAGCCCCATCTCGGGCTGTTCTGGCCCGTAGAAAAAGTTGCAGATGTCGGGGTGCCGAAATCACTCGGCGACGGCTGTCGGAACGGAAAATGGCCAGAGCCAGCACTCCGGTAGGATTCGATGGAAAGCCGGGCTTGAGGATCAGCCATTACGAGAGGTGGTGGCCGCCTCCGAACATCATCCCTTGAACTGTAAGTCGAGCCGATGGAGCTGATGCTTGTGATGCTGGACGTCGAGAGTGATTTAGAATGGCCCCGGCCAGGTGCGCTGATACTCCCAGCCGTCGAGGCCCTGGCTCTTCCAGCACCTTGACGCACCCGGTCCGTCCGAATCTGTCTCTGAAACCGCGTACCAGTTGCGGCCAAGGAGTCTAAGGGGATGTCCTCGTTCACATGTACAGTCTGGGCGTGCTGTCGGAGGTTGTCAAGGCGAGAGAAACGCCTGGAGCAGTGGCATTGGAAGGGACGTTCGCCAGTGTGTTTTCTAGTTCGGAGAATTAGCCATTGATCAAAAGAAAGCGGCAACAATTCACAGGTATCGGTCTTACCTGATGTGCCTCGCCAAGTGTTCGCTTCTCGTGAAACTCAAGTTACATGGCGGATAGTCGGTACAGTAGAATCGTTGCGATTTCTTCTTCTTACTCGACCTGGTACCGTCGGCGTTCACACTGTCCTCGTCATCCGAGTCCGCTTCGTCATCGCCGCCACCGGGCGTGTCCTTATCCTCTGCATCGTCGAGGTCCATCTCGGCAGAATCTCTTGATCTCTTTGGTTGGTGTGAAGCCTCCCTCGATGATGTCTTGCTCTCTGTGGCATCCTCGGGCACCTGGATGCCCTCGGGAAATGGCGATGACGGGAGAGGTTTTTGTTGTGCCATCGTGCCGGCGCCGAACGTAGCCCTCGTCGGGGTCGTCGCATCATCCATGGCGGTCTGCTTTGGTGGTGGCAGGTACTGAGGGGCTGTGCTGGGTCGGGGCGTCGTTGGAGACGTCAGCTTGGAATCCGTCTCGGCCATGTCGGGAGGTGGTGGTTGTGATGAGTTGACGGAGCGAAAAGTCGCCGCCATCTTTGTAGTCGTGGGGTGGTGGAGCGGTGCAGCTGAGAGGGGGTCAAAGGGAGAACGGAAGGATCCCAAGGGAGGGCAATGCGGCGCTTAAGAAACCAGTAGCCTATTGTGAGGCTGAGTTGGAACGCCGCCAACAGTCGGTGCGTCCTGGTCCAGCAGGGAAGGGGGAGGACAGGGGTGATGCGGGGCCCTGCGGCGGGATGATGTTTGAGACTGATTGTTAAGCTAAGTGCCTAGACGGAAGTCTGACTAGAGAAGAGGAGAGGCAGGGAGGCCGGGCAGAGATAGGGACAGGGTGAGGAGAGCAAGACAGCGCCCCAAGGATTATTGATGTTGATGTTTCATTCGAGTCGAGCTGTCGACCTGGGACGGTGAATTTTTTTTGGTCTTTTGTGACGATAGATTGCCCTGTTTGAGAGAAAGAGAGGGGTGTGTGGCAGGAGCGGATCCTGTGCACGCTCACGGCGCTGCTCAAAACAAAAAAAATGGCGATCGAGGTCCACAACGCCGCTGCCCCTGTTGCTGACTCTGCGGTCTCCGGATTGCCAAGTGGGGGATTTCGAAAGCGCTCAGACCGGCCAGCACGACAACAGACCGCACATGTCGCTGTGAGGGGGAAGAAGCTGTGGGTGGTCGTGGTGGTGGCAGGAGAGATGAAGGAGATGGTGATATGTCGCAGCCGTGGATAATACAATGGCGAGCAGAGGGAGGCTATTCCGTCGCCAGTGCTGTAGCAGGGCAGGGTTGAGAAGGCAAAGAAGCGATGAAGTGGATTGATGAGGAAGAGAAACTGACGTTGCGCAGTCCGGATTGGGGCAAGAGGAGCAGAAAAGGTGGCAGGGGAACCGACCCTGTGGCAATGTTGCACCGACCAAAGCCGCCAGTTCCCTGCATGAAAATCCCCTAGGCTTAGAGGAAGCTTGCTGGTGCCGGTCTAGGGTCAGGCAGAGCGCTTGGTGTGATGGAACGTCCCAGGTCCGTCCCTGACGCCGTCTGTCAGTACGGCGCTGTCTGGACTGGCCTCTGCCTCTGGTCTCCTGCATCAAGGATGCAGGCCGGGCGGTTTTAGGAGACAGGACGAGCGAGCCTTTTGGTTTTGTGCCTGCGGTCCGAAGCCTGCGTCGTCTCGTCTATCGTCTATTGCTCTGCAGCAGCGCGCGCAGCCTCCCTCTCCACTTCGGCTCAGGTACTATTGTGTGGGCGCTCTCCCAGCTGGCCAACCATGGTCGGCGTGCAGCAAAAGAAAGAAAGGAAACGGCCCCCTCCTCCCCGGGAGTTTGCAGCTAGCCAGCGATCCCTGGCCAGGCACATGAGAGCCAATGCAAGTCACAGAGGTATACCCGATTTTTTCCACTGCTCCAATGGGTGAGTTGTACATACAGCTGGCAGAAGCCATACTAAGGGCTGGCTGTACCGGAATAACCGAAATGCAATGGCTAGCAGACAGTTGTGATAATTGTGCTGTGCATAGTATACCGGGGGCGCGCCAAATGCAGGGTGATGCTGTCTTCTGCCGTGACCCGACTCAACGTGGACAAGAGGCAGGTAGTACTTGTCGCAGGCTACGTCTACATGTATGGCTGATGAATTATCGCGAGAGCAAGCCCTTTGGGGATTGCACGAGTGAGGGGGGCTGTCACTGTCGTCTCGACTCTGTCTGATTGTGTGTGGGCGGTGATGCAGGTGACGGGCAGGAGTCGCGATGCACAGCGGAAACACACTGATGACAGAGGGCAACGGAGCTACAGATCGGGGTGCTGTTGCGTGCTTCGGGGTCTTGTCAGCGAGGCGAGATAAGGTTGGCGGGTTGTTGGCGAGTTGATTGCGGAGGCGTGCCACAACACCACAGCGTTAGTGTGTGTGTACCTGGGCAGAGCAGGTAGTTCCAGGTAGCTACTCTAGAGTATGCGGGTTGTCTGATTCGTGATTCGTGTTCCTTGGTCCGGCTTCGTCTTGAGATGCGGAGTGGGGAGGTTGGGCAGTACAAGGCGATTGCCGGGATGCGACGGCGGCAGCTCGGGTGGCATGGTTGAGGAGGGCTGGTCGGCGAAGACGAGCCTGGCGAGCCTGGGCGACGGGGTCAAAGGCGCATGTATTGCACGTTCTAAGAAGTGCCCCTCGCATTGGCGCGGAGATGGCTGCTCGAGCGAGGGAGGCGGACGTGGGACGTGGGATGAACCGGCAGGCCAAGCAGCTCCCGGACTTGAACGACAGGAGTCAGAACGCAGGAACAACCGATGGTGGTGGCTTTGTGCCTGTGTCTGTTTTGTCTGTCCGTCTCCGCGTCCGTCTGTCTCTGTCTGCCCGTCTGCGTGCCTGCGTGCCTGTCTAATGTATCCACCCATAACCGATGTCAGCTCCCGGTGCTTCCCCTGCAGTCTTGCGCTTGGTGGGCAAAGGCTGCTCTGGTGAAGTCGTCGAAGATTCACAAGTGTAAGATGACGATGTTCAACGTCGATGCTGACTGACTCTTGGGCCCAAAAGTGCACAATCCAGGCACGGGCAAGAAATGCCAGAGGTGGGTCGCCACGACAGCAGTACAAACGAGCAAGCGAGCAGTGCGTGGGTGGTGATGGATCGGAATCGGCGGTTGTTGGCGATAAGGCGGGCCAAATCCAATGGTAGTGGCTGTCAGAATAGGGCCGGCTTCAGTGTGCCTCGTACGGGGACGACCCTTGGACGAGCTCGGAGGAGGAGGAGGCGCCGCCTGGGCTGTGGGCCAGAAGCTCAGCACAGACCTTGGTGTACCTTGACACCCCTTGGACCAGCTTCAAGAAGCATAGTGGCGTGGAATGGCGGGGGCGAGGGGGGTGAGCAAATGTACGGATTCCTACTGTAGTGTTTTGATAGCTCGTCTGCATGATGTTGGGGGACCCTTTGTTCCGAAGAATGGGATGGGTTGGAAGACTGGCGTCTTGTCCGTTCTCGGTGGCGGGCGTTGGTCTGCTGCTGATTGATGAGGATGGCGCTTTGGAAAGGCTGGCAAGGTTGGGTTAGGTTTGGCTGTCGGCTGGATGCGGGCGAGGTGGCTGTTGGACCTGGACCTGGACCTGGATCTGTTGCTGACGGTGCGGATAGATGGGTTGGGTGTGGGTGGGAGAGAGAGGGGAAGGGCGACGGAAGGGCGACGGAGGAGGCGAGCGCGAAGCCAGAAGCTCGAGGCGAGATGGATCAACCCTGATTGAAGATGATGATATCGCGGCTTCTAAGTTTCTTTGTGGGGGGGGGGGGGCCAGGTGGTGGCAGCTTGATGACAAGACAACAAAGGAGGGGGGTGGCAGGTGGCAGGGAAGAGGTACCTGGGTACATCGATACCGGACTACTGTACACAGCTGATGGTGGCTTCCCAGACACAGACAGACAAATTGGTAGGAGGCAAGCGCAGGTGCCTACCCACAATCACGAACACAACGGATGGCTGCATTCGCATTCTCTACTGCTCAGCTCTGTCTTCCTCTCTCTCTCTCTCTCTTTCTCTATCTCTGAGCGTTTCTGGTTTAGGTAGATGCTGACGCACTGCATGCGCTGCACGCATGCACCTTGGTGTGGGTGAGTGCACAGACGGGTAGACGGGCGGGACGAGGGGGGAAGGAAACATCTTGATGATCGGCCTTCCGGTTTTGGCGGGGCTGGACGGGAAGGCACAGCAAGGTGCAAGGGAAGGGGAAACAAAAGGCAAGAAGGGACCAGGTGCCCCAGGGTACCTGGGCAAGTGTGCCCTGGCATGCCTTGGTGAGCAGGGGCCCTGGCTGCCTGGCACGCCTGGTAGACCCAGGCCCCATTAAAGCCCCTGTCTCTTCTAGATGGCTGGCGCTCTGGATTGCTTCTGGATGGCTGATGGCTGGGTGGGCAAAGACGGGCAAGACGGGCAAGACGGGCAACTGCCCTGGCTGCCCTGGCTGCTGCCCTGGAGCCAGAAATAAGGTATGGTCTGTGCTCCCCCGTCGGGGCGCCGCACTTGCACTTGCACTTGCTACTTGGAACTTGGACTTGGACTTGGAGTTTCCCAATGGACTTTCCTTCCAGTGAACTCTGACTGGATGGACTTTGGGCTTGGACCTGCCTTTCGCCAGTTGCGCCAGGCTGTATCTACCCTCCTGATCTGTTGATGCCCTGCCTGCCCTCTGCCCGTCCTAGTCTGACGGCACTCGCTGTACTGTAACTGTCCATCTGCCTTTCTCCTCCTCCCGTCGTGCTCAACCATCTAATTGGATTTCTTCGAGTCATGAACACTCCAGATGCGTGCCAGACGTGGTAGACTTCATGCTCGCCCTCTCTCTCGTGACAATGGTCTGAACCGGACTTCACACGCTGAACCTGTCCTCTGTCTACCTGAGTACCCTAACAGCAACCAGTACAGCATCCATCAATTTAGCTTTGGCTTCTGACGCGCGGCCTGCTGTCCTCTACACAAGACCGTCTCTGCCCCAAGCCCGCGGCCAAGTCATACCCTGACAGGGACATGCCTCCTCCACCAATACCCGTACATTCAAGACAAGACTTTATTCAATCCAAGACGAGACGGCCATTTTTATCCACAGCAAACTCAAATCATCATTGATAGGGCCTGTCACTGTGAAACGCCCTCCTACCCAGGTAGCCAGGCAGCCTGGCATCTCTCTGCTCCAGATGTGTTTGTGCTTGTGTTTGTGTTTGTGGCCTGGCAGGTGAGCACACTCCATTCCACTCCACATCTACGAACTCGACGTCCATTCTTTTTTTTCCCCCCCAAGCTTGCCAGGCCCGTATACAGTCGGTCTATGTATGGAGAATGCCGCAGGCGATCAGACACTCCGGAATACAAATTATGCTTCTGAACCACCATTCTCGTCATCCACTGCTACGGTAATGTGGTGCAACAGCCAGCACAACTTCGCCGCGTTGAGGCTACACCAAGTGCCGAGCCCCAGGCCCCAGACCCCAGGCCCGGCCCCAAAATCGACAAGGCCATCTTCAACGTCCTGTCGGCCTGTCAGCCTGTTCAGACACACACCTCGCTGCTGTTTCGCCGGCAACCTGACGACTACCTTGGTCGCTGAAGGACACAGCCCGTGGCTGTGAACGCTCCGTCTTCTGTATGACATGTTCCACCGCTCAAGGTCCTGCTCGGTTCTGCTCGGTCCTGCCAACCGCACAATCCCGCCTCTCGGCAGTCCATAGATTCTCAATTGTGCGTGAACTGCATCTCTGGTGCCGATCACCGCATCCAGGAAACACCCGACTCCAGATGCCATTGGACAAGACGTCGTGCTGTGTTCACATGTTTCCAATTCATTCTACTGGGGGGATTTGATTACAGTTTCGCAACGCCAATCGCCGGTTCAATTCTCGTACCGAGCACCGCCCGAGTAACCAGTCTGCCGCCATAGCATGAGATCCGACTCAGCTTCCGCATTCCCGTTCCCACAGTACGACGTCAATAGTCACCTGCCTACCACTTACGACGCAGTAGATAGCACGGCCGTGCCCACTACCCAGCAGATGCGATGCTGTCCTTCTGACTGGTACAGTCGAACGATTGCTTATTCCAATCGACAACGACAGCACCTTCAGAGTCAAGCCAGAGACGATGAAGGAACTGGGCGACACCCAACCAATTGGTCGCCTGACCTCTATCTCGACCCACACAATGTCACCCAACACACACTGCCACTAGAACCCCGACATCAGAGTTTCTTAGTAGGGCCTGTGCCTTGCATCATGCAGGACGACAGGGGCCGCTTGAATTCGCCATTTCCCTGGCTTGTGACCGCCGGGGCGCTCAGAAACTCAAGCTGGTTCGACATCAAACATTGGATGGTTACCATTCTCAGATCCAGTCTTCGACTGCCGATGCTGTTCCTGAGTTTGACCCCAGGAGACCGCCGCTTTCCCGATTTTGGACCTACGCCCCGTAACAAGTCCACCTGTACATTGTTCTTTGTCTTTTCTTCCAACCTAGCACCAAAAGCGTCTAGCCGGCGCCTCCTTGCCGGTGCCGAAAACTCGGCTCCGCTTCCACACCCCAACACACTAATTGTCTAGCTCGGCGACGGTCTCGTTCAGGCACACACAAAAGCAATGTTTAGCCATGGGTCATTACCTAAAGACTCAGCTCATCCGAATGCCCTGCGAGGGCTCCATCCCCGAAGAATAGTGTGGGCGCATATTCCAAATCCCATTCGCGGTCGGCCATCATCTTTAGGGTCTGACGGTACAGGCTTTCCACCCTCACTCGGCTGCGGGTGCTGTTGTTGCAAGTGGCGAATTGCGACCTGAGGAGCGTCTGCGCATGATGAACCTACGCTGAGGATAGGCTGTCATCTGATCTTGTTCTCCAGGTGCAATTCACAGTGCACCTTGAAGATGACCGCGACCTGGCGATCGACACTGTCAATTTGTGTTACTCCCGACTCGACAGAACCTAAGCAGGGGCAGCACAGAGCTTTCCCTAAAGCTATGGCCGTGCTAGCTTTTGTGGTAGACGACTAACTTCTTCAAACACCAACCACTGCGACCAACCCTCATCCGCGAGGTACTCGCATGTAACCTAAAATTCCCGGACCTGCAGGAGCAATCATAAAACAAGTGGGGTTGCTGGCGCCAGCGACACCACCAACTGACCTGGCTCTGAAGAGATAATTCTAAACCAGCAATTTTCTGCCTGCTAAAGCCAAAATCGGCCAGCCACATCGGCCTGGAGCAGTAAGCCAGCCAACATGGCAGGTGCAGCTCCCATATCGGCACGCACAATGCTGCATTATCGGCAGAACATCCCGCTCGAAGGACGTCGCTTGTCTTGCCAACAGCTAGATGCCGGAGTTTTGCCTTCCGCGAGTTCCGATGCCACAGCGCCGGCGCGGTCTCTGCGCGAATCTTATCCAACGTAACATAGAGGGTTGCCGATGTTCTACCGCGTGAGAGAAGCTTCAACTTTGCTATATTTACCACGCCTCCCTCTCGGTTGGTACTTGGACCTTGAACTTATCCACCGGTACAATGTACAGGTAATGACCGGTTGCTGAGCAGTCGCATTAGAAACAGTGGCTCTGGTCCAGCCGTTGCCGTATCACAAAGCCTTCCCGCTGTGTGGCCGTGTGGCCCCGTGCCACGAGGCCGCGGGACGCTGCCTGCTGTGCTGCGACAGTGGCTGCAGTGCCGCGACATATATCCTATATCAAGGCCCAATCGTTCCATGGCACCATTCTGCCATATTCAAGACATCCACCTCCAGACTGCGCACACCGCGTGCAGTGTCTCAGGTCCCGGCTATTCGGTGTGGCCCGGATCGAAGCAGGCTGCGATCTAAGAGTCTAGGCATTGAAACCGATCGAGGGCCCGAGCTTCTCCGCCCGGCCAAGGACCAGGCCCCAGGCCCCAGGCCCCAGGCACCCTGGGCTCCAGCAGCCTGGGACCGAGTCCTATGACAGGTGCCTCGATTGGCTGAGCATACAGTGAGAAGAGCGGGCCTCTGGCGCTTTGGCCAGTAATCCGGGCTACGTACGGCGCCTAGTCACAGTAACGAGATCCGTCATGCCGAGTGGCATGCGCATCCCAGGCTGCTGGTCCAGAGTCTCAGCTGAGCCATCTAAACGCAGCAGTGCCCAGCATTGTCGCGCCACGGCTCCGAAGCACATCTTCCTTTTCCACCTGGTCCACGTTTCTGCACTAAGATAGATCTCTGCAAACAATTCAGCCTTTTAAGCTGCAAGAGGTCAAGCTCTAGACCCTTGCATTGATTCCCTAGCCCCCTCCGCTGGGCTCATCCTGGCTCGGGCCGGTTCTTCCTCTGAGCTGGCTGGGGCTTGCCGAGCCTAAAGTGTTAGGTTGGCCTGGTACAAGTGCCGCACCATTAATTCCCGCCCCGTCACATATTCCGCAGTGGATTTCGGGCCAGTCTTTGGAGTTGCGAATATTCACCGCTCTTTTGGCATTTGCCACGCAAGCCGCTGACCTGGTAGCCCTTTGCTTCGAGTTGTTTTGTGAGGACGGCGGCCGGATATGCGGGCGAGCGTGCGGCCAATCTCTCGCGCTTATTCCGCTCTCCTGTCACCTACCCCCGCCAGCCAGTGTTTTTGGTGTCATTATTAGCTGCATCTGACAATGTGCGGAGACCGTCCAAAGGTATGCAAGACATTTTGAGCGCCTGACCTGCCCTCCTGCAGTAGGGCACAATACCCAAAGGCTAGTCAATATTTAGCGCTTCTGCGATCATTGGCGCCGTCCAGATCGGACCTCCCCCGGATCGTCGCTCTGCAGTGGTGGGTTTCCTGGCCCCCAACGTTTCAGTGAAAGCCCAAGATCCGAGTTCGCACTCGGCTCCGCGGTGTCTCTAGGTAACACAGGTCCAGGCCAGGCCAGGCACGCCGTGCATGACGGCATAGTCACGGGGAGAGGGCTGGTATTTAAAGGTCCCCGAGGGTGGTCAGATGGGCGATGTAGGAAGTGTGGCGTTGTTTCTCAGGAACGTGGTGTCTTTCCATTTGCCCACCTCTGTGCTTACGCCTTTGTTTGATCGGCATGGGATCTTTGGGGTGCAGAACCCAAGTCAGCGGGTTTCCGTGGCTTGAGGGGAGGGGAGAGGGGGGGGTTGGGGGCAGTGGGCTGGCTGGGACGTCAGATGTCAGACGCGAGGCCGGAGGCTGGATGGGGGGGGCTTGCGTCCGAACCCGGGGCGCAGATGCTTTTGATGTCGGGTGAGTCGGACGTTTTTCTGTCTTGCTTGCATTGGTGCGATGGCGTCGGGTGCTGCGTCGTCGTTGGATGGGCTGCTTGCGATGCCCGGCCCGAGGGGTCTGCATGTTGGTGCGTAAAGCCATGTGGTCTCAGAATGCAATATATAAACAAGTCTACTCCCTATGTTGTGTGTCCGCCAATGTCCGTCCACTGTTCTCTTGTGATGTTCACGCACGGCGGGACAGCTAGTGGCATGCCTGGGATTGGATCAAATGCCCGCGATCGTTGCCTGCAACCAACGCTATGATACAGCCCCCTTCCCGCGGCCGCATCATCGTCGATGCTCTCAACGTAATTCGCATTGGTGGGCAGTCGCACAGAGCGGTCGCAGCCATGGCTGAGCTGGGCCGCACGCAGATCATGTAATCTTTTTCGCGCCCTGACGCAGTGCCTCGTTATTTGTGACGCCACACTGAGCCCCAATTTATTACGCGGCCCCCTTTCGTCCGGGTCTGCGTAGGCAGGCGGGTTCTCTCTCGTCGATGATGGGTGAGAAGAGAACGTGTGTGGTTTGGAGTGTGGTACCCGCTGGCTCCTCAAGAAAAAGAAAAAGAAAAATATAGGAGCCTGGAAATTTATCCACAGGTTTTCATGCCTGGTAGGTAGACGAAGACGTGTGTTTTACTCCGTGGTTATACAATGGTCGCGACATACAGCAGTCTGAGTAGTCCATGGGGCTTATCGTGCTGCTGTCGAGCTCCTCGCCCCTGGGAACTGGTGCCTTGAGAGCCCTTTCAGGGGAGCCATTGTCTCCCGATCGGCTTTGATGCGCGCGAAATACGAGATGCTAATTGGACTGACTGCGGGATTGCGGATTGTTTTAGCTCTCATATCAAAACGCTTGCTTCGGCCAAGTATGGTTCTTTTGGTGTCGAGGAAGAGGTGATCCTCGAAGTTATGCGTAGGGAATTGTGTTTCTTCCAAGTATGCCGGGAATTGTTACGTTCATTCAGGTCTCTAAATTTGTATACTTCAACGTTATTCATGTGATGTGATTCACTAGGTATCGAGGTATATCATACAGCGGGACGATTCTTTGATATGGCATTTGTCGACCTGCAGGATTTGCATTTCCTATCAAGTCTCGCCCGCCTTATAATGGCGATAGATTAGCCTCGTATTCTTTGGCTTGTAGACAATCCAACCTAGCATCTGGCCTACATAATTCTATTTCTTTGTAACTTCAATCACTTTCGTCTCGTGAATATGCCTATGAACAGAACAAAGCCTCGAAGCCAGAAACACCCTCTGACTTTCAGGTCCCATAGTTTTCCCTCCGAGGTGCATGGGTTCCGGAAATCTGCTGCTACTCCATCGGTAGATCGCTAAGCTACTACACAGGAACAAATTTAAAATAGTCGGTGGAATCGGCCCAGTATCCTTACATGTTACGGAAGGTGTGATGACACTCACCATCAGTGAGCTTCCTTATACACAGACGGTAGCAAGAGTGGAAAGCTGAAAAAAAAGTAAAAAAATTGTGGGAGCCTGTCTTACTTACATGGGACTCAAGGGAAAAAGGTTCACTTATATCGACTATCTAATAAGTTACCCCTGAAAAGTGGGACTCTGGGGGAAAGCTGACAGTTTGAAAGGTAACATCGTTAATTGAAACCATCATCAGAAGGATGAGCTATTGGAACTCTAGCGCTGTATTTCAGCAGGGGGCTCTGAGCTTATAAGTATAGTAAAAGGGATCAAACAATTGACCTTTCCTATGCATGAATCCACCAGATACGCATTAAGTTGCGCAAGATAATGTGGTTTCGCTTCTTACAGGTCGTAATACTTGGGGCGTCTGCAGTCGAGTGCAGCACCCATACCCGGGAAAATGCAACTTACGACTACGTAGGCAAGTTTTAATGTTCCTGCTAAGATGCTTCTTACGAGGCCACCTTTACAAAGTGACAACCTAAGCCTCTCGTTCTGACCGCCTCCTGTACAGTCGTCGGCGGAGGAACAGCCGGCCTCGCAATCGCAGCTCGCCTCGCCCCTCACTTCACCGTCGCCGTGATCGAGGCCGGCGGCAGCTACCAGGCCGACACGGGGAATCAGAGCGTCGTGCCCTACTACGCGCTGAGCCTGCCCGTCCTCGGGACCGACCCGGCCACGTACCAGCGCGAGCCCCTGGTCGACTGGGACCTGGTCTCGGTGCCGCAGCAGGGCGCGGGCGGGCGGCCGGTCCACTACGCCCGCGGCAAGACGCTCGGGGGCAGCTCGGCGCTCAACACGCTGGCGTACGTGCGCGCGTCCAGGGGCGCGCACGACCGGTGGGCGGACGAGGCCGGCGACGGGAGCTACCGCTGGGACGGCGTGCTGCCCTTCTTCCGCGCGGGCTGCCGCTTCACGCCGCCCGACCTGGAGAAGCGCAACGCGGCGAACGCGACGCCGACTTGGGACCCGGACGCGTTCGGCGGTGATGATGGTGATGGTGATGCTGCTGCTTCTGCTTCCGCGTCGGGGCCGCTGCAGGTGTCCTTTGGCAACTGGGTCGACCCTACCACCTCATGGCTCGCGCTGGGGTTGCAAGCCATTGGCATGCCGATTGCTCCCAAAGGCTTGAACAGCGGATATCTGGCTGGATTGGGCGGCTGGACCACGTCTACGATCGACCCGCGAGACGCCAGTCGCTCGTCGTCTCAGACGAGTTATCTGCAGGAGGCGGTCCGGGAGACCAATATCACCGTGTACTCACACACGCAGGCAACCAAGATTCTATTCGTGCAAGGAAAAGCTATGGGGGTATCTGTAGATACTCAGGGGTCGGAACACACGCTGAGTGCTGGGAGAGAAGTCATCCTCTCAGGGGGTGTTTTCCATTCCCCACAGCTTTTGATGGTCTCGGGTAAGTCTGTGAAAGTCGGTCTTTCACGCGGGAGTCTCTCCCTCTTTCTCCCTCTCATAGTGTATACGTCTGGCTCTAACACCCATCTTCATCAAGGTATTGGGCCCAGTGAAATCCTCCAGTCTTATGGGATACCGGTCATTAGCGACCTCCCCGGCGTAGGCCAGAACCTCTGGGACCAAGTAAGCTTCAACGTCCTGCAAGGCGTGAACACACCCACAGGGGGCACGTTCGTCGATTCACCTGATCCATCCATCAGACAAGCCACCCTAGCAGACTATCACAACGATCAAGCCGGACCATACAGCCAGGCGGGGGGCTACTTTTCCTTCGAGAAGATACCCGATTCGCTACGCAGCAACTTCTCCCAGGCCACCGAGGAAAAGCTCGGCACTTTCCCGCCAGACTGGCCCGAGGTGCAGTACATCCCCTTCGGCTTCGTGGCCTCAAACTCAACCATCGGCATTGTTAGCGCCACCCTGACGGCGCCCCTGTCCCGAGGCAACGTCTCTATCAGCTCCGCAAGCATGAAGGACGCCCCCATCATCGACCTGGGCTGGCTCACGGACCCAGCCGACGCCGAGGTCGCCGTGGCGGCGCTCAGGCGGTGCCGCGAGGCCTGGGCCGACCCGTCTCTGGACCCCGTCCGCGTCGGGCCGGAAATCGCGCCGGGCGCGGATGCGGTGACGGACGAGCAGATCCTGGCGTACATCCGCCAGACGGCGTCGACCGTGTGGCACGCGAGCGGCACCTGCAAGATGGGCAAGGGCGGTGCTGCAGACCCAATGGCCGTGGTCGATTCCCAGGCGAGGGTGTTTGGCGTTGAGGGCCTGCGCGTGGTGGACGCCAGCGCGTTCCCTTTTGCCATCCCGGCGAACCCGCAGAGCACCGTGTACATGCTTGCTGAGAAGATTGCAGACGCTATACTGCGTGGTCAATGAGAAGCTTTGTTTGCTGCTCAGATGGGTTTTTCTGTATTAATTATGCCTAGCTGTTGGACTGCAGACAGAACCTCCCTTTCGGCCCATGTGCACAAGTCTCAACGAATTCCCACCCACTTATCCGTAGAAGGACCGTCTGACCAGTGTCAAAACAAAAGCGATGTCGATCTTCGGAATCGGAAAGTGAGCTAGCCCAATAGACCATGGGACACTCTCTGAATCGTCGCATGTGTGAACATGTTGCCTTGTTCTTGGGCGGACTAGAAGTGCAAAACTGTCCCCCTCAACATTGACAGCGAGCCGCAATAGACAATGAGGAATGCCACCGTCCATAGAAACTAATTGCAGAAGCGAACATCACCAGAGGCGACCAGAGTGTTTCAACTTGGCAAAGTTCCTTTTATCCTGTCCTATGGTCCTCCCGGCCATCCTCCGCTTCTCGCTGTGTAACTTTGTATGGTGCATCGTGTCGTGTCGTATCATGTCGTATAATCTCGTCATTCCTCCGCCATGTTCCACATGTGCAAATGCGTCAAGTCTCACACTCGGAGACGCCTCCTCCTCCTCACCCGCGGGAGGGAAGCGCTGCCGTGGACATGCCCCCCGTGAACGCCACCGCTGATATTGCCTCTCCGCTACTTGAAGCAGTTGAACCGGCCGAGGGAGAAGCGCCAGGGCCCGCGACGCACGCCGTGGCGGTCTGCGGTGACGTTCGTGCCGAAGTGCTTTCCGCCGAAGCCTTTTGAGTAGAAGAAGGGCATTTTGCTCTTGAATAAAGTCGAGGAGTCTGAATGGTTTGTTCTGCAAATCAATTGAGGAGTCAGCAATGCTGAAAGGTGGTGGGTAATTGAAGAGAGGTTTGGTGGGAAGGAAATGTACCTTTATTTATCAAAGCGGCGTAAGTGGCAATCCTTGGTGTTCGTTGCTTCGGCAGAGTTCTAGGTTTGTGTGCAGATAAAGTTTACTCAGGGTCGCGCCAAGGACATTTAGGTGGGCAAGTGGATGGTTGATATACGGTTTATGTGAAGGACTGTTGAGGCAGCCGGCCAAGGAATTGAGTCTGCCATGGAAATCGACGTTGGCGCCCGCGGTGGCTGGTTGCGTCATTGTGAATCAAAGCAGGGAAGCTCACCTCGAGATCCCCCTGCGCAACGGCGACGGCTCGCCTTGGCAGGTGTGACCAGCATCACGAGGCCTGCAGAAGATGGCATGGCACGGCCTCAAGCCGGCTCATATCATAACGTCGCATTCAAAAATCATAATTTGTTTTCCACTGCGCCTCATGGGTTGGGCATGGTTATATGTACCCAAGAGGATGGCATCGCCATCTCCAGAGATACAGGAGAGACTCACCACCATTGTCTAGCCCAATAATCTAGGTAGATATATTTGATGGCCTCCAAGAACTCAACTCATGCAAGCCTTCCCGTTCATGATCATCGTGGACTCCTCGCTCGATTTATCTCCAGCTCAAGTTCGTGATGTGTCTTAGCGATCTGCTTTGCATCCGCGCTGATGACCTCAAGATGGATGCCAGTCACCACATTCGTGTCTATTAAGCACCACACACAGCACAATCCCCCCCCCCCCCAAAAAAATCATTTTCTCTGAATGCACGGGCACTTCGTAGAGCATGTCTGTGCCTGATGTCTATTCTGAACAGTGAGCCGTATGGAATTACTTAGCTCTTGAGCCAGAACCTCGCCAAGTCTCTATGCACTGCCCAATGGCTCAAACAGCCTTCACCCTTCAATCACGGGCCTTGAAGTCTCAAAACAAATTCCATGGTAGTAGCTCTTAAGTTACCAATCTCAGGTATTCCGACTGGTTCCAATGCAAAGCCGCTTGTAGGCTAATCTGATTAGGTGTAGGAACTGTGAAATCTTGTTGCCACTACTCTGACCATGACCATGTTTCCATCACATCTCTTCACAATCTCCTTGGTCCACGCATGCAGTATTGTCCTTTTCAGTAACATTTCGCCCGTTCAGAGCCTTTATGTAAATCTCGTTATGTTCGTTTCGTACGCTGATTCGATACAGACTGGCAACCCGAACATTGTACTCATAATGGCTTCCTTTGCAATAAACACATCAACTGCTCATTTCGGCCAAAAAAGCAATCACGGTCAGTATGAGGTTTCCAAGGAGTAATAATCTCGCTTCACTCATTTCAAAATCACATTGTAAATCAGCACGTAAACCCCGCCTGACCTCCAATTCCAGCTGGACATATCCAGCCTAGCCTTCCTGTTGTAGTTTCTTGATGGCTGTCAGTTGCGAATGAGGAGGTCGGGACGAGTCAGAAGATACATTTATAAGACTTTCTGCAAATCGAAACCACAGCAGAAAATAGCAACATATCAATTCAGCGGGAGAGACGTGTTTGAGATAGTCGGCGCTGACTCGCGCAGTCAGCGCTCCTATTTGACGACCAAGGGCTTCGGTGTAGTGGACCTCAACTATAAGCCGTACCTACACATCCATTAGGCATGCAATCTTTCGCCTCGCGGCGCTGTACAAGGTCAAGTTCTATATGTTGATGTAGCTCTGAATAAGGCCTTCGCGGGTAAGCATCATCCATTGAGAACCGGCTCGACGTCCTTTGCGGGTGGTTTGGAAAACTGGAAAGGGAATTATCTTCGGCCGCGACGAATTCTTTTGCTTGATACCAAGCCTGACTTGGCAAGAGTGTGCGGTCGTCGTGATGCCCTTCATTCGCTCTGGGTCCAGTCCTGGGAGAGGGGGAAGACGAAGGACACATCAAATGACAAACTGACCAATAAATACTCTCTAGAGGAGTATGGTAATCATTGCACAGGTTTTGCATGTAAGCCATCATCCATTACCGTGGGCATCTCACTTTTCAGTCCATTAAGACCTTGCAGCTGATGAGCGTTCTCAATTAACGAAAAAGTGCGACGCACTTTTGCGATGTCCAGATCAGAGATAAAACTCGAGGCCATAATTAGCGATTTTAAATGTTGAATAGTAAGCAATGCTAGGCGGCCTGGTTCTATGTATGTGCGAAGCGTGTCCGCGGCGGGCTTCTAACAATGTCCAAACTCCGAGCACTTTTCAAAACCAGTGCCTTAGGAACAACCTTATTCCCAATGATTCGATCACAAATCACTCAATAATATCCATAAAATCTATCATCCGCCCGTCTTCCATCAGATCCTCCCGAGCCAGAAGTCATTTGAATAAGGGGGTGATAGGCCAATGCATGGCTTCAATAGAGCATAACGACAAGTTGAGTTACAGCCTACCCGGAGCTCAAATGCGAGACGATCTTACTCAAACCGGTTGGCGTCCGCGGAAGCCAACCTAAAATGGCATCTTTCCCACCGGGCTCCGCCTTGGCGGCCGTCCAAGTCCGCACGACTTCGACTTCAACTTCAGCGTCCGCCCGACCGCCCGCGGGTCGCAAGACTTCTTTTCAACATATACTCACATATTCAATATCAGCGATGGAGGTCGTTCCCGAGGTAAAAGCTTGCGAGTCATGCGCCAAATCAAAGCGGAAGTGCGGAAAGGAGAGCCCACGATGTCACCGCTGCGCGTCACGGGACCTCGAGTGTATCTATCCACTCCCAACCAGACCAAGCTCGTTTGTACGGCTGCAGGACGCTCCTGTGCCAGTCCAACCACCCACCGCCATGGTCACGAGGGAAATTGAAAGGCCAGCCGATCTCTGGGACCCGAATTTACTGCTCTCATTTCCCCCAAATTCTCAATTCGGTGCCATACCTCGGCCCACTACGGAGCTCGAGTTGGCTCGGCCCACAGCACTACTCTCATCCACACCTGCGAAGCAGCTTAGTATCGATTGGTTTATGTCACCAGAGTCGTGGAATATAGAGAACGACTTGCCACATTATCGAGAAACCCCGATGCCTCCATCCCCCTACAGCCGCGTCGCACTCAAGACTTTCCTTACACAAGGCCAAGGCTGGCTGTCAGACTGGATCTCGACAGGTGGCAACACCTTCATCCACAAACAGCTCTATTCTTTCAGGCTACCGAGGATAGTGCAAGATGCGTACACGTCTGTTGCGCTATACATGTTGAGGACCGAAGAGAACGAGGACATGGTGCACCGAACAATAGAAGAGCGGTCGAAGCAGCTCCTCAAAGACGAAGAGAACCACAAGACATCGAGCAGCCTCGACCCCTTCGGCCATCTCTCCAGGGTCCAAGCCCTCCTCACATATCAGATCATCTGCCTCCTCGACGGGAACATCCACCTGCGCGCCCTCGCTGAGGAACGAGTGCCAGTCATGATGGCCTGGCTCAAGCAGATGCTCGAGAGCGTCGCCTTCGCGTCCCAGCTCACCCCCGCCGGCACGACCGGGGCGCTGACGGCCGCGAGGGGCCTCGGGCTCGGCGTCGTGGACATCATGAGTGCCGCGACCCCGGGCGCGACGCCGCCCGCCGCCACGTGCCCCACCTCGCAGGAGGAGATAATGTGGCACACGTGGATCTTCGGCGAGTCGGTGCGCCGGACATGGATCTTCGCTCAGGGGATACACATCGTCTACACTGTCGTCCTGCAGGGCTGGGCGATCTGTCCCGGTGCACTGTCGTTCACAGCTGTGGCTGGTGTCTGGGACGCGCCATCGAGCCATGCGTGGAATAAGATGTGTAGGGAGAGGGATGTGTCGATGAATACTCCACATGAGATAGAGAGTTTCTTGGACAATGCTAGGCCGGAGGATGTTGATGAATTTACAAAGTCTCTGCTGGAGGTCACCTTTGGAAAGGCGAAGATGGAGAGGTGGGTGGATGCCGCTTCTTAGAAAGGACTGTGATTACGACCTTACTTTAGATTTTGTACTTTACACCCAACGCCCATAGATTTACATTCAACTCAAGTCTCCCAAGAAAGAGATTTTCAAGGTCCCTTCTGACGTTAAGATTGAATTTGGCATTCTTTTTCAGATACCTTGGTTTGAATTCCCCATCTGAAATAGCTCATCCCGGCTACATCGTTTCCCACAACATCGGAAGTCATGATTTAGGATCGGAAAGACGGAAGGACCTTGGAAGCGCCCTGATCACATTACTCTACGCAATCCAGGGCTGACTTCACTCTCCACTGTCCATTTTGACCCATTCAACTTACACTGAACTTTCGAGTCAGTTGCAACGTCAGCCGACAAAAACCATCCAACCACTACCTTCCCCAAATCACAGGAGAGTGTGTGCTACTCTTTAATCGCAAATTACTGCATTGAAATCGAGTACTTGACTCTCTTCAGCTTTACAATATTCTTTTAGCTCGAGTTGGTGTCTAGGTACTTTCAAGCTAGCAGTTGTTACTTTGAGAAAAGCTGGTGGAGAAGTTGCTCACGGAGGCCATCACCTTACCTGTATGTCCCCGTCTGCCTGCCATTCTCAGATCACCTCCTTCGGCAACTTTCTTCTGACTCAAACTAGACCATCCTTTTCCTGAGTGAGTCAACCCATTCCCTCGTCTTTCACCATTTCCTTATTTCTCAAACAGGTGATCGATCCGGGTACTCAAAGTCAGCCAACAAGATGTCTGCAAAGCGAGAAAGCGATGGCGCCGAGCCGAGTCCCAAGAGACAGAAATTCAAGTTGAGGGGAGACCTCCGCATCCTCCAAAATGGAGACCAGTCAGATTGCACCTTGATCGCAGAGGACACCAGATTCACTCTTCACTGAGCAATTCTGGTTTCTAGAAGTGGCCACTTCAACAAGATATTGAACACCGACAAGGTATTTCGCTCTGAATCACCCACCTCACACATTCGCTGACCGTAGTTGGACAGGTATCGGGGAAGAAAGACAAAAGGAAAGTCATTACTATGGAACCACATAGCGCAAATGACATCAAACTCGTCCTCGAATTCATTTACGGAGCTGGAATGATCGAGATCGTCGAATACCCTTCTACCGACCAGCCACTGATTCAAAACTGCATCCTACTCTACAACCTTGGCCATGACTTCGAAATTCCTGACCTCACGAAATACGCCGAGAAACACTTGGGCTTCTATTTAAGCCGGAAGTTGAATGAGATTTGCATCTATCCTTTCTCAGAGGCCGTGAAAGCCGTAGGCCGAAACAAATTTATCGAAGACTTCGAGGCCGGAATCAACGAAGCTGAAAAGGTCTGCCTGGCGGACCGCAAGCTTCCATTATTCATGCTCGTCGATTTTGCCGTTGTTGGCAGGGACGTGCTCTTTCGTGACCCAACACTTCGTTGGGATGTCAGCGAGGATAGTCTACCCAGCAGCTTCGTGAAGGAGGTGTTTTTGGCCCAATTCCGCGGGACTTATCACACTACATGGATGAAGAATCTAATGGTCAAGCCTGAGAAGGAAATCCAGAGGCGTCGGAAGTGCGTTGGCTGCGGAGAGGGTGTCTCCAAGGAGGACAGGGTCGTCTTCAATCCGTGGTCTGGAGTGAGGTTCCCTCAGAGATACCAACAGGTCTGCTGCGAGGAGTGTGCTCAGAGCATGGACCAGGGACAGGGCGCTGGCGTTTCGTGGCGAGTTTTCGATGACACTGAGGAGTAGCGGGCTTTTCTTGTTGGGTCACTTTTGGTGCGGATTCCTACCTACATAGACTTTAGGGATCAATTACATGCTTCACCGGACCGGTTTTGGCGCTGACTTTCGTATTGCACATTGGCGGTGGCTTTTGGGGTCTAGTGGATTAGTTGGCTTTCAATCTCTGCCGCGCTTTGAACGTTTTACACTTAGGGCTAAACAGTCAGGTCCCAAGTCCTTTTTTCAATGCAAATATTATCCTTAGTTCCCAACCCTGACATGGGTTAGACAAGTAGCAAGCCCTTGCACACTGGTGATTGGTATTACAAGATGATTCAATATGCTTTGCGGTACTCGATCTGTTCTATAACCTAAAATAAACTTAAAGTTCGGTTATGGGTTTTGAGGCTAAGATATCTTTGTGATATGTAAAATAGATAGAGGCGGTCAGAAGAAAATAGAGCTCCTGTAGGCTAATCATATTTTGAATAAGCAGTTATAGGATAACCAGCAATGAGATAATCTGCCGTAAGGAATGATTTCTCTTGGGACAACCTTTCTTGGGATGACCGCAATAGGATAATGTCCTGTAGGATGATTGCCTGTAGAACGACCTTTTACATGCAGAAATTAATAATTTGTTCTTTGTGGCCTCCAGCTCTGCAAAGTGAGTTTTCATCCCAAGTCAGCAAACAAACCATTTGACCTTCACCGTGTGCAGCCCCACTGTCAACATTTTTCCATGCTCAACTCTCTCTCACTTCTTCCTCGTCTTCGTCAATCCTCACTGGGACTCAGGATCACCGTTCTGCAGGTGTTCAATTCGCCAGCATGTCGTCTAACCTAGTCGTGCCCTCCCACCCTCAGCGCCAAGACGGCAACCGTGTCGCTGAGGGCCGTCGCCGTCGCCATCGCCGTGTGCTAGTCTCCCCGTCCGCTGACGGCTACCCACTTACCACCGAGTCCCTCCCGTCGACACTCGAGTCTGGTGCCGAGACGCCCATTGTCAAGCAACAGAACCTCGCCGCCGCCGTTCCCGCTACGCGCTTCTCTTCCGCCGACGTGGAGGCCTTCAAGTCCGGCAAGTATGCCGACGCCAAGGTCATTGCAAACGGCAAGACCTACAATGTGCACAAAGTCGTGGTCTGCAACCGCAGCAAGTGGTTCCGTGCTGCCTTCGAAGGTGGCTTTACTGTAAGTACTCTGATGGCTCCTCTGTGCCACAACTCTATGGTTAACTTGGCTAACTTCTGCTCTAAAGGAGGGCCAGACTAGTGTTGTCGAGATCAGCGCCCCGGACAACGTCGAGCGAGTCCTCGAGTTCCTCTACAGCGGCGCAGTCGACCTGAGCGATGCCGCCGACGCCGATCTGATGCTCATGGCCAACGAGCTGTCGGTCCTTGGAGATTTCTACCTGATTGACGAGATGAAGACCTATGCCAACCAAGTCCTAGGCCAGTACCTCGGCAAGCACCTGTCGGCCATCTGCCAGATGGGCAATCTGGCAGACCTCCCCGCTGAGTACCCCGTCCAACGCTACCACGCTGTCCTGATGAATGGCGAGCCTCAGACCAGACGTACTCCAGCCTCCCTCCGTGGCTCTCAATTTCGCCTATTTGAGGAGGAGGGCTTCGTCGACCGTCTGTGCACTGCTATCCGTGCTGCGTACGCTATCCCGTCCGGCATTGATGCTGTCTACGTTGACTTTGTCTACGCCGCCCGGATCCACACCTTCAAGAACGAGAAGATCAGGGACCTGAAGGAGGAGATCCCCAAGTTCGGAAACGACCTCCTGAGCGCCATGATGATTGGCCCACGCTCCTCGGCCTTCAATGGCAACAAGGCGTTCGAGCAGTGGAAGGACGGCCTTGTCAACCCCAAGGAGCCTCTCGACATGACTGGCGGATTCCCTCCGACCGTGTCCCAGATTTCTCGCTACATGGGCGATCCAGGATTCGGATTAGTGAGCCAGACAGGTCATACCGGACTTCAGGATATCGTGGATTAGACTGATGAGGTGTCTTGGGCATTGTTGCAGAGCGTGGGGTACCTAGGTAATTTTCGGGCTTAGGTCATAACGAGTCGCCCTGACCAGTTGCCCTTAAAAGAGGCGTTGCTTTCAAAGCCACGGTCTTTGCCATACGCAATCAATCAACCACATTCTTTTAAATACGCACACCTATGTAACTGAGTCCGTTGAATGGCTGCAGGCTATTCAGAGCTATATGTTTCCATTGATTATCTACGCAGTAAGCCTGACTCAACTAGGTTGAATCGTGGTAAGGAAATACTTGTCGTGATATGTGTTCGCTACGACGACGTTGTCGCAGTGGATTCGGTTTGGGACGCAAAGTTACAGGGCCCAGCACGATTGAGACTGTGAAGTAATAATTAAGCTTGGTAAGTAAAGATGAAGTAGTCTTGAGGACTTGCCCTCGGATAGAGCTAAACAATCAAGGCAATTGGTGCAATATGCGAGAGAAAAATGTTAGGTTTGCCTGAATCGACTGTTTGTGTTGATCCCAGTGACTTCTGGTGGTCTAGGTGCTCTTCTAGTAAGTCTTGGTGCCGCGATCCTACAACCCTGCCTGGTAGAAAGCCTCATAATTAGCCCCATCCATAGCCACCACGTCCAACACGTCCGCTACGTCCGTCACGTCCGTCACGTCCACGACCCCAACCGGCATTGGTGGGCGAGTCATTTGAGCCAATTGGAGTGTACGAGGGGTTGACTTGCCGGTCTTGCCACTTGCCAAAAGTATAGTTGCTCTGGAAGGCATTTGATACGGACCCAGTCATAAGCGCCGTGAGAACAAGGTTTCCAAATTCGGGTACCACTTGATCTTTGACCAAAGACATAAATTCCTTGTTCTTGAACAAATGAGTACGACCAGCGAAGGCAAAGTCCGCGAAGACTTTTTGCGCAGGCTCGACTGGCCTAGCCTTGTCAAATGCGTTCATGACGGCATCGCAAAAGCGCTGGGGAAACTCCGTCTCTTGTTTAAATCGTGTCTTGTTCGCTGCGTCGGAGGTGTTGATGTTGCAGATTTCCGTGAGAAGATTTCCCAGGTATAATGTCAGCCGCTTTAGGCCATACAGTTCCATGCTTGTCAACTGAAAAAAGTCGCCAAGTCTCAGCAGCTCAACGCTGAAACACGTGAAGCTGCTAATCGATTTCACGCATACTTTTCAAGCAGCCATAAGTAGCTCACCCAGTTTTTCACAACAGCCCACCTAGCTCTTTCATTTAGCCTACCCAGTATATAATTTTAAATAAACTTTACTAATAAAACTATATACTTCGCTAACTAATTATAAAACTACCCTACTCTACTTTATATAATATATAAATTTTATATTTACTATATTTATATAAAGTATATTAAAAAAATTAATTTCCTATATTTAAATATTTTTCTTTTTTTTAATAACTTTAGCCTATTTACCTTACTTTTTATATACCTACCTTACTTTTTATTATTTTAAACTATATACCTAGTTATATTATATTCTACCTATTTAATAGCTAACCTAATATATTATATAAAATAGCATTCCTTAATTATTATAAAACTAAAATAAAACTTTTATTTTTTTTTCCTAATATCTTTTAACTACTAACATTACTAAATTAATAACCAACTTAACCTTAGCTTATTAATATTAAAAAAATAAAATTTTATTTATATAAACATATTTTTATATTAATTAATACTTTAATAAGTAAAATAGAATATAAATTAGTAATAGCTTATTAAATTACCTTAAAAAGTAAATAGTTTTAATATCTTCCTATTAGCTTAAAGTTTAAAAATTATAATCCTTATAATAATACCTATAAAGTTAATTAAAATCTAATTTTCTAAAATTTATTTAACTTTTAAACTAAATATAAAAAATATATAGTTAATATTACTTAAATTTAAAAAGATTTTACCTAATATTATATTACTATCTAATATATATTTTTTAGTTAGGCTAAATATTATAAAAAAAAAGTAATTAAAAGGTTTAAAAAATATTTAAAAGAATATAAACAATAATATAAAAAAGCAATAAAAAAAAGTTAATATAAACCTAAAAAGCTATCTAAATTAATCAAAATTAATTATCCTTTTTCCTTTATAATTAAAAAAATAAAACTTAATATAAATATATCTTATTTATTATTTATATCTTTTTTATTTATTAATAGCCTTATAAGTATATTTATTATTAAAAGTAGCTAATAAGATCTATATAATTATTAACTATTTAAATTACTTAGTAAATATTTTTTTATAAAAACTGCCCTTTTACTATATTATTAAAAGCAATATAATTTTCAAATCTACTAATTCTACTTATCTTTTTTTATTATTAATTCTTTATAATAAATCCCTTATTTATAAATAACTATATAAAATATTAATAATTAATATAAAATTCTTAATTACTAAAATTTTTAAAAATACCTGCTTATTAAATGTTTTCTAAATAACTTAACTAAACAAAGTTATCCAGTTAATATATCAATAAATAATTATTATTGTATTAAGCATATATTATTTTTTCCTATAAAGACTATCTATTTTTAAAATCCTAACTAATTACTTTTCCTTATTATAAATACTACTTTTAGCACTAACTATTATAAATTACTCCTTATCTATATAATCAAAATTACCCTTTACTATTAACCATATATATATTTATTTACATTTATTAAAAGCTAAATAATAAAGAATTTTACCTAAATATTTTAAATATTTAAAAACTAAAGTATTCAATATAATTTTTAAATTATTAATATTAAAACTATAAAAAGCAATATGTGATAATCACAGCTAGTTCCTAGCTGATAAACTTAGTAAGCGGGTTTATATTTAAGGAATATTTAAAGTAGTAATATTTTAAGCAATATATAATAATAGTAAATTAAAAGCTTTATAGCTATTTTAAGTAAATACTTAGATTAACTATTAAAAAGCTATCCTAAGCTAATACTATTTACTAATAATAAGCATAATTTATATAGTTTATCTCTTTAGCTAAAGCAATAAGAGCATTACTTTTAATAGTTTATTTAAAGCGTTGCTTATTTAAAGCAATAAAAGCATTAGATTATTTAAATTATTTAAAGTAAAACATTGCTTTAGTTATCTTAATTATCCTTTTACTTTATTATATAACTTATTTTTATTATATAGTAAATCTTTTTAAGCTTACTTTACTAGCTTATAGGGTTTATCTACGCTTTTAAGGAACTAATAATACTCTTTTAGTTTTATTTTTATTATATTTATAATATTATTTCCCTCCTTTATTGCTTTTTTATTCTTAAAAAACTTAAATAAGTTTTTTTCTCTTTTATTTCCTTTTATATATTTATTATATTTATTCTACTAATAATTATATTATTATATATAGAAAAACTATATTTTAAGAAATCGGATTAGCATAATTAATTATTTATATTTATTAAATTATTAAGCTTTAAAATTATACTTTATTCGTTTTATTCTATAAAAAGGTAGTTTTATTAAATAATAAAAAATATTTTTTATTATTCTGCTTATATTAAATAAGACAAAAGGTATAATAGCTTTAAAGTACTAATAAGTGCTTATAAGTTCTAGTTTTTCTTATTTTTTTATTTTCTTTTTTTTAACTATTTTTTTAGTATTTTAGATTATTATAAAAAAAAAAAAGTTACATTTTTAAAAGCTTAAAGCTTAAAAAGCTTTATATAAAGCTTATTATTAAGTAAATAAGGTAATAGCCTATTTAAATTATTTACATTATTAAAAGGAATCTTTAATTTATTATAAAGCTAATTTAGTAAATAAAGGTTTAACTACTTTAAATATATTTAAAAAGGCTAATTATACTAAAGCTATTAACTAAGTTATAGCTAAAAAGTTTAAAGCTATTTTTAATATTTAATAAAATAAAAGTTTTAATATTATAGATTAAAGTTTTATAATAAAATCTATTAATATAGATTTTTCTAGCTAGTTATTTAATAATATATTTAAAATACCTTTTAATAGTTTATTAAGTTTTAAATAAGTTTTTATAAATTATTTTTATTACTATAATTCTCCTATTTAACTAAATATTCCATTATTTTCCTATATATTTAATAATTTAAAATACATTTTACCTTATATTTTAATTTATAATTATTAAGCTTAATACTAATAGCTAATATTATATTAGCTAATATAAGTTTTAATATAAAAATATAAAAAACTAAATAGATTTTTATTTCTTTTAATAGCACAAATTTATAATTTATTTTTAATATTTTTTCTTTAATTTTAAATAGTTTAATCTTTTTAAAGTTAAATTTATTACTAAATTACTTAATTTTAATTTATTTTTTATAAAATAAATAAACTATATTTTCTTTTTTAAAAATTAATCCTTTTAACTTTTATTAATTTACCTATTTTACTATATATTTTTAAATAAATTCTAAATTTACTATAATTTTTCTATAAATATCTTTAATTTATTTTATATAATTAATAGCCTATAATACTTTTATATTAAAAATTAGGTATTAATAAATATCTAAATTAAATTTATAATTAATATAAAATAATAAAATATTAATAATATATATATTTATACTATTATATATAAATTATACTAATAATAGCAATAATACTTAATTATTTTATTAATAATTAATATAATAATATATATATTATTTTAATATTTAGTTAAATTATTTTATTTACCTATTTATTTATAAATATACTATTATTAAAAATCTATATTTAGCTTTTAATTATTTTATTAAAAAAAATTAAAAGTTTAATATAAATAGTTTATTTTAATTAGATATAATCTTATTTAATAGCTTATATTAGCTAATAATTATTTTAAAAAATATATAAATAAGTTCTTTTACTATACTAGCTTTTTTATAAAGTATAAAGTATATATATTTTATAAATTTATCTATTATAACTAAAATACTATTATAGCTAACTTTTATTATTAATTCTTTAAATAAAAAAAGCTTAATAATAAAGTTTAAGCTAATTAATTTTTATAATTTATTTAGTATTAATAATAATTATAATAGCTTATATAGCTTATATTTTATAAGCTTACTTTTATTATAAAAGTTATATTTATTAATAATTTAGGCTACTTTTTATCTTATATTAAAAAAGTTCTAATATTATTTTAGCTTTAAATATATAGCTTAAATACTTTAATAGCTATATACTAATACTTTATAAAGTTTTTTAATAACTTTTTTTTAAAAAGCTATTAAAAAGTAATATTTTCCTTTATAAAATAGGGTTTTATTTATATTTTATAGCTACTTCTTTTTATTACTTAGAATATTTTTATAGCTTTATTTTACTTAATTAAGTTAATTTATAATAAATTATACTTAATAAGCTATTATAATTTATTACTTTAATAAGTTATTTTTTAATTAATTTATAATAAACTACCTTTTTAAATATTTTATATTTAAGCTTTTATTTAGATTTTTATAAAATACTATATAAGTTTTAAGTAAAACTTTTTATTAATAATCTAACTATTTACTAAAAGTATTTACTTTTTTATTTTTAAATCCTTTTTAATATATAATTTTAGTATTAAACTATAAAAAGTATTTTAACTATTAAATTTACTATTTATTAAATTTCTTAATAATTATAAAATATATTAAGTTTTTATAATTTATAAATATTTATATTTAATATTTTACTTTAATTAAATAATATTCCTATTTTTTAAATACTTTAATAATTACTATTAATTCCTTATTATATATTAAATAGTTTAGTTTAAGTTTATTAAGTTTTTATAAAAAAAATATAATAAAGTAAAATTATTTTTATTTATTATATTATTCTAATTTTCCTTTAATAATAAAGTTTAAAGCATTAATACCTATATTATAAACTTTTTTAAAGTTTACTTTTATAAATATAAGTTTTAAAAAAACTTATTTTTTAATTTTATTAAATATATTTTATTTTTCTTTTCCTTATTTAAAAAGTTAATCCTTTTTAATAAAATTAATTAATAATATAAATAACTTTTTATAATTCTTAATATATTATTAATAAAAGTTAATATAACTTTAAAAGCTTTTAACTTTTTTAATATTAGTTAAGGTTAGCTAATCCTTAATTACTATAATTTTAAAAGCTTATATTTTAATTTTTTTTAATTAAATTATATATTTAAAAAAGTTAACTTTTTATATATAAAAGTAACTTTTTTTTAATTTTATTAAAAGTTTAATATTTTAAAAAGTTTAAAAAACTTAATATATATATTATTTATATTATTTAAATATTTTTAAAAAAATTAAAATATTATTTAAATAAATTATTATAAAATAATTAAAATATTTTTATAAAATATTATTAATTATTACTTAAAAAAAGGCAAATATATTAATAAAGTTAAAAAGTATAACTAAATATTTAAAGTAATTATACTTTATTTTAAAAGCAGTTTTCTATTTTTCTTTATATTTTATTTTAATAAAGTTATAAATATTTTTAAAATTTAATATTATAAATTATTATATTTTTTAAAGTTTATTATATAATTCTTTAATAAGTAAAAAAAAGTACTAATTTTTAATTATAATTTTATTAAGCTATTAATAGTTTATATAAAAATATAGCTTTTTATTTTTCTTAAATATAAAAAAAATAAAATAGCTTATAAGTAATATAAATAGTTAAATATATCCCTTTTTTAAATTATTATTAAAGTATTTTTATAATACTTTAAGCTATTCTTTATTAAAGTTATAAATCTTATAAAATTTAAGGTAACTTTTTTTTTTTAAAAGTATTTTATAATTTTACTAATTATATTTAAATAATTTAATATTAAATATTACTTAAAATAACTTTAAATATTTTTAATACTCTTTTAAAATTTATTTTAAATTATTTATTTTTTTTTATTATTATATAAAATAAATAAACTTTTTAAATAGCAGCTATATTATTTTATAATATACTAAATATTATTATTTTTATATTTATTATAAAGTTTTTTTTAAAAATATAACTATAATTCTTAAAATTTTTAATAAATAATATACTTATTTAAATATTATCTAAATTTCCTATATCTACTATTATACTATTTAAGCTAGCTATTTTATTTTTTTTTTAATTTATAATAAATTAAAATACTATTATTATTTATTTAATTTATTTAAAAAATTAGCTATTTTTATTTTAATAACTAAATCCTTTTTTTATTTTTAAAAAAGTTTACTATATAAATTTATATAAGCGCTAATATTATAGCTATTTTTAAAAATTAAATTTATTTCTTTATTTTTAACTTTTTTATTTATTAATTAATTTTAATAAATTTAGCTAATAGTTTAATTAATTTAAGAATTACTTTTTTTAAATTATAAAATTCCTAATATAATTTTATATTTTATTATATTTATAATATTAAATTAAATAATTTTCTTATAGTTATTAAAAATAATTAGTAAATAATTAGTTTTTATATTAATAATTTTATTTTTATAAAATATTTTTTATTTATTAATAATACTAAGTATATAAAGTTTTATTTTCTATTACTATAATATTTTATATTAGTTTATTATTACTAATAATATAAAGTTTTTTTATACTTTACTATTTAAAAGTACTATAAAGAGTTATTATTTAATTTATAATATAATTTTTATATATTTATATTTTTTAATATTTATTATATAAAAAAACCTTTTTATATTAATTAAAGCTAGTTAAAGCTTATTTAAATTTAGCTTTAATTATTTTTTATTATCTAATTTTTTACTAAAATTTTTTTAATTTATTAAATAGCTTTTTATATAAGCCTTTTTACTACCTTTAACACTTATATTATAGTAATAAGGTTTTTTAATATTATATTTTCTTTATTAAATAGTAAAATTATATTAAATTAATAATATTAGTATTAGTTTTAAAGTTTTAATTTAAAGTATATTTAATAATTAGTTTGTAGATAATACTTTTATAGTTTAGAGTTTTATAAATAGTATAAGGGGTAGTTTATTTAAAGTTTAAAAATTATATATTTTTAGTTTAGGGAGTATTATTAAATGTTTTAATATTATAATTCCTTTTATTTATAAAGCTTTACTATTTTTATTATACTTAGCTATTTAAAAAAAAAATCCTTTTTAATTTTACTTATATAGTATATCCTATATCTATTAAAAATATATAAAGCTTATAAAATTTCCTTATAATTTAAATACTAATAATATATTTAAAAGTTATTATTAAAAAAATATATTAATAATAATATAAAAAGTTTTTTATAAATTATTAATATTATTATACTTTTATTTTATTTTAAGATTATAATTTAAATAATACTAATATTAAGTACTATAAAAAGTGCTTTATTTATCTACTTATAAAGGTTTTAGTTTTTTAAATTTAAAAGTACTATTTAGTTAATATTAATTATAATTATAAATAGCTTTTATTTTATTATTATAAAAGTTTTTTAGCTTTTAAATGCTTTTAAAAATTATTTTAATACTTTTTTATTTAAAAAGTGCATATTATAGTTATTATTATAATACACTATTTAGCTTATAAATATATAGTTTTTTATAAGTTTTTTAATAGCTAAATTAGTTTATTATTACTTTAATACTAGTTTTTAGTTATTCTTTTTTTTATTTTAATAATTTTATATAAAGTATTCTTTTTTATTATAATTATAATATTTAATATTCTTTTTAAATTTTTTTTAAATAATATTAAATTTTATTAAGCCTAAATACTACCTATTAACTATTATTTATAGTTAATATTATTTTTTAAAGCTTAGCTTATTTTATTAGTAAAAAAGATATATTAGGTTTTACTCTTTTTTTTTAAATTTACACTTATAAATTTAATTATTAATTTAAATAGCTAATTTTATATATTAAATAAAATTATTTAATTAATTTAATTTAAATAATTTATTCTTTACTTTATTTTTTAACCTATTATAAAATATAAAAATCTTTATAATATTAATATAATTAATTTTAATATAAATTTAATAAAACTTTATAATATAAGTTATAGTAAATCTTTTTTAATATAGTTTTATAAGTTTTCTTTTTATTTACTATTCTTTATTTAGATTTTAAAAAAGTAATTTAAAAGTAAGCTTATAATTTTTAAAGTTGCTAAAAATATTTTAAATTTCTTACTTATATTATTTAAACTTATTTTTTTTAAGGAAATTTATAAAATAAAGTTTAAACTATATTAAGGCTTATTTTTTTAAAAAGGAGGCTATATATATAATTTATTTTTTATTAAATTAATTATTAAGGCTATAAAAGTACTAATAAGCTTTAACCTAAATAAGGTAAGCTTATAATTATTTTAAAAAATTATTATAAAGGGTTAAGTTAATAAGCTTAATAAATTTTTTAAGTTTAACTAAAATATTAATAATATTAATAGCACTTTAAAGTATTTTAACTTTAATTTTAAGTTTTTTTATTTTATTATTTTAATTAGCCTATTTTTAAATATAAGTATAAAGTTTTTTAATTTCTTTAACTATTTTAAAGTATTAAGCTTATAAAAATTTAAAGTTATTATTATTTAGCTTTTACTAAAAGTTTTTTTAAGTATAGCTAAAAAATATATTAAAATAAAAATAGTAACTATATAAGTTATTATTTAAGGTTTATATAAAATATTTAAATAAAAGCAGTTAAAATATAATAATTATAATTAATTTTTAGCTAATAAACTTAATAAATAAGTTTATATTTAAAAAATATTTAAAATAGTAATATTTTAAGTAATATATAATAATAGTAAATTAAAAGCTTTATAGCTATTTTAAATAAATATTTAAATTAACTATTAAAAAGCTATCCTAAGCTAATACTATTTATTAATAATAAATATAATTTATATAGTTTATTTCTTTAACTAAAATAATAAAAGCGTTATTTTTAACAGTTTATTTAAAGTATTGCTTATTTAAAGCAGTAAAAATATTAAATTATTTAAATTATTTAAAGTAAAATATTATTTTAATTATTTTAATTATCTTTTTGCTTTATTATATAACCTGCTTTTATTATATAGCAAATCTTTCTAGGCTTACCCTGCTAGCTTATAGGGTTTATCTGCGCTTTTAGGGGATTAATAATGCTCCCCTAGTTCTATTCCTATTACATTTGTAATATAATACTATCTATATAGTTTATCTAAAAGCATAAATTATTATATACTAATAGCATCTCTTTAAAGCATTTAAAGCCAATATCTATTATACTAGCTGCATTAATAACAATACTCTCTTTAATAAAATTAAAACTAATTTTTAAAGTATAATTAATACTACACTTATTAATAAAATATATAATCTTAAAAATAAATTCTGTAAAAAGTAAAAAAAAGTACTTAAAGAAAATAAAGCCCTTTACTATATTAAAATAACCTAATTTATTTATTAGCTTACTAGTATTTATTAAGCCTTTTTTCCCTACATTATATATTTTAATATTTTTTATTTATTTACTATAAAAAGCCTTTATTAATACTTAAAATTATAGCTAAGCTATTAAAAACAAATATATAGCAACATAATTAGCACCCTTACTTATTTCCAAATTGCTATATTTTACAGATTTAAAGCTATATTAGTATATAAAGCTATATTATTTTTAAAAATATTATTATATTTAATTTAACTACTTCTTAATTTATTATTTATTATATCCTAGCTTGTAATATCTCTTATTACTAGCTATTATAATAAAATAAAGGTTTTAAATTATCTTAATAAGCTATATATAAAAGTATTTTAGTATATTATAGGCTATTTATATACTTATAAAACCTATACTATTATAATAAGTAAAAATATATTTTACCCTATTAATTTCTATTTTTATTAATATTAGTTAAATTAAATTATATAATAATAAGTATTTAACCTTTATTACCTATAGCAATATATTAATAAACCCTTAATCTAATTGCAAGCTCTTTTACTAATAAATAATAATATTAGTATACTTAAAAAACCTAATCCTATCCTTAACATTAACTTTATTAAAAAGTTTATTTTTACTAATTTTCCTAATTTATTAAGTAAAATAAATATAATAAACAAATTTCCCATAAATAAAATTACTTTTAAAAATATACTTCCTTTATTAATCCATAAATTACCTTTATAAGTTATTAATATAATAAATAATATTCTACTATTATAAATAATTAAAGTTAAAAATAATAATACTATCTTTATTAATAATTTAAATATAATGTTAAATATTAAAAGCTATACTTTTATATTAATAAAATTATATTTATTACCTAAAAGGAAATAGCTTAATATAATTAAAAAATAAATTAAAAGGGTAAAAATAAACTATTATAATTACTAGTTAAATACACTATCTACTCCAACAAAACAGCTATTAAATTAAAATAAAGCTATAAAAAAGCAAAAACTATTTTAAAAAGGAAATATAAATAATACTATTAGCTTAAATACTATCATACCTTAGCCCTATATCTAAATATACTATTATTAAAACAAATAATACCCTTAATACTATATATAAAATCAAACTAAATTTCCTTTAAATAAATATTTATAAAAATAAAAAACTTTTTTAAACCTATCTCTTTATTATAAAAGTTAATAACATTACTACCCTAAAACTACATACCAAAAGCAATACAGCACTTTTAAATCCCTTCTGCAATTAATAGCCTTAAACCTATTAAACAGCCCATCCTACAACTAAACATATTATAACCACATATATTACTATCTAACCTTACTATACTTTATAATAACCTTATATATACCTTTCCTTTTAAACTAATATATAAAACCTAAATTAAAATAGCTATTACAAATTATTTATAAAACTAGGCTACATAATATACCAAGTATTACCCTAATATAAGCTTTAATAATAAATAATATTAAAAAAAGAGATATTTAATAAACTAAAAATAGGAAATATAAAATAAAAAGCTTAAAGCACTTTTTATAGCTTTTCAGTATATACTAAAAGAGCTGCTTATTTAAAAAAAAAATTCTATTACTAAAATAATTATAAACTATAAACCAGTTAAATAGTTTAATAATAAAATATATATATAATTAAATTGTATTATAAGGGAAAATAATAACTTATTTAAAAAGTAATAAAAACTAAAGCAATTTAGGTTTATATATAAATAAAATAAAACTTAAACTTAAAAATAGAAATAAAGAAATAGTATAAAAAATAACATACTCTTTTATATTAATAAAGCTATTTAAATATTTTAAAGTACAATATTTATTACTAATATAAATAATTAAACCTTTACCTTTATTTATAAATAATATAGTACTATAGTAGTAATAGTATTTTATAAAATAATTAGCTTTAATTTATAATAATAATAATATTTTATTAAAAAAAAATTATTCTTTAAAATTATAAATAAATATAATATTAATAATATAAATTTTATATAAAACTATATTACTATTATTAATATTAAGTAAAACTAGTAAATAGAATTATAAAATACTAATATATAATAAATAAATAATTAAAAAAGTATAATAAGTTAAATTTAATAAGTGTAATAGCTTAATAGTATAATGTAATAACTATTTAAAGCAATTTAATTTTAACCCCTTTTATAAGCCTTTTAATTAAATTTATTCTAAAAACCTAAACTTTAAAATAACTACTTATAAAACTAATACTAATTAATACTAAATAATATAAATAAAGTAAAGAATTTTCTTATATAATATATAATTAGCTTTAATTAATACTAACTTACTTATAAAGCTATTATTACCTAAAATAGTTTAATAAAGTATAAGTAAAAAAAGTATTTATTTAATATTAAAGTTTTTTATAATAGCGCTTAACTTAAGCTATTTTACTTTAGTAATTACTTTATCCTATCTAACCCTCTTTAAAGTAGAAGAATCCTATTCTAGGCTTTTAAATTTGCTCTTAAACTTTTACTTATATAATAACTTTACCTTACTATCTTTCTTACCTTTTTTACTATTTCCCTTATTATTTTTACTATTTTTTTCTTTATCCTTTTAGCTTTTAAACTCCTTAACTACTCTAAAACTATACATTTTTTACTTTTTAATACTACTAAACTTATATTTAATTTAATAATTTAATATATATTAAATATTTGCATTATTATTACTAAAAGTACAAATATTCTATAAAGCTTTTTAAATTAAAGTTATATTAAGTAGCTTATTATTAAGCTACTTAATTTAGGTTTTAAAAAGTACTATTATAAAATTTTTAGCAGCCTTTAAAGTATTTTTATACTACTTAAGCAGTTCTTTAGTTTAGAATAGCAACTGGAAAAATTTATAGTAGAAGTTAGCAGCTATATATATAACATTAGAAGTAAAATTTTAGATTTCTTCTATATACTTAACTTTTTAAACTATATAATAAAAGGGCTAGCTTTAAAATACATATAGCACCTTATAAGCTAAAAGCTTATAAAATATAGTTAACTATTTTAGCTAATTAAAATATTATAGTATTATACTTAGTACTTAAGCTTTCTTAATATACACCTTTATCTTAATAAAGTTATATATAGAATTGTTTACTATTAAAATAATTTAAATAACTTTTTTTATTTATTTTAAGCAGATAATATAATTAAAATACTAGCTAAAGTTGTTAAAGCTTTAAAGTATTTATATTTAAATACTAAAATTATATAAATAGTACAAGTTTAAGCTAGCAGCGCTTATTATAATATTAAGTAAAAGGATATTAATATTCAAAGTAGGGTTATTAAAATCGCTAAAAAATATAAACTTTTCTGTAAAGGTTATACCAACACAAATAAATAATATATTCAGATTTACTTTTTCTAGGATAGTACTTAGTAGCCTAATAATTATAAAAGTTAGTTAATTAAATTATAAAAATAAAAAGAGTTAGCACTAATTAGTACTAATATTTACCTTTATTAATACTAATTAATACTAATTTTTTAATAAAATATTTATAATAAACAAAATTAGTACTAATTAATACTAATAAAAGTAGATATTAATACTAATTAATACTAACTTTATTTAGAAAATATTTATAATTATTCTTATAAAGTGGATATTATAACTAATATTCTCTTTTTTTTTTTTATTTGCTTGCAGTATAGAAATAGGATATAGGTGTTAATTAGTAACTAATATATTATATAATTAAGTACTGCTTTATATTTAGTTAAAATAAAATTAAAAAAATCTTTATTTAGTTTAAATATTTATAAGTATATTAAACCGCTATTCTTAATCCCTTATAAAATAGCTTTAGTATATAAAATACTAAACTATAAAACACCCTTTTTATTATAAATTACCTTTTTAGTTATTATATATACTTTTTGCCTATTGCTGCTATTATACTTACCTAAATTAATAAATTTTTTTAGCACTATATCCTCTAACTTTATTACTATAAAGTCTAGTTATATTATAATAGTAAAACTTAATTAATATATAAACGTAATAATTAAAATTTAAAAAAGGCTATTATTTAAATAAGCTTTTTTATTTTTACCGCTATTATTTTTAACTACCTTAATAGCCTTAATATATAGAACTATAACAGAAGTATTTATAAGGCTAATAAATTTAGTATTAATTTAAAAGTTATTAAAATACTTATTAAATAAATTATTTATAGCTTCTTTAAAAGCAATATAGCCTAACTTATAAGTCTTAATATAATAAAAAGGGATACTATTATATAGGCACACAATATTCAAAAAGCTATTATTATAATCAAGTAAATAAAAAATTATATCTATATTATAGCACATACTAATATATTTTAATATTACTTATACAGTATATTTACTATAACTAAACTTATCCTATTTAATATTATAATGCTATATAATAGAAAATAACTCCTACTACTCCTATTCTTGCTTTACAATATTGCTTAATAATATTTTCCGCTTACTACTTATACTCTTTAATAGCTAAATAAGTAATCTTAACTCTATATTAAATACTAATTTATTATTAACCTTAAGTTTATAAATATTAAGTTTAAAGTTTAAGTTTTTTTAAAATAAGCTAGTTAAACTATAGTAATTACTTATTTAGTTAATAGCTAAAATTGCTAAAATTAGGAGTAAAAAAGCTAGGTTATTTTTTTATTAGGTTACTTATAATAAGCTATCTTTATAAATAAACAAACTAATTATAACCAGAATATATAAGAATTGCAAACAATTTAATATTTATTATATATAATATAATTAAAATAAAAGCTTTTAGAAAACACTATAAGCTTATACTTATAAAAGAATTTAGCAATTATTAGTTTCTTTTTACTTAATTTATTTATATATATTATTAGCTTTTTAAATTTAATATATTCTATATACAAGGCAGATTTAATATCTTTTAAAATAAACTTTAATATAAAAAACTATTTTATAAAGCCTATTACTATATTAGCATTATTGTTAAAGCTATCTCTAATACTATTATAATTAACTATTTAACCTTTTTTTTGCTTTATTTAAATTATAATAAATTTATTATTAAAATTATTTTTATTTTTAGAAATTATAAGCTTAATAACTATTTTAAATATAGCAGCTTTTATTTTAACTTGCTTTAAAAAATAGGCTTTTTAAATAGTATTATAAAAAATATTTATTTATTTTTAATTAAAGCTAATAAGTTTATTATATATATTAAACTCCCATAAACTAAAATAAAATAGCTAATCTATCTTTTTCTTTATAAAATTTAAAACCTATACCTTTTTAAAAAGGCAATAAATATTAATAAAATGTTATAAATGTAATAGGAATAGAACTAAGGGAGTACTATTAGTCCCTTAAAAGTATAGATAAACCTTATAGACTAGTAAAGTAGGCTTAAAAGGATTTGCTATATAATAAAAATAGGTTATATAATAAAGTAAAAGGATAATTAAAATAACTAAAGCAATACTTTACTTTAAATAATTTAAATAATTTAATACTTTTACTATTTTAAATAAGCAATATTTTAAATAAACCGCTAAAAGCAATACTTTTATTACTTTAGCTAAAAAAATAAACTATATAAATTGCACTTATTATTAGTAAATAGTATTAGCTTAAAATAGCTTTTTAATAATTAATTTAAATATTTATTTAAAATAGCTATAAAGCTTTTAATTTACTATTATTATATATTATTTAAAATATTACTATTTTAAACGTTTTTTAAATATAAACCTACTTATTAAGTTTATTAATTAAAAACTAGCTATAATTATTATATTTTAATTACTTTTATTTAAATATTTTATATAAACTTTAAATAATAACTTATATAGTTATTACTTTTACTTTAATATATTTTTTAACTATATTTAAAAAAACTTTTAGTAAAAGCTAAATAATAATAATTTTAAACTTTTATAAACTTAATACTTTAAAATAATTAAGGAAATTAAAAAACTTTATATTTATATTTAAAAATAAGCTAGCTAAAATAATAAAATAAAAAAACTTAAGGCTAAAGTTAAAATATTTTAAAGCATTACTAATATTATTAATATTTTAATTAAATTTAAAAAATTTATTAAGCTTACTAATCTAACTCCTTATAATAATTCCTTAGGATAGTTATAGGCCTATTTTATCTAGGTTAGGGCTTATTAGCGCTTTTATAGCTTTAATAATTAGTTTAATAAAGAATAAGTTATATATATAGCCTTTTTTTTAAAAAAATAAGCCTTAATATAGTTTAAACCTTACTTTATAAATTTCCTTAAAAAAGATAAATTTAAATAATATAAATAAGAAATTTAGGATATTTTTAATAACTTTAAAAATTATAAGCTTACTTTTAAATTATTTTTTTAAAATTTAAATAAGAAATAATAAATAAAAAGGAAACTTATAAAATTATACTAAAAAAAACCTATTATAATTTATATTATAAAGTTTTACTAAATTTATACTAAAGTTAACTATATTAATATTATAAAAATCTTTATATTTTATAATAAATTAAAAAATAAAGTAAAAAATAAACTATTTAAATTAAATTAATTAAATAATTTTATTTAATATATAAAATTAGCTATTTAAATTAATAATTAAATTTATAAACGTAAATTTAAAAAAAAAGGGTAAAACCTAATATATCCTTTTTATTAGTAAAATAAGCTAAACTTTAAAAAATAGTACTAGTTATAAATAATAGCTAATAAGTAGTATTTAAGTTTAATAAAATTTAATATTATTTAAAAAAAACCTAAAAAGAATATTAAATATTATAATTATAATAAAAAAAAATACTTTATATAAAATTATTAAAATAAAAAAAAGGATAATTAAAAACTAATACTAAAATAATAATAAGCTAATTTAGCTATTAAAAAACCTATAAAAAACTATATATTTATAAGCTAAATAATATACTATAATAATAACTATAATATATACCTTTTAAATAAAAAAGCGTTAAAATAGTTTTTAAAGGCATTTAAAAACTAAAAAACTTTTATAATAGTAAAATAAAAGCTATTTATAATTATAGTTAATATTAACTAAATAGTACTTTTAAATTTAAAGAATTAAAACCCTTATAAGCAGGTAGGTAAAATACCCTTTATAATACTTAATACTAATATTACTTAAATTATAATTTTAAAATAGGATAAAAGTATAATAATATTAATAGTTTATAAAAAACTTTCTATATTATTATTAGTATATTTTTTTAATAATAACCCTTAAATATATTATTAGCATTTAAACTATAAGAAAATCTTATAAGTTTTATATATTTTTAATAAGTATAGAATATATTATATAAATAAGATTAAAAAGGATTTCTTTTTTAAATAACTAAATATAATAAAAATAGTAAGGCTTTATAAATAAAAGGAATTATAATATTAAAGTATTTAATAATATTTTTTAGGCTAAGGATATACAATTTTT